>NW_006788168.1:913297-980681 GCF_000442215.2 Lipotes vexillifer
TCAGCAGAGCTTCCTAATTGTAGCTATTAGTTCCCCTTTTTTGTGGTCTGTTCTGTCAATAGACTATTGAGTGTTCAGTAAATTAAGCCCAATCAGCAGCCAACACATCAAGACAGACGTTAAATCATAGCTCGGCTGCCCTTATTCATTATTAGTATCTGTGAAATAGCTTTTAAACAGAGGGACAGGATTTAACATGATGCACATTTGTGTCATTCTCAAATTTCCATACTGTACAATCAGGTATGTGGGTTTTTTTTCCCTAGGCAACAGGTGTGTTCTTGGAACAAAGTTCAACCCTCACTTCTGGCTTATGTGAGAGGCAGCAGCTGCAAGCTTAATGTCAGTGACACATGGTTCTATAAGAGAGAAAAAATAAACTACTTGTTTAATGTATTAAAGTAATGGGCAGATGGATGATAGCTGCCTGTACTTTTCTTTGTGTTGTAGAACCAGAGTCTACATTTTCGGATGACAAGTGTTTTTCTCTCTTTCTCTTCTCTTTTTTTCCTTCCTTCCTTCCTTCTTTCTTTCCCCACCTTCCTTCCTTCCTTTTTAAAAAACTAATTAGTGAAAAACATAAATTTATTTGAGCGCTACATATTCATTATTGAGAATATTCCTTCCTTTGAGTCATACTGTTCTCAGGCAAATGAGTGGAGAGAAGAAAAAACTTAATATAAATCAAGCTACACTTTATTTATAACTCACTTTGTTCTAAAAGGAATTTAAAGGAACCGTTTACTATGTAACTTGAAGAGACTTACTTAGTATGCAAACCCTACAAATTTTAAAATTCAAAGTTAAATATACATATTTACAGGCTTCATTATTCCCCAGTAAAAATCATTACATAGAATTTTGTGAGCTATTACTAATAAAAATTATAATGTACTGTGTACCTCAGAAGCATAATGTCAATATTAATGGTAATAATGGTGATACAATAATTATTGTAATAGTGTTCAAGAGAGTAAACTGTTCTTTAATCATTCAAGAATCTCATTTAGTGTACTGGGGGTAATACTCCATTTTATATGTTAGCTTTCAGGTACTATCATGACTCAGTATAAGAAGCTCAGCCACTACCTTACGACAGACCAGGTTTGTGTAAACAAAAGCATCAAGCTCAAGAACAGACCAGAGCAATTCTAGAGCTCCTGTGATACATGAGAAGTGAATATGTCTTACTACACAGACTTTTCTAGAACGCCTGTACATCAGCGCTTCCTCTCTTTTGCCAATGAGTATTTCAGCAGGTATGTTTAATAAAAATGGAGGCCATGAGAAGAATCTTCATTTTTCTTAGATATGGTGAACAAACACATTGCAAATGTGATGAGATAAGCACCTATTTAATTACAAATCTGGAACCAATGGTATAACCTGAGTCACCAGATCCCCTGGAAGACTGGTGTTGAGTGTTGCATATAAAGTCTAATTGGGGAAGGAGAATCCCTTTGTACGCTTTTGTTGTTGTTGTTTGTTTGTTTGTTTTTAACCACAAATCACAACTTTATTCAAGAATCAGATTTTCCGTGAGTCTATACTAAAAATGATTTTGCCGGGACTCTCTCATTGCCGAGAAATCTACAAGCAGATGGACGTGGAATTCAATCCATTGCAAGAAACAAAGGTAAATAAATAAGAAAAACCTGGTCATAAATCTATTTTAGGTTTTTAATTGGTTTGGCTTTTATTTTAGATTTTCATAAAATGCATGCAAATAACAACCAGCCTCAGGGAGGATGCTAAACATTTTAAAATGCATAAAAGGTGTCTAAAACTGGGAGGCTGGCCTAGATATCATTAAAAATCTCTACCAATCCAGAGATTATCGAATTCTACGGACTTTGTTTTTCCTCAGGCTGCACTTTTTTTTTTTAATTGTGGTAAAATACACACAACATAAAATGTACCATATTAACCGTTTTTAAGTGTACAGTTCAGTGGTGTTAGGTATATTCACATTGCTGTGCATCAGATCCCCAGAATTCTTTCTGAAGTTTAGTTTGCATTGAAAAACTAAAACTCTATACCTATTAAACAAGTTCCCATTTTTCTCCCTCTCCCTAGGCCCTGGCAACCACCCTTCCACTTTCTGTTTCTACGAGTTTGACTGCTCTAGAAGCCTCAGATAAATGAAATCATACAGCATCTTTTTGTGACTGGCTTATCTTACTTAGCACAATGTCCTCAAGTTTCATCCATGTTTTCGTATGTGCCAGAATTTCCTCTTTTATGGCTGAATAATATTCCTTTGTATGTACAAACCACATTTTGTTTATCCATTCATCTGTCAACAGAAACTTGGGTGGCTTCCACCTTTCCGCTATTGTGAATAATGCTACTATGAACATGGGTATACAAATATCTCTTTGAGATCTTGCTTTCAATTCTTTTGGGTATATATCCCGAAGTAAAATTGATGGACATATGATAGTTCCATTTTTAATTTTTTACAGAATCGCCATATTCTTTTCCGTGCTGGCTGCACCTTTTACATTCCCACCAGCAGTGCACAAGGGTCCCAATCTCTCCATTCCCTCACCAACCCTTGTTATGATCATTATTTTAAAAAAAAATTTAATAGCAGTCATCTTTTCCACAGAGAACGGGGGAGGAAAGTACTCACATGAGTCTCAACGTCACCAGCCAGGATCCTACTCTTCTTTAAAAACTCAGCCACCATGCTGTTCATCAGCTTATCAAAGGCCTCCACCGAGGGTGCCACACCTTTGGAAAAAGAACATTCTGTTATTCCCTGGTAGTTTAGTGAAAAGCTGGTACTGCTTTGCCATAAGTAGTATGGAAGTTTAATGTCATTCATATCATTCTCTTCCTATTCACTAAGTCATTCATTCACCCAATATGTACTTATTAAACACTTCTCAATGGCTCAAGAAAACAGTGTTTTCCTATTTTTCATCCTTCAGAGTAAGCACTTTCACCTACATAATTTCATTTGATTCTCCCCCAAACCTATGAGTTAAGTAGCACTGTCACACTTTGACTGATGAGGAAATGAAGATGCAAACAGAACACATGACTTGTTAAAAGCTCTATACCAAACAAGGGGCAGATCCAAAAACTGAACACGCCTTATGAATCCAAAGCCAGTGTACGTTCTTCTATACCGACCTGTCCAGGTGCTATAATCACCTTGCAAATAGTTACCAAGATTATTCAGGACAATTAAAAGGTAATAATGAAGTCTGGGCAAGTAGGAAAAGCAAGCTGATTTCACACATTTTGTTCTTTCTTCACTTCCCAAGGGGAGGACAGACAGCAAAGGTGGGCATAAAAATGCCTGGTGAACTAATCCATAGTGAATGTTGATCTGCCAAATTACTATAAAAGCTGAATTGACAATGGCCCAACCTGGTGTGCTTTGCATTTCTTTCCCTGCTTTTTAATTAACAAAAGAAAATTTTGTCTAAGTCCCTGATTGCATATCCCTAATATTGAGAAAGATAATAGTGAGAAATTCAGCAGTACAGGCTATTAAAATCCAAACCCAAACTTAGGAGTCCCTTTCTTATACTGGACAGGAATATCCATGCTCATAAATGCATAGGATAAAGCTTCCTTCTTCTTCCCTGGTTCCCACTTGCCCATATTCACAGGCCAAAAGAGTGATAGAAACAGTTGTTTACAGTTCTCTGCACCTACGGTCTAACTTCTAAGCAGGATATTGAAGCTGACTTATCCTAAAGTTCAAAATGCTGTACGTACCAACTCCTATAACATAAAAGGGGTGTAAACCCGAAGATTCCTTATGGATCCATTTGGAAACAGATAAACCGGCTTGTTGCCATGGGAGAGGTCTGAGAGGTCTTTGCTGGGTGTTTAAAGTGGGAGAAAGCTCTTCAAATGTGATGGGTGAGGCCTCTACATAGCAGAATGGATAATGATAAAAGGGAATATCAATTGCCTTTCATCACTCAGCTCTGCTCACACCTCCTCTGGGCATCCTTTAATGACTTGTCTTTCTCCCCAGCCTGCATCCTTTGGGCAACTCTTAGTCAAAGCATTTGAGGCCCTGAATAGTAATGCATCGAGACCAAAGATTCTGGAGGATTAGGACTGTGTATAATTCATCTTAGATTCCCCTGCACCTGTCACAGTGCTTGTCCATTGGCAGGCATGAAAATATTTCTTCAACTGTTGAGGCAAACTCACCTGGTTGTCACTGTGGGGGAAAAACACATTATAAAACACATCATAACAACAGTTCCATACTGTGCATACTATGGATTTGTAATGGATTGGGTTCCTTCTAAAAGTTTCTTTTTAAATTAAAAAAAAATTAACTTTAGTTACAACATCATTGTAATGGTGATGTTTACATTTAAGGTGAGAGGTTGTCCTTAAGGATTTGTTAAAAGTAGAATTTAGGAAATCACCAAAACTGACTAATTAAGAAGAAACGGAAGTGATGTTGTTTAGGATAAGTAAAAGGTTTTAGGATGAATATCATTCAGACATTTTACTAATTATCCTTCTTCATTTCATGTTATCAATAGGATAATAAATTGCTGGCTAAGTTGTTTTAAGATAACTTACTTTAATAACTGGTTTGGAATTTTTTGTTATATTAGAAAATATATGTTTAAATACTTAAGTAATTTAATTATATGCCTTCCAATTTTGCTTAGCTTATTAATTTTCTTTCTTTCTTTCTTTCTTTTTGTTGAAGAAAGTACAAAGTGTCTTTACCTCTTTGTGTAAGTGAGGTTCAAATTATTGGAGTTTTTTTTTTTTTCCTTTTACTCAGCAACACTACACAGTCTCCTGGGAGTTGGATTTTAACTTTATGTATTCACAGGCTTTATATTTGTGGGCAGCAATCTCAGAGAAATGTCTTTTGATCACCTGATGCCAAAGGCATAAGGAAACAAAGTTACTAAAGAGAACATGAAAATATTTTCTTACAAATAATGTCTACTGAATCTCATATACCAACTCCACAGTTAACAGAAAGAGGCTTAAAATGAAATCACAGATATGTCTCATTTGATGCGGAAAAAATTTACAGGCCCCTGGCAGCTTTCCTTTAAACAACACCCCCTTTCAATTCATTCAAAGCATTATGTTCGGAGTGGGGGGAGAAAAAAAACCAGCCTGTGCATTTGTGCTCACACAGTAATTTTTGTCCCAGGGCACGTAATACAAGGCACAGCTCCAAATACGCCTGAAATTCTAGAAGCACCAATGTGGCTCTTGCCTGGTGAAAGCTTTTTTTGAAGCCCCCTCTTCCCCAAGGCTTTTTCTCAAGCCCCAAAAGCCTGACAAAATTCAAAATGGGTCAGATAAGGAGGAAATGTGTGTGAGACAAGAACAGAGTTGCCAAATTAAATACAGATCGCCCGGTTAAATTTAAATTTCAAATAAATAGTGAATAAATTTTTGAGTAAGTGTGTATCATGCAGTATATCCCACGCAGTATTCGGAACACACTTCTAATCAAAAAGAAAAAAAGAATGTAGTTTATCTGAAATGCAAATTTAACTGGATGTCCTGTATTTTTATTTGCTAAATCTGCCACCTTAGAGAATAAATTGGAAAAATTACTGTAGATAACAGAGAGCTGGCCGTGCATATGGTATTTCTTTTAAAGAAGCAGTTAACTTTTTATATGTTTGATCACACAGTTTTTAAAATCTTTTTTAAAAAGTGTGGTATTAGCATATAATTTCAAAAACGTGTTTGGTAAGGAATAGGCGAAAGTAAAACAATGTGATGTGGTCATGTTACATCGAAGTAATATTTGGCTTCACATCAGACTTTCTTCCTTTAAAACTGCAGTTCTTAAATTTAATGATTTGTTCTCTTTAAAATTAAAATGTGCAGAATGGTAATTCCTTCTGATTTACATTCTAATAAGGAACATTAGTTTCTTTTTGATAATTACTTAGATAATATATTTAGTCACTGAGTGTGGAAGAGCAGCATAAACATTAAAACGAAAGAATAATGACATTTGGCTCATGGATTATACTCTTAACATGCGCAGATACAGGAAATTTTTGTGGCTTGTGGGTTGAGACTTTTTTCTTTTTCTCTTTCTCTTTTTCAGGGATCGCTTGCATCTGGTTAATGTCACGGTCACATATAAAGGAAGGAGTAGGGGAGTTAAAGTTGACAGAAATATTTCATGAGAACTAAATGATGGGGACAAAATTAAGTGACCCACATAGAGAACACTAATGACAACAGTTTGTGGCCCTACCTCCGCTGACACCGTTAATTTCCCCACAGTCCCCAGGAGGCCGGTGTGACCCTGCAGACAGCAACTCCAGTCGACCGACGGCCTGCTCCAGTCTTTCCATAAGCCCCTGCATCTCTGCCATCCTAGGAAAACACCGGCACAAATGGAGGCCATGTGAGCATCAGGAAGGATTAGCAAGCTGACACCATTAAACTTAACATCAGCAAGAAGGAAAACAGAAATTATTCGCAATGGCTATGGCTTTAATTACCATATTAGAGAGTACTTCTACATGTCAGGAAAATAGGTGAAATTCAAAACAAAAACCCATAAAACTTGGGGCAGGAAAAAAATAACAAATTATATTGAGCTTATTTTCTATTCAATTCAGTGATGTTTATAAGCCTCATATTGCAATACACAAATATTCATTCTCTTTACACCATGATCAAGTGTCTCCTTGGATGCTTCTTTGTTCTATGATACAATGTATACATAGTATTTACTTAAAAGCCTCTGAACATATATTACCAACATTTCTGCTAAATGGTGACAGCATATTTTAACTATTTCCAATAATTCTTTCTGTTAAAGTATAATTCTCCAGGGGACACTAAACCCACTGATAATTCTTGTTTACTCAATTACCTTAAACCAAAGAGCCTAGCACAGAAGTATGACTTTACCAAACTGCACCATTTAGCAGGCAACAGAGACCAGCCCCTCCAAGAGCTGTCTTCTACTTATTATAATTTGTTCCAGCATTTTTGTTGATGAATTATTTTAAATTACAATTATTCTGAATGGTGGAAGTTTTAATTTAAAATAATAAAAATGGTTATTTCCCTTTGCTGCTAGTTATTTCTAGAAAAAATTTAGTCTTAGGTGGTGGTGTTTTTGGACACAGGGATCTTCATTTACCCAGCACTCTTGGCTGGGATAAATGGGTTTTGAAGCTAAGGGACTGAGAATAAAAGTGGGGCTGGGTATCTATCCTTCCTGCTTCCAAACAGATTTTATTATAGATAGCTACACTGAGTAGCTTAAGGACAAGTACTTTAAAATTATTGGCCCTCGATTGTAATGTTATTAAGGCCACCTCTGATGAATGGAACCCAATCGAATTTGGCCAGGTTCATGAGATCCAGTGTACAGGTACCATAACTCTGACCATACCAACCTATGACTGGTTTGGGCCAAATCAGGCTGCTGCTCCAGAGAGAAGGAAACATGCCTCATCTTAATCAGTGTCCAGAGTCCTTCTCACTCTTATGAACTTTCCTGGTATCATTCTGAGCCAAAGAGGACTAGCATGCTCCTGCACCAGAGACAACACTGCCCCAGAGTATGGAGAAATTTCATTGCTCTAAGATGTGTAAATATTTTCTATTGCTGCTGGGAACAAGGTAATGCACTTCTCTTTTGTATTTTGTATTCCGCTAGTTTTGAGCTTAAGCATAATAATGACTTGCCATTACCATTTTTAAAAGCAAGGTTATACATATCAAAACATGTGGATGGCTCTGTAATTCTGTGTCCAAATGTCAGATGGTCACCAGATACGGATGGGGGAGTTCACTGTCTATTTTGGAAAGTCATCTCCTCTGAAACTGCCAGCAGCTATTCTTTCAAAATATGGGGCAGTGTTCTCTGCGCAGCTGAAATCAGCATCTAATCCCGAGGGGATTCAAAATTAGAAGTTTCTCATCTATTCTTTTCCTCTTAACGTCAGAGCTTTTGCTTCTATCGCAATTGGGAAAAAAAAAAAAAAAAAGGAAAAAGAAATTTAATTGAATTCTTTACGTAATCTTACAAGGGAACTGGGTATCCTGTAGGTAGGTGAAGGCCAATTGAGAAATGATAAAAGCCCCTCAAATCTTTTAATAGTTGCCCATCTGTTCACAGTTATCTATGTTCCCTGTTACTCAACGGGCCAAATGTTACCACCATAGACCTAGCCTGTGATAGAAAAAAATGTGTTTGCTTTGTTAGCAAGCTCCCTGTCCCCCAATAGAGAAGCACCAACCACCTCCAGCCACTCCCAGAGCTGTTCAGCAAGGCCTGGTACATTTCACACATAGGACTGCTGTCCCGGACTGTGGCTTAATCAGCCTCCCTGACAAGACTCAAACTCACACTATCTAATAGTGCTCCATATGTTGAAAGACAGCAGGAGTGAGCCATAAACTGCAGGGCTGGGCAGATTGGTGTGGAATGCAGTCTAAAAGCGAATCAGATGTCACTTCATGTAAAATCACCAGGAGCTAAAGTCTGGCAACAGCCTCTTAAGAGGTCAAAATACAGCTCATGCAAGTTGGAAAGATGCCTCTGGGTTTTAAATTTTAGAACAGTTTCTAAGAGACACAGAAGAACAAATAAAAGAAAGACTATACCAGGATATCAAAAATACACATTAGCATTCCCAGGGAAAATGACACAGTCCAAGACAGCTGTTCTCCCAACACACACACACACACACACACACACACACACACACACACACACACACACACACACACACCAACACTTCCCCCCACATGTGCCCTCAGCTGCCAGCCAGGCTCTCAAGAATGAAGAAAGGACAGAGCTGTGGATTCTCCAAATTCTTCCCAGGCAGTTCCATTTGCCTTGGTTTTCCAAAGTGGATTTAGCCAAGTTTGGATGAGGAGGTGGGAGCCAGGAATTAAGAATTAGGCTGAGGAAATGGATAGGGCAGTCAAAGCAAATGTAGGCAGCAAGGTGAGGCTAAGGAATGAGTCAGGGCCAGGTGAACAGACAGATGAGCTTGGATCAGGAAGCCAACAGAGGAGGGGGATATGGCAGGATGGCTGGATGTAAGAAATTCTAAAAATCTGAGGAGAAGCAAAAAGAAGCCAGATACACAGCTAGAGAATCAAGAGACTGGGTTAGATGATGCAGCTCAAACTTGGCCTCCAGATTTCCTCGTCGTCCTATTCAAGTAGAAGGCAACCCCAAGCTGAGGTTCCCCTATAATCTACAGCTAATCGAGAATAAACACAAACATTTGACCAGAGTGTGAGGATGGGTGGAAAGAAAAAGGGAGAGGAACGTAGAATTTCATGACTTTCTCTTTTTAATGTTTTAGGAAATTATACTTGAGATTAATCTTAATTCCTTTTTTTGTATTAATTTTTGAGTATTTTGAGTTTCTTTCTAATGGGAAGTGTAACTCATCCTTGTCATTTTTTTCTTATTTGAACGACCCCCTTTCATTTTTTAAGTTTTTTTTTAATCAAAGAATGCACAGAATTTACAGAGTCAATAGTTCTACAAGGCTTATCACAAAAACACAACAGTCCCCTGACTGCCTCCTTTCATTCTTTGTCTTGAGAGTCAACCATGTTCAATTATTTTAGCTGCTTCTTTTAGTAATTACCTCCTTATCTCTGAATAGCATGGTTCTATCTCTGTCTTGTTTATTTTCTTCAGTTTTAGGCATTATCCATTGAGTTCCCACCAAAAACATGAGGGTATACTTTTCTATTGCCCAATCGCCACCAGCACATTAATGCATATTTCCTCTTGTCCCCCCCTCCCAATAGCGTTATATCACAATTTTTGTGTGACCGATCATCAGTGTTATCATAATTACGATTATTCACAGCTGAGTCATGAGGTGTGCTACGATTGTCTTCCATGTTTTGCACAACCTGTTTTCCTAGAGCCGTGTCGTTCAGCTTCTCAGTTTTCTTTGTACTTAAATAATTACTCATCTCCAAGTTCTTCCCCCAGTTCTATAAGTCTCCTTTCCAAAGGGCCAAACACATTTGGAATTCTCTTAGCTTTTTCTTCTCAGAGGCATCTCTCCTGGAGAATCACTCCAACTGCAAGACTGTTCTGCAGGCCTGCTGCACACCTGTCACCTGGGCTCTGCCTCCACCTGCCCTCCCTCCTGTGTGGGATCACCTGTTTCTTGGATTCTGTATCATCCTCTTTCTTGGGGCACTTTAACTGGGAAGCCTATTATCCTCTGAAAAAAGGTACATGAAAGGTCAATTTTTTTGAGACCTTACAAGTCTGAAAATATCTATATTTTGACTGCTGGTTTGGCTGAGTGTAGAATTCTAGGCTGGATATTTTCCTCAGAATTTAAAAGGCTTCACTCCATTTTCTTCTAGCTTCCTAGGCAACTGTTGAGAAGTTCAAAGCCATTCTGATTCTTCAACCTTTAGATGTAAACTGTGTTTTCCTCTCTGGAGGGTCTTCTCTTTATCCCCAGTTTTGGGGACCTTCTCTTTATCCCCAGTGTTCTGAACTTTCATGGTAATATGTTTTGTTGTTGATCAAATATTTTCTTATAAGTGATTTTCAAGCGTGTAGAAAAGACTGGAGAACGGGCAATTGCATATTGTTTGTGGGTGAGTTTATAAAAGAAGTTTGTTCCTTTCAAATAAAGAAGTTAGCATTCTAAATATTTAGAATTCAAACTTCTCTCACATCAACTGCATACATTTACAAAAACTTCATACACTTCAATAGGAATACAGCCAATCAGTATTTTCTCATATACTGTCTTGCAATAATAAGGTGTTCTAGAAACAATTCCCTAGGAAAAAAGGTACCTGTCATTGTTTAAAAAAAAATTTTTTTTTTCCTTCACTGGTCATCTTATAAAACCCATTGTTAAATTACAGATATTTAGTCCCTAACGTTGTCCGATTTTATGTCCAATGTCCAATGACTACACTTAAAGCCTGAAGAGAAACAGTATTTCTATCCTTTTTCACAGCAGTTTTCAGAAAGGGAGAGTTCCCCACCTTTTCAAACCTTTTTTATAAGGTCTCAATTGCTTTGCCTATATTTAACTGGGGTAGTATAGAGGGGCCCTGGCTTTGGAATTACTAGCTAGGGGACTTTGGGAAAAGAGCTTAATTCTGTTTTGCTTTGTACTACCTATACATAGGATTGCTATAAATATGCAAGTAAAAACATAAAAAATCTGGCACGTGGTCAGTGACAAACATGTTAGCTACTGTCATGAAGATATCCCATCTTGCACTGCTCTTATGGGAATAGTTAGGTCTATATACCACTACATCAAGTTTTCGTGTACTTGAAACGTTGAGCAATCATCTAGATCTGGCCAATGGAAATGACTAGCTGAAAACTTCAGGTCAGTACACCCTTATTATTATTTTTTTCAACATTTCACTTTCCTCTTCCATGTACTTATTCCTCCAACATTTCGAAAAGAGTTTTCTCAAGTCCGTGTGTAATGGTTACTATAAAATAAAAATTTTGCTAGGTAATTAGTAATTTTGTAGTCACAAAGTTTCCCCCCTGAACATTTTTATAATGACTCTTTTGCTTTTAAATAGTCCTCTGAGAAGGACACAAGCATAATTTCTGTGGAGCCATTTTTGGGGAAAAAAAACACTCCTTCATCCTTTCTCAACCAAACCATCTTATGCTCAGTGATAAGGGGTCTGCTAAGGCCCTAACTCCTCAGTCTAACCAGTTATAAAAGCAGCTTTCATAGCTGCTTTTGAACAGTTGGCACACCATGGCACAGAGTAAATGGTGATAAGCCCAGAATAACAGCCTATTTGTATTACACACTTGGTATCTACAAGACAGACTGCCCAATTAAAATACTGCCTTGTGCCATCTTTTCTGCTAGCACATGCACACCTTGCCTCCCAAGAAGACCTGTCCTAGCTTTTCATGGGCTGAGGCTGTATCCTACTTTCTTTGTATCTCCCATTGAGTCTGCATGCTGCTGCACACATGGAGAAGTCTATAAATATTTTTTGATTGACTAATTAATTGGCTACCACTCACTGCCTTTCCCTCACCTGCCCACTCACCGACATAATCCTAGATCAGGCGGAAAGCCAGATTTTCGCAGGAGAAATTTCCATTTAAAAGGAGATACTAGGGGGGCTTCCCTGGTGGCGCAGTAGTTGAGAGTCCGCCTGCCGATGCAGGGGACACGGGTTCGTGCCCCGGTCTGGGAGGATCCCACGTGCCGCGTGAGCCATGGCCGCTGGGCCTGTGCGTCCGGAACCTGTGCTCCGCGATGGGAGAGGCCACAACAGTGAGAGGCCCGCGTACCGCAACAAAATAAAAATTAAAAAAAATTTAAAAAAGGAGATACTAGGGCTTCCGTGATGGCACAGTGGTTAAGAATCCGCCTGCCAATGCAGGGGACACGGGTTCAAGCCCTGGCCCAGGAAGATCCCACATGCCGCGAAGCAACTAAGCCCGTGTGCCACAACTACTGAGCCTGCGCTCTACAGCCCGTGCTCTGCAACAAGAGAAGCCAGGACAATGAGAAGCCCACGCACCACAACGAAGAGTAGCCTCCGCTCACTGCAACTAGAGAAAGCCTGTGTGCAGCAATGAAGACCCAACACAGCCAAAAATAAAAACAAATAAATAAATTTTTTTAAAAATTTAAAAATAAAAAAAATAAAAGGAGATACTACATTAGTTTTTCCCACTGAAACCCTCAGTGGCTTCCTCCTGTGATTTGAAAGAGCACCGCTTGCTCCCCCTAATGTGAACATTTGGGCTTTCCATAGCTCCTTTTTCTTTAGGATTTCAAAATTTTAAAAACTCCACATTGTCCAAAGAGCTTTGTAAATTTCCCATGGCAAATTCATAAAACTAGTAAATGCTCCTTTGGTAACATTTTCAGGTTAATAAAAGAGCTAAGTCTTCCAGGTTGCTGGTTTCAAGTTCTCACTAGGCCAAAGGTGCAGAAATAATTGTGGTGAGTTTCTCCCCTGGTTCTGTAAGGGAAACCCAGATCCAAGCGATTCCAAAAATCACAAGCCTAAGATTACATAGAGAATAGACCTGAAGGACAGGAAATTGAAGAATGTCTCATGGTAAGGCGGGGCAGCTGGCTTATATGTGAGCTCTCTGCACAATATAATCACAATGGATGACTTTCTCTATAAGTCCACCCACATTCAAAATAAATATTTGTTAAACTATCATCATACCAGACTTTCCTAGTTTGTTATTTGTCTTTATTGAGACTATATCAATTACCTTCTTTCTTTTCTCTGGAAACTACCAATCACTGGGGGGAGTGATCCTGTGAGTCACCATTACTAATTAGGGTAATATTATACAGTACAGAAGAAACAAACCATGGTATTTATTCATTCGTTCATTGACTGGCTCATTGAATATGCCTGTTTTATTCATTAAGTTAGTCCTCACTATCTGCTAAGCAAATGCTCATAATCTAGAAAATCAAAAGTGATTAAAATACATATTCTGCCCAGCTGTAGTGGGAGGGGGCTGGAAGCAGGTCCTGCTCAGTCAAGCCAGGGAGTTATTTCACTAAGAGACACATTCACATCGCCAAGGTACCCGCCTTCATATCTTTCCCTTAGTTTCATATAGGAATTTCTGGTGCCCGCTTCTCACAAAGAGCAAAAAAAGCCACCATTTTCTTTTTACTGCAAAGAAGTTTCAAGAGTCTCTGAGCTTTGAAACAGTGTAATCAGAATAGGAGAGAGCAGAGAGTTATACAAGTAAAAGAACACTTTCAATTTTTCACAGAACTGGAGAAAATATATATGAGATCCTGATTAGACAATTGATTTCCTATAAAGCCTCTATGTTCCACTGTGGAGAAAAAAGGAAACTTCATCTTGATTTTCAAAGGCCCTCACCCCAGCTCTACACCTCACCAGGTTCCTAAGAGCCTGTCACAGAGACAACTCACCCCTTCCCAAATGGAAGGCCCCCAATCCTGCTTCTCTGCCACAGTTCTGCCATTTCCACTTCTTCCAGGGCCCTTCTAGACACTGCTGTACCCATTCTCCGAATCCCAACCCTCCAAAAGGTCATCCCTTGTCTCGCAAATCAGAGATAACCTCCCTTGAGGTATTTACTTCCTGTCATGTCCATCAAATCAAGAGTAGAGTACAGAAGGGTAACATAAACAAACCACATATAGAAATTACCTCCTCATCCCATCTGCCCTCTCCATGCTGGTGGCATCACTCCTCAGAACCACCCCTGGTCAGTCTTGTAGTATAAATATTTCTCTTCTAAGTTAGAATTTCTGAAGATAAGAGGCTGGGACTCATAGCTTGATGTGGTGGAAAAAGCATTTTTGGCATCAGAGAATCTTAATTCAAGATTAACTGACAACCGTGTGACTCTGGGCAGATCACTTAACCTCTCTGAGTATCAGTTTTCTCACTTCCAATACATGAACTCATTCCTTCTTCTTCATTCACTGACTTAAGACAATTGTACGCAAATATGTTTTGAGCCATGTTCTGTGCTGGCTGCTGGAGCTACACACGTGGATGGGACACAGACTCTATTCTCAAGGACCATATTTCCTTGAGGAGCAGACAGTTTGGCTGTTGGGGACAGCCAGCCCTATAGGATACCAGGACACAGGGGACTGGGCTATTTCAGCAGAAGAGAGTCCAGTGGAATCTGAGACCACAGGGAACATCTAAGTATATCTTGAAGGCTGGTGCTGTGCCCTGACTTGGGGTGGTGAGTCTGGGTAAGGACAAAGACATAAAATCATAGACTCTGAATGCTGACTGGGACCCAGACAGACCCCTGTCACACTCCCATCATGAAGTGGGAACTCCCTTAGCTAAATGTGAGGTAAGATCCCTTTACTGAAAAGGAGCTCCGTCCCTTCCCCCTTCCGACCACCTTTCTATACTCCTATATGCTATTACGGACTCTTTCTATTCCTGTGCTCCCACACTGCCCTTTTGCTCTCGCTTGGGCCATGGAGGAGGCAGAGGTCAAAGAGATGCTTCCAGGAGTTCCTCAAGGGCCACATCCTGGCACTGGAAAAAGAAGAACCATGGAGTCCCTGCTGGCCAGGCTACCACAGCCCGAGCAGGGTTTCCATGGACTTTTGTCCCTCCATAAAGTAAAAGTATTGCTCACCTTGTATCTAGAATACGTAAAGAACACTTAAAACTCAACAAGAAGAAAAGTACTCCAATTTAAAAATGGGTAAAATATCTGAATAGATATTTTTCCAAAGAACATATGCAAATAGCCAACACTGCCTGTAAAGATGCTCAACATCAAGTCATCAGGGAAATGCAAATCAAAACCACGATGAGACACCCACTAGGTTATCTGTTCTATCTGTAACCACCAGGTTATACATTCCCTAGGTGAAGGGAAGATACCCACCAGAATGGCTGCAACCCAAAATACAGATAATAACAAGTGCTGGTAAGGATGTAAAGAAACTGGAACCTTTCTACATTGCTGGTGGGAATGTAAAATGGTGCAACCGCTGTGAAAAAAGGTTGGAAGTTTCTTAAAAAGTTAACCACATATTTACCATGCTGTCCAGCCATTCCACTTGTAGTTACCTACTCAATAGGAATAAAAGCATATTTCCACACACACAAAGACCTGTACACAAATGTTCATGGCAGCATCATTCACAATAGCCACACACACACACACAGACACACACAGACACACACACACACACAAAGACTTGTACACAAATGTTCATGGCAGCATTGTTCACAATAGCCAGACACACACACACACACACACACACACACACACAATGGAAACAACCCAAATGTCCATCAACTGATGAATGAATAAACAAAATGTGGTCTCTACCCATACAGTGGAATATTATTCATCAATAAAAAGGAATGAAGCACAGACACATGCTACCACATGTACGAACCTCAAGAACACTATGCTAAGTGAAAGAACCAGACCAGAAGACCATGTATTCTATGATTCCATTTATATGACTATCTAGAAAAAGCATAGAGACAGAAAGTAGATTAGCGGTTGCCTAGGGCTGGGGAGAAGCATGGAGAGTTATTGCAAATGGGCACAAAATTTCTATTTGAAGAGATGGAAATGATCTAAAATAGGATTGTGGTGGCAGTTGCATTATGTACTAATAATTATTGAATTGTGCACTTAAAATGGGCAAATTTTATGGTATGCAAAATTGTACCTTAATAAGTTATGAAAAACAAACAAAAATAAGTACTGTTCCTCTTTATAAAGATATGGTTGAAAATCGGTTAAGTCTGAGGGACTTTGCCAGTCTTATCTCCCAACAAAGTCATAGGTGGTAATTAAACTTAACCAGAGGTTGCTCTGAATGGCCGCACCCCTTGCTCCCGGAACCAGCTGTACAGGCCAAGATAGGTGACGGAATAGAGCACAGTTCTCACTGCTCCTCTGTCTTCTGTGCATCAGAATCACTGGGGAGAAATGGAGCTTCCTAAATGCAGATTCCTGGGCTCCACTCCCAGCAATACTAATTCAGTGGTTCTGGGTATTCCCAGGAATACACATTTTTAAGAAGCACACTTCAGAGTACAAGGACCCATGCTTTGGGAAACAGTACAATAGAGTTGCACAGGAGTGTTACAGGTGCACGTGGGAATGTGTGCAGGGGGTCAAGAAGGGTGGGTACTCACTCAGCGCTGGGAAGTAGGGAGGCTAAACGAAATCTCAAAGAATGAGGAGGCGGTGTTCAGAAGAAAGGTAAGGAAGGCATTCCTGAGCCCACGCCCAGCATGTGCAACCATATGGAGGCATTACAGCCAGAAAGTACTTATTGAGCATTCACTATGTGCCAGGAGCTACCTAAGAAAGCACAAGGAACAAGGGATTGATGAGTAGTTAGAACGAGTGGTAGATAAAGCTGGGAAGAGACTTGGGAATTCACCGTGAACGTGATAGTGGATTGAAGATCTGAGGTATAGACTAGGCAAGATCTGAGAAAGGATTAAATGGATTAAATGAGGTTGAGAGGGAAAGGGAGAAGGTAGGAATGTCTTCGATGTCTTGCTTCGGGATAGGGTGGTACCAATAAAAGTGGAGATAGGGAGTGAAGGCAGCTAATGAAGATGGGAGCTCAGTTCTCGACATCTGAGTTTGAAATGCAGACAGTGATACGAGATGATAGCTGGCAGCTTCAAGTAGGGACCTGAAGCTCTACCTAATAATAATAACACCTTCCTCAGGATGCTTGGGAAGATTAAAGGAGGTGATAAAGTGAACTTTGTGAATTACAAAGTGATGCCCAGGTATCATTCTTATAATTTATCTCTGAAAGCTCCACAGCATTTATCACTGTGATCTGTACCCAGTGAGTGCTCAACCCGTGAACTGTTACTGCATGTGTTACCACCTCTCCTGTCCCCCAAACACAATGATGGTAACGTCTCAAACATTATACTTCTAAGACCATGCCATAGAGCAAATAAACTGCAGAAACACTACTGACTGAAAGCATAAAAGGGGATATCATTTCATATAGTCAGTTGTTTCTCATAACATGACTAGAAATGTTTTACTTTATTAAACTGTCATTTCTGCATTGAGAATGCCATGTCTCTCTGGAATAATGAAGGTACTAGGTTTGCTGAAATTCCTTCTAAACTCAAAATTCTAGCATTCACTGTAAGATTTACATACAACTGAATAAAAGATCCAGTAACACTCTGAGAATCATTTCTTAAGGGCTGGGCCCATTTTATACCTGGATATTTTCAACAAATGCAAGTGGGATCATTTGATTTCAAACAGCCAGGTGATGAATTTGGCCCAAGAGCTCTCCTTCAACACTTTTTTTTTTTTTTTGCTATTTCATGTGTCTCCAGCCTCCTGGGTCTACTTCCATACTCGACTTTGATTTATTACTTGTGACAAAATCAGAGTTTTCAACTAGAGCTGTGGAAGATGACTAGTCTTCCAAAAGACTAGAAGTTCTTCTTTTTTGCTCTTTGGACCTGGGAGCCCAAAGTAAAGAGGAAAGAGAGAGAAAAGGCAAAGGAGAAAGGAAAGAATGGTGGGGTGCAGGGAAAACAGAGGGGAAAGGGAATAAGGAAGGAGGAGGGGCTACCAGTGACAGTCCAGAAGTAGTAAGCTCACTATCACCTCTTGCTAAACTGTGTTCAAAAGGCAAGAAGAAACTCCTGGCTCTGAAGAATGAACAACAGCAGGAGGATTGAGGAGGGCAATCAAAACTTGAAAAATGAACCCATTTGGGAGTGCATTTCTGGGCTTTCTCCTCTTTTCTCTTCAGAGTTGACCTGAGGTTGGAACTGCACAGGGGGTGCAAGCAACAAAACTCCAAGAGAACCCTCTTCTTCTCAGCCAGAAGACTTAGAAAGGGGGTCCCTATAAGTGGAAGAATGTGAAGGGAAGTCTGGGTTGTTTGTTTTCTTGTTTTTGTTGTTCGTTTTTTCCATTTTTCTTTTCCAAGGGTGGCTGCAGTCACAGACCTGCGTGGTAGAAGAGCAAGCAGCAGCACAGACACAGCTACAATTTCTCCAGGAAAAGCCTGGTCTTACTGCCAGAGGAGCAGGGAAAAGGGACCTGTGTGATCCAAAGAGTGTAGGCAGAACCCTGTCATTTTTCCCTCTTACTTTTCTCTCAGTGCTTTGCTCTGAGAATGGGCCCCGTCTTGGGGAAACCATACTGCAGCAGCGTGAGCAGCTAAAACCTCAAAAGAAACCCAGTTTTTCTGGTCAGAAGACCAGGAAAAAAAGGCTCCCAGGGGCAGGAGAGTGTGGGAAGAATCCGAGAGAGGAGAGAGCTAAAGAAGGGGGTCCCTTGATGCTGTGCATGAACCAGTGCAAACCCCAGTCTCGCCCCTAAGCTGTGCATATGTGGGACAGATTCAAAGGCTTTGAGAACTGAACTACAATGTAAGTTCTGCTCAAGTCCCATGCTAACCCCTAAAAAGTGCTTCCATGGGACCCAAGGCAGCAGAGCAAAGGCTTTGGAAAATGAAATGATGTTGGAACCACTGCCCACAGAATGCAAGACAGAACTGGGTTGATTGCCTGGTAAAACAAAAAACTGCACATTTTGAAAGGACCTGATTCTCACAGCATAATACTCAAAATGTCCAGAATTCAATAAAAAATATCTAATATGCAAGAGACCAGGGAAATGTGATCAATCCTCAAAGGAAAAGACAATTAACACATGCCAACCCCAAGATGACACAGGTGTTGGAATTATCCGATAGATTTATAGGAGCTGTTTTAACTACGTTCCAGGAAATAATGGTAACCACTCTTGAAATGAATGGAAAGATAGAAGTTCTCAGCAGAGACACAGCATCTATAAAAGAGAAACAAGTGAACGTTTTAGAACTGAAAAATACAATAAACAGTAAAAAATGCATGGGATGGGCTCAATAGCAGAATAGAGATGACAAAGGAAAATATCAATAAAGTTGATGTAGATATTATCCAGTCTAAAGAACAGAGAGAAAAAAGGTTGAAGGAAAAAGTGAACAGAGCCTAAAAAGCCTGTGGGACAACATTAAAAGGTTTAACATTAATGTCACTGGAATTCCAGGAGAGGACAAAGAGACTGAGGTAGGAAACATACTCGAAGGAAAAATGGCCAAAAACTTCCCAAACTTGGTGAAAACTATACATTTACAGATCCAAAGAGTGCTATCTGTCTGGTTATTATACACATAAACACGTAATGTATTACAGTGAGTTGCCTCCAAGGGAAGAACAAGAAAGATGAGTAAAGATATAACTGCCTAAAAAGAAATAAATAAAATGTGATGGGCTATCATTCTCTTTGGAGAGCTGTCACAAGTATTAAGAACTTTAGTTCTTTTCTCTTTTTTTTTTAAAATAAATTTATTTCTTTATTTTTGGCTGCGTTGGGTCTTCATTGCTGCGTGCGGGCTTTCTCTCGTTGTGGCGAGCAGGGGCTACTCTTCCTTGCAGTGCGTGGGCTTACTGCAGTGACTTCTCTTGTTGTGGAACATGGGCTCTAGGTGCATGGGCTTCAGTAGTTGTGGCACACAGGCTCAGGAGTTGTGGCTCGCAGGCTCTAGAGCATAGGCTCAGTAGTTGTAGTGCACGGGCTTAGCTGGTCCGCAGCATGTGGGATTTTCCTGGACCAAGGCTTGAACCGGTGTCCCCTGCATTGGCAGGCGGATTCTTAACCACTCCGGCCCTAGAGAAGCCCTGAACTTTAGTTCTTAAATGTCTTCTCTAAATCTAGTAGAACAAGGATTCACTGTATCAATCAATGAATTGGTTCATTTATCAACACTAAACTTGCAGAAATGGTTTGTCATATCAGACTCTTATTTTTGGTCAGAAAATAGAGGCAGGATGAGCCTCAAAGGGATTTTCAAATTCTTACTTGTATATAACCTGAAAGAAATCTGTAAATCCCTCTTGCACATTTTTAGGTTGACATGTAAAAACTTTCACCAAAATGTTTATTATTGTGAAGAATGTAATTTCCAGTACTCTGTAAATATTGACATGTAAAAGTAAAACTATTTTATCACTTGCTGAAATACATCCATTGAAATTCATCATCATTCATTTTAAAAGAATACATAAACAGGCTGCTCTCTGACAGTCAAAAATTTTTGCATGATTATATTTCTCCTTTAATTTACATTTCCATTCTTTTTGCCTTATAAGAGTTTATCCTACTTTTACATATTTTATGCTTTAATGTCTTTTATTCATTACCCTATCATACTTTCCTGCATCAAAAGCATATATATATTTATTTATTTAAATTCAATGGTAAAAAGAGTGCTCTTCTAATTGTTACCACTGTAACTCTTATTAGAATGAACTTATCAAAACAACACAAATATTACAAATGTTGACAAATATTTAGTAAATGTAGATAAAAAGCATTTTTTTTAATTGGAAACCTCTCTCTTTTATTTTTCAGTTATCTCATGCATATGTGGATGAGTATACTTATGCTAGAATGAGTCAAGCTTGAACATCGATTCTCAGTTTTTGTTTTTATCAATGTAAATGCTGGAATTGTTCACATAATGAGATGCAAATGGATGAAATTTTGTAATAGAAATATCATTCAATTTTTTGAACTCCTTGAGTTATATTCTAAACATCACATGGTGATGAAATACCAAAATCATTTAAATCACCAGTGTAAGAAAAAATTGGGGAAGACTGAAATTTAATGAGTATGCTAACTACTCATCCATCTGAGTTATTTCAGCCATTTGTTGTCCACGACTAGGCTGTTTTACAACTCTGTAGAGATAAAAGTTAACTTGTAGAGACTTCCCTGGTGGTCCAGTGATTGGGAATCTGCCTTCCAATGCAGGGGATGTGGGTTCGATCCCTGGTGAGGGAACTAAGATCCCATATGCCGTGGGGCAACTAAGCCTGCGTGCTGCTACTGAGCCTGTGTGCCACAACTAGTGAACCTATGTGCCACAACTACAGAGCCCATGTGCTCTGGAGCCCGTGTGCTACAGCTAGAGAGAAGCCCACATGCCACAATGAAAGATCCTGCATGCTGCAACTAAGACCTGACACAGCCAAAAATTAATTAATTAATTTTTAAAAAGTTAACTTGTAGAAAACTGATAGTAAAGCAAGTAATAACTGTCTATAGGCATGCAAATAAAATTTATCCTGTGGAACTTCATTGGACTTCCCTCACCCACTGTGGAGGAAGCTTGTTTACAACTATTAAGCAAATTTATTTTAGCATTCCCATCAATGGTCTCCTTTCAACTGATTGTAAGACCTTTCTGGCTCTCTCATTTTTTAAGATGGTTTTTTTAATGTTAATTTTTTTATATGTATGAGAATCATGATTTCATTGTCTTTTAAAATTTACCCTTTAACATCAGTTTACAATTTGATTAGATTGAACTTTCAGTTGGTTATTTTAGTTTGTTTGTTTTGTTTTGTTTTAACGAAGATTTAGAAAACACAAGATCTGTAAAAGAAAAGGAGGTGTGAAAGGGAACCTGCATCTCCGTTACAAACCCACTCCCTAGAAGATCAGTCTTAGGTAAAAAGCACTTGTGAAAGATGAAGATTTGTAAATTTATTTTCTTCAAACACTCATGTGCATAGACCTTAGGGAAGTCTTTGCATATAGTAAATGCACCCAGTTTGAAGACTCTCAGTCTAAAGTAAGAAGCATAAAAATGAGCCTCATCCCTAATTCTGTATACTAGAGACTCATTTGCATTAACAAACTTCTTTTTTAAAGTTTCAGTTACTGAAGAACTTATTTAGATAATCACCCACCTTCCATTCATAAGAGACACTGAGAAGGAGGAGTCCTAATGAAGAGAGAGGCTGTTGGAAGCAGGGCGGAAGGAGAGGGACTAGAGGGTTGTCAGTGGGAATTCTGAACAGTCAGAGGGCACGATGAGAGTACTAAGAAACAAATAAGAAATGAAAACAGAGGGGGGATCAATACTCAAACTTTAAAAATTTTGCCTAAATATTTGTGAACCTGCACTGCACCCCTGAAAATCTCTTGCCACTGCTTCTCTCATGCTAGAAGATGATGCCACAGGGGAAAGACTTCTGCACGGAGTCTACCTAATGCCAAGCAACTAATTAAATGGACATTTCCATCAACCTACTCACTATGCCAGATATCTGAGCTTTCTGCCCCTGGACAGAGGTGAGCAGAAGCATCTAGCTCCTCCGGGACCATCCTCCTCTTCAACGCTACCATTTAGACCACCACACTTCTGTTTTCAGTCTCCCACTCTCCTGCTCTTTAATACCCTTCTTACAAAACAAGAATTATTTTAGATTAGACTTTTATATTTCAGAATGGCCTTTTAATTTTGGGAAGCTGGGAGCCATTAGGAACCTCAAAGGTTACCTAATTCATCCATTCATCACATAGATGTAAAATTTTTTAAATTAGGGACTATTACACCTTCTCCTTTCGGCTAAGTGGTCAATGAGAAGCGAGGATTCTTAGATGTCTAATTAAGTAGACAGGGCAGGTGAAGGTCACATCTGTAATAACTGAAAGTTCTTCTTGTTTTAGACAGCTTCCTATGTCCCTTCCTATATAGGGCTGTAAAATGAAAGGGAAATAATATCAATTATTACATAATTTCTCAGTAAAAGAAAATATGTTTTCCATAAGTGGGAAAAGGGTGTACTTTAGAAAAACAAAACAAGATGGAATTCCCCTGGATATAAAAGCTCATGCAAAAGAACAAATACTGCATGATTTCACTTATATGAGGCACCTAGAATAGGCAAATTCATAAAGACAGATAGTAGAATGGAGGTTGCCAGGGGCTGGAGGAAGAGGGGAGTGGGGAGTTATCGTTAATGGGAACAGAATTTCAGTTTGGGATGATGAAAAAGTTCTGGAGATGAATGGTGCTGATGGTTGTACAACTTTGTGAATGTACCTAATGCCACTGAATTAACTGTATATGTTAAAATGGTAACTTTTTATGTTATGTATATTTTACCACAATAAAAAAAAAAACCTCTAAAACTCTTTTACAACGGCCTGTTCTGACCTTAGGGTGCTTGCCCCCTTCCAGGTACAAGTAGAAATCTCCTGAATGAACAGCAAAAGCTCATAGCCTGAATAAGGGCAGACCTAGAAAGAGCCCAAGACTAAAACACCGCATTTCCAATTGGCTTATTTTTACCAGGATAACCAAACTAAATCATGTTAGAAACACTAGACCAGGGACTTCCCTGGTGGTTCAGTGGTAAAGAGTCTACCTTACAGCGCAGGGGATGAGGGTTTGATCCCTGGTCAGGGAACTAAGATCCCACATGCCATGGGGCAACTAAGCCTGTGTGCCACAACGACTGAGCTCATGCACCTCAACTAGAGAGCCCGTGTGCCACAAACTACAGACCCCACACGCTCTGGAACCCGCACACCATAACCACAGAGCCCAGGCACCCTGGAGCCCGCGCCACAACTAGAGAAAAGCCCACATGCTGCAACAAAAGATCCTGCATGCCTCAGTGAAGATCGCGTGTGCCCGCAACTAAGACCCAAAGCAGCCAAAAATAAATAAAATAATAAATAAACCTTTTTTTAAAAAAAGAAAAGGAACACTAGAGCACACATACACATGTATGTGTATGTATACACATACAAAGAAAAATGTTAGTGAAATTTAGTAACCACTTATGTACCTTGCTTAAAATAATATCCCTTGGATTTAATAAAGTTGTCCTCTGTCCTATCCTAAATCCAGGTGACATAAGAGGATGAAGATGCCTGTAAGTGACTGGGTTAAGTGAGGCTGCTGTGAAATTCAGCTGTAAAATTTTAGAATAGTACTTTTCCACACCTCTGAGGACATGAGAAAACAGATATTACAACTAGAATTTAAATGGAATGAGAAGTCAGGATACCAGTTCTAATCACTTGGTGGTTTGGGGGGAATGAATAAGCTGGGGATATACCATTAATGCATAAGTCAGAAGGAGAATCAACTTTGTTTTTGGTCATTAAAATACATGGCATATTCACATTCACACAGAAGAACTTGCACATGTGTCAAGACACATGGAAAAAAAGTCTCCAAAGCAGCAAAACATGGGAACCAACCCTAATGCTCAACAATAAGAGAATGGATAAATAAATTGTGGAATATTTCCCAACAAATAATATATAGTTACATACAATAATATGGATAATTCTTTAAAACTTAATTTTGAGTTTTTTAAAAGTGAGGCTATATATACCCTTTTTATAAATCAAAAAAACAAGCAAAGGTAAACAAAATTATGTAGGAATACTTACATATGTCATAAAACTATTTTACAATAAAATCGGGAAATGGTTAACACAAAATCCAGGGTTAGGAGGGGCACAAGGAATAGCATAGGAGAAGGGCATAAAGAAAGATACAACAGTATAGGTAACAATCTAGTTCTTCTTTTCTAGCCTTCTGTTTATTTTCTTTAACAGCTTTATTGAGATACAACTCACATATGACACAATTCACCCATTTGAAGTGTACAATATGATGATGTTCAAAACCATCACCAGTTAATTTTAGTACATTTTGCTAGTTCAAAAAGAAACGCTATACCCTTTAACTATCACCACCCACCCCTCACATCAACCCCCATCCCTAAGAAACCACTAATCTACTTTCTGTCTCTATTCATTGCCCTGGTCTGAATATTTCCACATGAACAGAAAATCATTCAGTGTGTGGTCTTTTCTGACTAACTTCTTTTACTTAGAATAATGTTTTCAAGGTACATACTTGTAGCATGTATCAGTATTTCATTCTTTTTATAGCCAAATAATATCCCGTTGTATGGATATACCATGTTATATTTATCCATTCATCAGTTGATGGACATTTGGGTTGTTTCTACCTTTTGGTTGTTATGAATGTTGTCGGTATAAACGTCTGTGTATAGTTTTTGTGTGGACATATGCTTTCATTTCTCTTGGATATATATAAATAGAGTGAAACTGCTGTATCATATGGTAACTCTGTTTAACTTTTGAGGAACTGCCAAATTGTTTTCCAAAGCAGCTGCACCAGATGATATTCCCACCAGCAACGTATAAGGGTTCCAATTCCTTCACATCCTCACCAACACTTAACTGACTTTTTGATTCTAGCCATCCTAGTGGGTGTGAAGTGGTATCTCACTGTAGTTTTGATTTGCATTTCTCTGATGAATAATGATATTGAACATCTTTTCATATGCTTATTGGCCATTTGTATATCTTCTTGGGAGAAATAGCCATTCAGATATCTTGACCTTTTTTTTTTTTTTTTTTTTTTTTTTAATAATACACAATGTATTTATTTATTTATTTATTTATGGCTGTGTTGGGTCTTCATTTCTGTGCATGGGCTTTCTCTAGTTGTGGCAAGTGGGGGTCACTCTTCATCGCGGTGCGCAGGCCTCTCACTATTGCGGCCTCTGTTGTTGCGGAGCACAGGCTCCAGACGCGCAGGCTCAGTAATTGTGGCTCACAGGCCCAGTTGCTCCATGGCATGTGGGATCTTCCCAGACCAGGGCTCGAACCTGTGTCGTCTGCATTGGCAGGCAGATTCTCAACCACTGCGCCACCAGGGAAGCCCATCTTGACCATTTTTATATTGGGTTATTTATCTTCTTATTGTTGAGTTGTAAGAACTCTTCATATATTTTGGATACAAGTTCCTTACCAGATATAGAATTTTTAAATATTTTCTCCCATTCTGTGGGTTACCTTTTCACAATTATCTAGTTCCTACGCCCTAGTTTTATTTATTTATTTTTTTTTTTGGCGGTACGTGGGCCTCCCACTGTTGTGACCTCTCCCGTTGCGGAGCACAGGCTCCGGATGCGCAGGCTCAGCGGCCACGGCTCACGGGCCCAGCCGCTCAGCGGCATAGTGGGATCTTCCCGAACCGGGGCACGAACCCGCGTCCCCTGCATCGGCAGGCGGACTCTCAACCACTGCGCCACCAGCCTACGCCCTAGTTTTTAAAGCTGTGACAGGGTTACAGGTGGTCATTGAATATAATGTTTATAGCTTACATAAACTTAGCAAATTATCCTTATGTATATTACATAATTAATGAATTAAAAATAAAATCTTGTGCTGCCAGTGTCCTTGTCCTCACGGTGAGCCTCAGACGCCCCCCACCTCTGCAGGAGACCCTCCAACACTAGCAGGGTTTCTGAAGAGAATTTTTTTTTTTTTTTTTCGGTACGCGGGCCTCTCACTGTTGTGGCCTCTCCCGTTGCGGAGCACAGGCTCCAGACGCGCAGGCTCAGCGGCCATGGCTCACGGGCCCAGCCGCTCCGCGGCATGTGGGATCTTCCCGGACCGGGGCACGAACCCGTGTCCCCTGCATCGGCAGGCGGACTCTCAGCCACTGCGCCACCAGGGAAGCCCTGAAGAGAATTTTTAACCTGTTCCTTTGTAGGTCATTATGGAGGACGGAGTAGAGCTCCCTGTGCTACACATCTGAGCTGTGTGTCAGACAGACTCTTGGCGCTCCAGCCAGGCGTCAGGGCTGTGCCACTGAGGTGGGAGAGCCAACTTCAGGACACTGGTCCACAAGAGACCTCCCAGCGCCACGTAATATCAAATGGTGAAAATCACCCAGAGATCTCCATCTCAACACCAAGACCCAGCTTCACTCAATGACAGCAAGCTACAGTGCTGGACACCCTATGCCAAACAACTAGCAAGACAGGAACACAACCCCACCCATTAGCAGAGAGGCTGCCTAAAATCATAATAAGTCCACAGACACCCCAAAACACACCACCGGACGTGGACCTGCCCACCAGAAAGACAAGATCCACCAGCCTCATCCACCAGAACACAGGCACTAGTCCCCTCCACCAGGAAGCCTACACAACCCACTGAACCAACCTTAGCCAATGGGGACAGACACCAAAAACAACGGGAACCACGAACCTGCAGCCTGCGAAAAGGAGACCCCAAACACAGTAAGATAAGCAAAATGAAAATACAGAAAAACACACAGCAGATGAAGGAGCAAGGCAAAAACCCACCAGACCTAACGAATGAAGAGGAAATAGGCAGTCTACCTGAAAAAGAATTCAGAATAATGATAGTAAAGATGATCCAAAATCTTGGAAATAGAATAGAGAAAATGCAAGAAACATTTAACAAGGACCTAGAAGAACTAAAGAGGAAACAAGCAATGATGAACAACACAATAAATGAAATTAAAAATACTCTAGAAGGGATCAATAGCAGAATAACTGAGGCAGAAGAACGGATAAGTGACCTGGAAGATAAAATAGTGGAAATAACTACTGCAGAGCAGAATAAAGAAAAAAGAATGAAAAGAACTGAGGACAGTCTCAGAGACCTCTGGGACAACATTAAACGCACCAACATTCGAATTATAAGAAGAGAAAAAGAAGAAGAGAAAAAGAAAGGGACTGAGAAAACATTTGAAGAGATTATAGTTGAAAACTTCCCTAATATGGGAAAGGAAATAGTTAATCAAGTCCAAGAAGCACAGAGAGTCCCATACAGGTTAAATCCAAGGAGAAACACGCCAAGACACATATTAATCAAACTATCAAAAATTAAATACAAAGAAAACATATTAAAAGCAGCAAGGGAGAAACAACAAATAACACACAAAGGAATCCCCATAAGGTTAACAGCTGATCTTTCAGCAGAAACTCTGCAAGCCAGAAGGGAGTGGCAGGACATACTGAAAGTGATGAAGGAGAAAAACTACAAGCAAGATTACTCTACCCAGCAAGGATCTCATTCAGATTTGATGGAGAAATTAAAACCTTTACAGACAAGCAAAAGCTGAGAGAGTTCAGCACCACCAAACCAGCTTTATAACAAATGCTAAAGGAACTTCTCTAGGCAAGAAACACAAGAGAAGGAAAAGACCTACAATAACAAACCCAAAACAATTAAGAAAATGGTAATAGGAACATACATATCGATAATTACCTTAAATGTAAACAGATTAAATGCTCCCACCAAAAGACACAGACTGGCTGAATGGACACAAAAACCAGACCCGTATATATGCTGTCTACAGGACACTCACTTCAGACCTAGGGACACATACAGACTGAAAGTGAGGGGATGAAAAAAGAAATTCCATGCAAATGGAAATCAGAAGAAAGCTGGAGTAGCAATTCTCGTATCAGACAAAATAGACTTTAAAATAAAGACTATTACAAGAGAAAAAGAGGACACTACATAATAATCAAGGGATCAACCCAAGAAGAAGATATAACAATTGTAAATATTTATGCACCCAACATAGGAGCACCTCAATACATAAGGCAAATACTAACAGCCATAAAAGGGGAAATCGACAGTAACACAATCATAGTAGGGGACTTTAACACCCCACTTACACCAATGGACAGATCATCCAAAATGAAAATAAAAAAGGAAACACAAGCTTTAAATGATATATTAAACAAGATGGACTTAATTGATATTTATAGGACATTCCATCCAAAAACAACAGAATACACATTTTTCTCAAGTGCTCAAGGAACATTCTCCAGGATAGATCATACCTTGGGTCACAAATCTAGCTTTGGTAAATTTAAGAAAATTGAAATCGTATCAAGTATCTTTTCCGACCACAACGCTATGAGACTATATATCAATTACAGGAAAAGATCTGTAAAAAATACAAATACATGGAGGCTAAACAATACACTACTTAATAATGCAGTGATCACTGAAGAAATCAAAGAGGAAATAAAAAAATACCTAGAAACAAATGACAATGGAGACACAACGACCCAAAACCTAAGGGATGCAGCAAAAGCAGTTCTAAGAGGGAAGTTTATAGCAATACAAGCCCACCTTAAGAAGCAGGAAACATCTCGAATAAACAACCTAACCTTGCACCTCAAGCAATTAGAGAAAGAAGAACAAAAAAACCCCAAAGTTAGCAGAAGGAAAGAAATCATAGAGATCAGACCAGAAATAAATGAAAAAGAAATGAAGAAAACAATAGCAAAAATCAATAAAACTAAAAGCTGGTTCTTTAAGAAGATAAACAAAATTGATAAACCATTAGCCAGACTCATCAAGAAAAAAAGGAAGAAGACTCAAATCAATAGAATTAGAAATGAAAAAGGAGAAGTAACAACTGACACTGCAGAAATACAAAAGATCATCAGAGATTACTACAAGCAACTCTATGCCAATAAAATGGACAACCTGGAAGAAATGGACAAATTCTTAGAAATATACAAGCTGCCAAGACTGAACCAGGGAGAAATAGAAAATGTGAACATACCAATCACAAGCACTGAAATTGAAACTGTGATTAAAAATCTTCCAACAAACAAAAGCCCAGGACCTGATGGCTTCGCAGGCGAATTCTATCAAACATTTAGAGAAAAGCTAACACCTATCCTTCTCAAACTCTTCCAAAATATAGCAGAGGGAGGAACACTCCCAAACTCATTCTACAAGGTTAGCATCATCCTGATACCAGAACCAGACAAAGATGTCACAAAGAAAGAAAACTACAGGCCAGTTTCACTGATGAACATAGATACAAAAATCCTCAACAAAATACTAGCAAACAGAATCCAACAGCACATTAAAAGGATCATGCACCATGATCAACTGGGGTTTATTCCAGGAATGCAAGGATTCTTCAGTATATGCAAATCAATCAACGTGATACACCATATTAACAAACTGAAGGAGAAAAACCATATGATCATCTCAGTAGATGCAGAGAAAGCTTTCGACAAAATTGAACACCCATTTATGATAAAAACCCTCCAGAAAGTATGCATACAGGGAACTTTCCTCAACATAATAAAGGCCGTATATAACAAACACAAAGCCAACATTGTCCTGAATGGTGAAAAACTGAAACCATTTCCACTAAGACCAGGAACAAGACAAGGTGGCCCACTCTCACCATTCTTATTCAACACAGTTTTGGAACGTCTAGCCACAGCAATCAGAGAAGAAAAAGAAATAAAAGGAATCCAAATCGGAAAAGAAGTAAAGCTGTCACTGTTCGCAGATGACATGATACTATACATAGAGATTCCTAAAGATGCTACCAGAAAACTACTAGAGCTAATTGATGAATTTGGTAAAGTAGCAGGATACAAAATTAATACACAGAAATCTCTGGCATTCTTATACACTAATGATGAAAAATCTGAAAGTGAAATCAAGAAAACACTCCCATTTACCACTGCAACAAAAAGAATAAAATATTTAGGAATAAACCTACCTAAGGAGACAAAAGACCCGTATGCAGAAAATTATAAGACACTGATGAAAGAAATTAAAGATGAGACAAATAGATGGAGAGATATACCATGTTCTTGGATTGGAAGAATCAACATTGTGAAAATGACTCTACTACTCAAAGCAATCTACAGATTCAGTGCAATCCCTGTCAAACTACCACTGGCATTTTTCACAGAACTAGAACAAAAAAATTCACAATTTGTATGGAAACACAAAAGACCCTGAATAGCCAAAGCAGTCTTGAGAATGAAAAATGGAGCTGGAGGAATCAGGCACCCTGACTTTAGACTATACTACAAAGCTACAGTAATCAAGACAGTATGGTACTGGCACAAAAACTGAAAGATAGATCAATGGAACAGGATAGAAAGCTCAGAGATAAACCCACGCACATATGGTCACCTTATCTTTGACAAAGGTGGCAGGAATATACAGTGGAGAAAGGACAGCCTCTTCAATAAGTGGTGCTGGGAAAATTGGACAGGTACATGTAAAAGTATGAGATTAGATCACTCCCTAACACCATACACAAAAATAAGCTCAAAATGGATTAAAGACCTAAATGTAAGGCCAGAAACTATCAAACTCTTAGAGGAAAACATAGGCAGAACACTCTATGACATAAATCACAGCAAGATCCTTCTTGACCCATCTCCTAGAGTAATGGAGATAAAAACAAAAATAAACAAATGGGACCTAATGAAACTTCAAAGCTTTTGCACAGCAAAGGAAACCATAAACAAGACCAAAAGACAGCCCTCAGAATGGGAGAAAATATTTGCAAATGAATCAACTGACAAAGGATTAATCTCTAAAATTTACAGGCAGCTCATGCAGCTCAATAACAAAAAAATAAACAACCCAATCCAAAAATGGGCAGAAGACCTAAATAGACATTTCTCCAAAGAAGATATACAGACTGCCAACAAACACATGAAAGAATGCTCAACATCATTAATCATTAGAGAAATGCAAATCAAAACTACAATGAGATATCATCTCACACCAGTCATGAAGATCCTAGGGGTAAGACAGGAATAAAGACACAGACCTACTAGAGAACGGACTTGAGGATATGGGGAGGGGGAAGGGTAAGCTGTGACAAAGCGAGAGAGAGGCATGGACATATATACACTACCAAATATAAGGTGGATAGCTAGTGGGAAGCAGCCGCATAGCACAGGGAGGTCAGCTCGGTGCTTTGTGACCGCCTAGAGGGGTGGGATAGGGAGGGTGGGAGGGAGGGAGAGGCAGGGGGGAAGAGCAATGGGAACATGTGTATATGTATAACTGATTCACTTTGTTATAAAGCAGAAACTAACACACCATTGTAAAGCAAATATACTCCAATAAAGATGTTAATAAATAAATAAATAAATAAATAAATAAAACCTCATGCATAAAGATTTCTGTTAGGAAATATTTAACACAAAACAAAATGCTGTAATGCTCAAAATAAGTTAATGCTACTCTTGAAGGCATTCATTTAATGCCTGGGTATGACTTAGGCACCCTGAGAATCTGGCCCATTGATTCTTTCAAACGGTTCCTCTCCAAACTCCACCACATGGTAGGCGGGAGTAGCACACTACTAACAACAGGACAAACCTGCCCCCTCTCCCCTCCTGTTTTTGTGTCTCCCCCTCCTCTCCCAAGCTAAAAATGAATTTTACATTTTTTAATACCTGAAAAAAAAGAAGACTACTTCATTACGTGTGAAAATTCTACGAACTTCAAATTTCAGTGTCCATGAATAAAGTGAAATACAGCCACACCATTCCTTTAGGTATTGTCTATGGCTGCTTTTAAGCTACAATAGCACAGATGAGAAGTTACTAAAGAGACCACATAGCCAAGGAAACCTACAAGTTTACTATCCAGCCTTTTACTCAAAAAGTTTGCCAAACCTTACTATATCAACAAGTTAAATTACTTCTCACTTCTACAATGAGTAGCAAAAAACCTATTTCCTACTAGCCAAGACCACCTTGACAGTCACCCTCTTGATTTCTCAGTCAATTTTTTCTCTTTAACTGTAATAAATATTTATACAGTGCTTCGATTCTAATTTTATTAAGGATTTTTACATTTGGGGATTGTAGAGTAGTCTTTCCTTGTAAAATAATGTGGTATCTTCAAAAAGTCATGATCCAGCCACACTCAAACCATTGGGTTAATCATTTTAACAAACTTTTATTGCCTGCTCATTGCACGCTGTGAGTCAGATACTTCTTGGTGCAGTAAAAACTACCCAAAACCCCATCCTTGCCCTCAAGAGGCTTACAGTCTAATTAGACTCTAGTAACTATAAGAACAATTTCCCCAAAGATCACTCCACAGTTGACTCTTACATTAAGGGGTCTTAGATATTTTACCAAGAATTCTAAGCTATGTTCCTTAAATAAAAAAGAAGTCTTATATAAGCAGTAAAGAAATAGTACTCTGCAAAAAATTCTGGTAAACTTTGGTGGTTTAAGTCCCATAACTTCTGCATTCCCATGACCATATAATCAAAGCTTCTTGATCTTTTTTGCTGTGTTCATCTCCGCTTTGGCTGTTTGGACCTAATCCTAGTTCAATATACTAAATGTAGTCACCCATATTCACTCATTTTAGAGAACGCACCAATTCAAATATCGCTGAAACTTGCAAACCTATCTGTGTTGCCGGATACCACTCTGATGGCAATGAAGGCAAGGCCGTTTGCATATGTGATTATTAGTCCTCAAAGTGATGACAACGAGACTCTACCCAAAGGAGACAGAGACCCAGCTGTGAGGTGACCTCTTCGGAGCTGTCCCTCAATGCCTCAGTGGCCCTCGCATTTTTTTTTAAAGTGACTCATGGCCTCAAGTCAGTTTCTGCAGAGAAGCCAGGTCCGTTCCTTTCCAGCACTTCCTGGCTAGGGTCAAATTCAGTCCGATGACAGCCCTCCCCCCAATGACCCTGCACCCCTCTGAGGCTCAGAGCCAAACTGGCGAGAAGCCCCAAAGTTAGAGCAGCCTGGAGCGTGGCCGCAAGGCCTTGGCCAGCCGTCCAGCTCCAAGCCCGCTCCAAGCCCGCACCGCCTTCCGGGCAGGCCAGCGCGCGCCGGGGCAGGCGGCGGGGGCAGGGAGCGCCGCTGCGCTGACCCAGATGGGGCTCCCGCCCGCACCCGCACGCCCACGCCCGGGTCCCCTGCACCCAGGCCCCGCGTTCGCCCGCGTCTCCGGCATCCTGGCCCCTCAGGCACCAGCCCGGTCTTTATTCCTCGCGCGCCGCCCGCCCTGGCCCCTCTGCACCCCACCCATTGAGCGCAACTTCCGAGCGCGGCCGCGGAGCGCCCCCCGCACCTGCCCACCGGCCCCTCCCGGCCCTGATGCTCCGGATTACCTGCTTGGGGGTCCTGCGGTCTGGTGCTGGGCGATGCCGATCCGTTGCTCGGCCCCTCGCGCCCTCCTCCCGCCTGCCCTCCTCCCCTCCTCCTCCCCCCGGGTAGGAGTCTGTGTCAGTCACGCCGCTCCTGGGGAGAGTGGCCGGCGGCTTCCGGGAGCTCCAAATACAGACAAGCCGAGGGGGAGAGAGAGGGAGGAAGGGAAGAGAGCCAAGCTCCGCGGGTGGGGAGTGGAAATAAAGGGGAGCGGAGAGGCGAGGGGAACGGAGGAAAGGAGGGGCAGATGGGCCGTGGGAGAAAAGAGAGGGAGATGAGGAAGGCAGAGGGCGGCAGGCTCTGAAAGAAATGAATTCGCTGCATCAGGCGGCATTGCAAAGAAGTCTGGAAAGATGCGGGAGGCTCCTGGCTGAAGGAGCCACAGATTGGATCCTCAAACACTTGTGCAGAGAAATGATGTGTCCTTAAGAAGCAAGAGACGGGTCTGTGTGTTCCCCAACCCCAGGATAGGGATAAAGGTCCTGGCTGGAGAGGGAGGTGGACAAGCAACGCTTTAGCTAGACATCAAGTTGAGATGCACTCATATTTTGTAACGACATTTTTAAAATGTATTTAAAAATGCATTTTACATACATCTTTTTAAAAAACTGCCTGATTGTTTAAAAATAAATGTACCCTAAACCAATTAATTTATTTTTATTGTGCGTATCTGTGGCCATTCCTATTTATATGTTGATTGTAATTACAAAATTGGAGATTTTTACTTTTTTGTTAACACTGTTAGAAGGAAAACATTGATTTTCATTAGTTTATTTCCACCTGAAAAAGTAGACTTGAAGCTCTTCATTGAACCAATGCTAGGAAAATAATTACAGAGAAGAGAGAAGGGGGGTTGTAATCGATACTTCTTAAAGCAATATTTCCAAACAAACACTAGGATGAGTATCTAAAAAGCCAATATTCTCTGTCAGTGTTTAAATTGCATGTAATTTGGTTCTGTGCATTACAAGGCTTATTCTAACCCCACAGGTCACAACTTAAATGAAGGTTTTTCCTATCACACATTGCTCTTCTCCAACAGTGGTGATAAGGAATGCCTCTTTGCTCCCCTTTGTCTGGAAAAAAGGGAAACAAATGACATTGCTTATGTCATTGATAACATTGCTAAATGAGTGCATACACTGCAAATATCCAGGGCCAGTGCTGTCCCTATCATGCACATGCCTTGCATTTGGTAGGTAATTAATACATTTATACTGAAGAATGAATGAATGAAATTATATATATACATTTATGTTCCAGGGATGCAAAAAATAATATATCCTTAAGAACCAATTTTTACAGGTTCAAAGGAAACTTCCAAGCATCCAGTCTAACATGACTTATTTTTCTCTAGCATTAACTTCAGCGATCATTAATAGAGCATTTCTTTCAGCTAAGTGTATTTTGCACTGGAGTGTAAAGTATTATGGAGTATAAAGGTGAATGAGGCACAAATCCTCTCCTTAGGTTTATAAGATAGTACGAAGATGAAGAGAGTATAAAAATAACTACAGTATAAGAAAGACTATAAAACATGTCCTAAGAGAAATATGAACAAAGTTTGTGGATGTGCAGAAGAGGGAGGTTGCTTCTAGTGCTGGGGACCAGAGAATGCATCCTGGTGGAAGTAAGAGTTGAGTCTTCAAGCAGAAATGACAATAAGAATGGGCAGTGGGGGAAGGGCACTCAAGATGAAAGGACAGCAGGGATAAAGATGGAGAGGTGATAAAGGATGGGACATGTATGAAGGACAGTGGGTGAGCTTTGCTGGAATGGAGAGCTGTGGGACCCAGATCTGGGAAGAAAGGATAGGTCCCAGCAGATGGAGGCCTTCAATCTTAGCCTAAGTTGTTTGAACCCTAAGGGGCAGGCACTGGGGGATCGTTGACAGTTTTGGAGCAGAATCATGATAACAACAGTTAATTTGGTGATGTTGTCTAGGATTGGAAAAAGATAGGAGACAGGGAAATTCTCTAAGAAATAATTCACTAGTTTGGAGGGGAAAGTAATGAGTCTTAAGCCGGTGGCTGAATTCTTCCCTTAACTAATTCCATCTCACACAGCACCCGTCTGCTATGTGACGGATGCCCAATGGGGCTACCCCCTCAGTGAACTCTTCTTTCTCACAACTCTCTAACATTTATTGTCCGTATTTTCCAACTAGACCTGAAAGTTCCAAGAAAGCAAAGATAATGTCTGTTTAAAGGTTCAAGGCTATTTTTTGGAGGCTGACACAGAGAAAAGTCATTGAGTACATATTTATTGATACATTTTTCTTTTACAGGATTAGTTCTGAAGGTGGTGGAGTTGGAAAGAAGAGGACAGATGCTGGGCTCTTCTAAATCTTTTCAGACCTTGAGATTCCCATCCAAACCCTTGCCTTTCTCCTTAACAGACGATCTCATTATCTGCTGTACAAGGAGGCTGGTGCCATGTTAACTTCTATACCTTTCCTTACACTTAATTTGAACTAATGTCCCCTTCGTTGCCAAAGCTAAGAGTATTCTTGTCTCATTCCACCTTGGTCCTCTACATTGCATCTGAGACTCCTCCTGCCCATTGATTTTGTCCCTCTGGATAACATTCCAGTTGCCACCAGCCAGGCTGTACCAGAAAGCTGGTAACACAGTAGACACATGGGGGAGAGGGGGGGCCATCTTTGGAATGGTTGTGCTGTTCTGCCTTTCTTTATATAGTGTAAAACTTTTAAATTGACAATTTTATATGAAAGGGCTTTGCTAGGATCTCAACATAGAGTAGGTGACTCAGGACCTTGAAATTCACAGTCTATAAAGCTTCTACAAGAATCAAGTGAAATCCAGACTTCCATGATCCTCTCGCAGAATCTGCTCCTGAGGTTCAAGCGCACCTGTGGAGCAGTCTGACATGCAGGAGGCTAACCATCTCTGAGCTGGCTTGCTGAAGAATTCTCCCCCAAAGGAATGTATTGGATGGAAACAAACGAACCCAAATATACCCTCTTCCTAAGCAGTGTTCAGGCTTCTCAAAGAGGTGCAAGGAGAGAGAATGGGTCCCTGGATTCTCAGTTGTGCCCTAAATGAAGTTATGCTAGGGCCCCAGGTCTCTGTGAAGCCTATTCCACCCTCATGACTGCTGAGATACTGAGACCAGATTTTAGTCCCCTTGCTGTTTTACCTGAATCCCCTTTCACCTTTTCCAGTAAGAGACCATACCAGCAACAGCCAATGAACACAGTGTCCTTTTTTTGGAGCTTTTCCCAGCCAATGAGGAGGAAAGGAGAATGATGACATGACTCCACAAACATGCCTTCTCAGTAGTTAAAGTTTTGAAGAACACATTACCAATGTCCCATGAGAGTTGGCATTTCATTTCAATAATTCCTAAGTGGAAAGTTATCAATGGTAATTTTACCAGCAGTTGATACACACATTGTGGGTGCTGAGAATACCACACTCTCAGCAAACAGAGCATAATAATCATAGATAAAACTTACTGAGCACTTACCACGTGAATGAGTCCTTTATATTCTTTCTTCTTAAAGAGGGAACCGGGGTAGCTCAGCTCTTGCATCCTGACCCTCTTCCTCTTCATTGGAAGCTTGTGCTCGAGAAGTCAAAGACTCTAAAAACAAATTTAAAATATTCCAAACTTTTGCCATGTGAAGGTCCTTAGTAGAGATTTCTATCTGATTTACTTCCTATGTCCTGACCCAGCATCTATAAGAGAGAGGATTCTTTGATGGCTACACTTTGTGGTCTGATTTTCCCTGATATGAAGGAATTATACTGAGCTTTCACTGGATGGGACAGCTACAAAGTATGGCAGAGCTGGCCACATCATATAACCTTTGCAACACCACCTCCATCACCCACTTCTCCTGCACCACCGCACATGGGCCCAGCCTCCTTTGGCTACACCTTGTTCTTGGTTACATAGTTCTGGCACATGGAAACTAATTGGAGGTAGCAGCACACAGCCCTCTTTTTCCCAAGGTGAGGATTCTCAGTCATTATTTTGAGAATTCTGTCCACCCACAAATGGGGGTGGGGGTGGGGGGATGGGAAAGATGAGCACGGAAGGTGAGTGGATGAACTGTAAAGGGAAGAAAGCAAAGGTAAGCAATGCCAGTTTCCCTAGCACTGCAGACAGTAAAAATGACACTTTTTATTTGTTCAGTGAATTCTTAACCTGAGATCCCTAGACAGGCTTCAGGAGTCTGTGAGTTCCATGAATCATGTGTTATGTTTTAGGTTTTGTGCATTTATCTGAGGAGATTATCCACAGCTTTTATCTTATTTTTTTGGAGTCATCTATGTCGAAACATTGACTGAGATATCAATGATTTTATGGAAGTGCAAAACAGAGAACTGGTTCCTTCCTGCTTTTTCTTTCCAAGTCCCTCTGCAAAGACAGAATCTCAGGCTCAGGTGAACAGAGGCTTTGGTTCTTCAGAACAGAGGTACGATCAGCCTTGCTGAACAGAATCATCCAGGCAGATCATGTTTGGTATGTTCAATCTTTTGGGAATATCTTCTCTTTTTAAAGGGCATCTTGTGATGGTCATACTTTAACTCAAAGGGATAATTCACTAATCCCAGGCACCGAGGTTCAGAGGCACTTGAGAAGATGACAAGGGCTAGTGGACACCACTCAGGCCACCAGGCACGTCTCTAATAATCCACTTTGTGGATAAGACTGTCCCTGCATGAGAATTTTATGTCATTAGAAATAGATAAGACTGCTGATCTTAAACCTAAGGATTCCTTTTATATTCCACTGATTTGTTGGAGCTATACCTAAATACTCCAGTCCACATTCATCTCTTCTGTCATTGAATCCCTTGGAATTTGAATAAATTTACTGTTTATTCATTAAAATATCAATATAAAGAAATTACTCTTAAAACTCCCCCCCCCCCCCCCGCTTTCTGTTTTCCAAGTCTCCCCTGTCTATATTTAAATGCCTCAAGGCAGGACCATACATAGTCCAAATTTACTTCATGTCATTATGTAAAAATGCTAAAGAAAGTGCTGCCCATAGTCTTTTTTTTTATTCAAACAGAAAGTCACAAAAATTATCATACTCATCAGTTCACTCAGTCCCATGTAATTAATTTTTTTTAATCTTGATCTTTTGTTAGCACTTTTATGAATTCATCAGTTTCCATAGTCTCTTCCTCTTGGCATATGTTGACAAAGAGCCTCCATTCACCTGTTGGCCAGGTGCCCTTGTGCTAGGGACACCTGCCCAGCTGTACACAGTAGCCCTAACCAAGGATAACATGACATGCAATCAATGGTAAGTAGTTTCCATTGGTTTGCTTACTGAAACAAATCCAGATTTAAAGTCAGAGCTCAGAGAAAGAGACAAGTGTGTCTGAAATAGTATAGAAAATAAAACCATTGCCCATGGTGTTTAATATATATTTTTAAAATTCTAATTATTGGGAAGAAATAAGATGACTTTGAAAACAGAATTAATGTGAGAAGTAAGAGGATTAATTATAATTAGTTAAAATTAACCAATAATTGTAATAATCAGCCATATTAATAAAAACAGAATTAATAACAGCCAGATTCAAAGTTTGGAGACAATCTAAGGGAGAAAGATTATCCAAGAGAATTTAAGAGACCTAGTGATATCAATATGAATCCAGAAAGAGTATAGAGAAGGGGGCCAACACGGTATTTAATTCTTCTGAGTGTTAAGAAGGCTCGAGAAGGTGAGTTGCCTGAAACCAATGGTTAGACAAGGGTTTATTAGTAATAAGGCAAACTTATTATCTTTCATTAGTTTTAAGATACTAATGAAAATAGTGAATTCCCTGGCGGTCCAGTGGTTAAAACTCGGTGCTTTCACTGCCGTGGGCCCAGGCTTGATCCCTGCTCGGGGATCTAAGATCCCACAAGCCGCGTGGTGTGGGCAAAACAAACAAACAAACAAAAAATAATGAAAATATAGAACAAAAATAATCATTTCATCCTAACATGACACACTAGTATTTGTATGTTCTTTCATTTCTTTTCATGTTTTCTATGTAATATACTTTGTCGCCGTAAGTTAAAAGTGAAGTCAAAATGTATAGCTAAAATAGAGAATTAGATTTCAGTTTAAAAACTAAGATTATGTTTATTAAGGGGAACACACTTGCCTCTCTCATTTGATCACAGGAAAAGTAATACTTATATAGTATTGCTGTAAGATGGAACAGCTAACGATGGGGAAGAAAGAAAGACTGAAGGATGTGGAGAAGTCTACCTAGAACTTACCCAGAATTAACAACGCTCTTTTAAGTGATGGAAATGCCACAATATCCATCCACCACCCACCTGACGCACAGAAGGCTCTCAACTGATATTGGCTGAACTGAATGTTTGACACATAACGTTCAGTTTGAGAACAACCTAGAAAATATGCATTGTCTAGAAGAAACTTTCATTGTTCAAAATAATTTTAAACAGTAAATATAACAATCAGTGGTCTATTATGAATTTAATGTTGTACATACGTATTATATACTTAGTATGTATTAAATACAGAGTATGTTTAATACATATGAAATAAAAAGTGGGTTGACCTGCAATTTCATGGAATCACTAAGACAGCAAGTGGAAAATTCCAAAACAATAACTCCGTCTAATCAGGTATATTCCTAGTCAGGGCATCTAAAAACATTTTACAATGGACAACTCTAGTTATCCAAGTTTCTGCCTGTTTTAGGTCAAGAGTCATCAACAAAACAGGAAGGATTAACTTCAAATAATTTTCCCGGCTAGATCTCACACTTGGAAAATAGTATTCTATTGAGTTTTGTGGATTCCTCCGTTTTTTGGAAACAACACAATCCAGATTAAGTATTTTGTAATGATCCAAAAAAAGAACAGAAAAGAAAAGAAAAAGAGGCTGATTTAAAACCTTGATCCTTCTTTATGACACCTCAAGAGTTTTGTTGATGTGATCCGGTTGCTTCTCAGCAAATGTAAGGGGTAGACTCAGGAGTTATTTAGGAGTCTGATCTACATGAAAGGAAGATCTATGAGCCTTCTTACCAATTCTGGTCAGAGGAGCCAGCATTTGTCTCCTCCTTCTCTCCCCCACACTTCCCACCCTAGATTATCTCCATCATCTTGTGACCAAAGGAGAAAATAACTCCCCAGCTGTCAGTGGCTTTCTCAGCTGCCAACACAAGAACTTGATCACACAGAGGGAAACTCCTGATTTTAAGGAAAGACAGTCAACATGCACACTTCTGCTTATACCATCGGGGCTTCTGGTGGTGGTCATGGGGTGTACCTCTGCCTGCATCCACCAGTGCTCCCTGAAGCTACAGTAAAGACTCAGCTTTTTGTTGTTGTTATTATTTTTTAGATTTTGCATAACTGGCCTTTTGAATATTCCACATGGACCACTGGGCACCAGGTTTTATATGATACAGAGAGAATATAACTTTGCTCACTTTCTGCCATTTTAGAAATTCTCTGGGTCCTGTTGAACCTGTTAATAGTGAATAGTGGACCAGTGGTGGGAGGAAGGGAGGAGGCTCTGACTGAGGAGCTGCGGCCTTGCTCAGTGTTGGCTCTTTGTTCATGCTTCTACTTTTCAAGAATCAATAGGGTTGGAAGCTGGAGACACTGGAGGTGTGTGACAGAGAGGAGAAAGGTGAAGATACTCGTAGATCCATCTGGCAGTGCATGCATGGAGGATGGAGGGAGGCCTGGAAGAGGTAGCAGGAAAGGCATGGGGCTCTGTACAGGGCAGAGAGAATGGACAAAGCCAGAGCTAGGACCAGCCCGTGGTGCCAGGGTTGGCTGGCTGGGCTGTGGGTGTCTTGGGGACGTGGAACCAATGCCTGGGATAAAAAGCTCCACGTCCACCACCCATGACCATGTGGCAGGTCTCCCTGAAAGTAGTCCTGAATTTAAATGGAGAGAGTCTAGAAGGGCTATATTTTCAATTTTTTAAGGATAATAAAAGCATTAATGGGTGAAATTCTGCATTTTTGACTAAGCATCTATAATTTTGTGAATTTCTCCCAGTGGTGATGAAATAATAGTGGATGAAGTAAAATCAATGTAACCTCTGCAAATACCTGTGGGGAGAGGGTGATAGACAGGGAGGGGGAGGATTCTACAGCACAGATGGAGTACAGTTTATAGTTCCAGTTTCTGACATGATGAGGAAGGAGAAGACGTGGGGCTTAACTCTAAGTTGACTTCGGAAAAAGAAGTGATGAATCTCTTACTTCTCACAGATGTAGCAACGAAAATTCATTCTTCACTCAACAAAACTTGATCTTCAGACAAGTCTCAAATGATTTACTACAACCTCATAAAAAGTGTCAAAGAGATCTGTAAAATGAGACCAATCTGCTCACATTTTTAAAAAAGTAACTACAGAAAAGTCTGAATAATTGTGTGGTGCCATTCAAACATGTTTGATAAGCCTTCTACAATCATTACTATGTACTTGAACTTTTCTTGTTTTATGTATTTTCTTCTATCTAGATTTCCAACTACATGATCAAACTCTTTTAGTGTCATGAAAACTCGTTTTAAAATCAAATAACTGTATTTTTCTTTAGTCTAACTACTATAACTCAGAAAAGATTCTAGTGTCTGATTTTTCCTGTATTTGGGAATTCTTCTTGAAGTCTGACATGGTCATTAAAAAAGATTGCAAAGAAAAGTAACTACAATCATAACCCTCTTGTAATCTAAAAACAACTGATGTCAGGAAGTAGCTGTGCGGCTGAAATGTTTAGTCAACACCTCCTTGATCACGTCTAACCAGAACCTGAATAAAACTTACTAAGAGGGCTTCCCTGGTGGCGCAGTGGTTGAGAGTCTGCCTGCCGACGCAGGGGACATGGGTTCGTGCCCTGGTCCGGGAAGATCCCACATGCCACAGAGTGGCTGGGCCCGTAAGCCACAGCCACTGAGCCTGCGCGTCCAGAGCCTGTGCTCCACAACGGGAGAGGCCACAACAGTGAGAGGCCTGCATACCGCACAAAAAAAAAAAAAACAAAAAACTTACTAAGAACACCAGTGTCATGAGCTTTTCATTTATTTTGCTCTGATTTCAAATATCCATTGAGAGATTTTTGCCCTCCCACCCACCCAAAGACAGAAGGCTGGTGGCAAATTGGAGCAAATGCTGACATAGATTTGCATTTTCCAGGGTTCTTTAAAGCACAAGTAAGAGCGCCACAGCCTCCCACTGAGTAGCAAAAAATAGCCAATTTTCCATGGTCCACTGGAAAATTGGCATTTATCAGTGAGGGAAGCTTATTCATTATGTAAGAGTACATGCTGTAGATAGTTTTTCAACTATCCACATAAAATCCAGCCCCAGTGCCAAGGTCCCAGATCTCATCTTTCCCTGGTATCTGGAGCAATGATGACCAGGCCATGTTTTGAGCCTGCTTGAGGATGGCTGATTCATTGTAGCATTTGCTCTGTGTATTTTAAGACAGGCAGCCAGTACAGCTCCATAACTCTTCCAGCTCCTGGCTTTGGAAGTAAGCAGACAGCAAATTTCATTTTGCACGTTAGTTCAAACCTGTCATGTTCAAACAACTTCAGCAACCCTCTAGACAGCAGTGCCGCCCACAAGAACTTTCTGTGATGATGAAGGTGTTCATCTAAGTGTGATTTTAAAAGTCCAGGTGTGCTCCCCTCCCCCTCCCCACCCGCTTCATCTCCCAGAGCAGAAGTCTCCACTACCACTTCCAGGAATCATCTTTATCAGTCACCCTTCAGTGAGGGCTGAAAAACTAAAATAGCAATCAGACAGGGAAAGAATGAAGATGAAACAGATTTCTAGCAACAAGTGTTCTAGAGTTGTTCTGTCTAATATGGTAGCCACTAGACACAGGTGGCTATTATAAATTTTACTAATTAAAGTGAACAATTCAGCTCCTCACTGGACACATTAAAAGGGCTCAACAGCCACATGAGGTAGTGGCTGCTGTTTTGGACAGTATAGCATTTGGCTATCCAGTAGGATATAGGAGAAAAATATCTTTATATTTTACATGTAAAGCCCCATTAACAGCTTAATAAGACACAGAGATAGTTTTATATAAAGAGAAATTTTAAAAAATTAACTTGTTTAGAAAAATTTCAAATAAACATGCTCTTGACAAAATTTAACTAGTATATAATGAGTAGGATGTAGAATGTAAAAGTCTTTTCTCACCTCCAGCTACTACAAATCCTTCCCACTGTGGCACTGAATATAATCATGATTTAGTGTATGAGTGCGTGTGTGTGTGTGTGTGTATTTCTCAAAAATGCCTATGTAAATAAACACAGGTAAAGGTTTTCAATATCAGCCATTAAGAAAATGTAAACTAAAACTACAATGAAACACTTCTCATTTAAAGGGCTAAAATAATAAAAATTAAAAACTTAACGATACCAAGTCCCTGCAAGGAGGTGGAGCAACTAAAACTCCCATACATTGGTCATGGGAAAGCAAAATGGCACAGGCATTTAGAAAGAAACGTGACTTCTTATACAGTTAAACATATACTTACAATATGACCCATCATTCCTACTCCTAGAGATTCACCCAAGTGAAACAAAAACTTAAGTTTACACAAACACCTATGTATGAATGTTTATATTGGCTTTATTCATTAATTGCCAAAATCTGGAAATAACCCAAATGTTCCTCAACTGGAGAATGGATAAACAAACTGTGGTCTATCTATGTAATGAAATACTACTGAGCAATAAAAGGAAAAAACGACTGATACACCTAACAAGAGGGATGCATCTAAATATGCTATGCTTGCTTAAAGAAGTCAGGTTCAAGAGACTGTATACTATATAATTCCGTTTATATGACATTCTGGTAAAGGGAAAACTATATGGGACAAAAACCACATCAACAGAAGTCAGGGATTGAGGGTGAGGGCTGGGGTGGGACTTACAAAGTGGCACAGGGGAGTTTTGGAGTGACAGAAACTGTTCTATATCTTGATTGTCGGGTGACTACACAATTGTATGCATTTGTCAAAATACTCAGTACTACACACTAAGAAGGGTGAATTTTGCTGTATGTAAAATTATACTTTAATTTTTTAAATGGAGAAAAATAAGTTACAAAAAGTGCTTATGCATATACAAGTATGGGTGTGTGTATGTGCATCCTTTTATTGTTTTACAAAATGTAATAACAGTATAAGTTTAATCTTGCCAGTTGCTTTTTCATGTACGAGGATACCTTATCATATTGGTACATATAATACCAGTCATCAAGTGGTAGACATTTAGTTTGTTTTCAAATTTTCCTATTTCAACGATGTTGAAATAAGCATACCTGTATGTGTCTTTTCCCAGCTGTTCAAGTAAATCTGTATAATGAATTCTTTTAAATATATTTCTTGAGTCCAAGAGTATGCACACCAAAATTTTTAATAGCTACCGACAATCATCCACCAAAAATGTGAACAAAGAGAGAAACTTTGAAAGAAAAATCAATAAATGACTAAAATGACTATGTGTAGAGGGCAAGTGGCCAGAGAAATTAAAAAACACATAATTTTCTTCCAGTTCTGAAATCTGAAGAATTGGGAAAATTGTGACACCATTTACAGAAATGGAAAAGTTAAAGGGGAGCTCTTTGGGGTGAGGTGGGATTAGTGGAGGAGAGGTTTAGGTGATGAGCTGACTTCTAGACCTGTTGAATTTGTGGTGAGTGAAGCATAGCCAAGGTCTAATAGGCATTTGTGTGTATCTGAGCTCAGGAGAGGGTTCTGGAATAGAAACAGAGGTCTCTTAGCTATTGCTGAAGAAATGATAATTAACATAACACCATTTAAGATCTCTGAAGTCTGGGTTTCCAGGATCAATGATCTCTTCAAGCATAAAGGGAGGAAAGGTAAATAACTGAGGACTGAACCTTGGGGAAGCTTGGAAGGTCAAGTTTGGAAGATCAAAGAGGAAAAGGAAACACGAAGTTAAACAAAAAAGAACCAGGAAAGAGCAGCATTATAGGAACCAAAGAAAGAATTTCAAGGGATAAAGAAGTGGTCCACAGTATCTTAGAGCAACTCTCAAAATGAGAAAATTACACAAGCATTCCTACAACTGAACCAACCCAATAAAGGATAAAAGAGCACATTGCTTCACAAGAGAATATTTCAGAAGGATGAGGGCTGAGTGAAAAAAAGTCCTGTGATCTGTTAATTAATAGATCACTTTTAATTATGCACTGTCAAAGGTAAGATGAACAGGGGGTAGAATTCAACCTATAGAAAGTCATGGAAAGTGAATTGTCAGAAAATGGTGACAGTAGGTAAAAAGAACTCAGAAAAGAGAAAAATAGAATGGTAAATTGAGAGGCTAAACATGGCAGTATCTTTGCTCAGAATCAGAACTCCTTTCCAGAACAGTTATGCCTTTCCCACTGTGAGTAATTTCAGAGATCTGGCTCATATGTGTCTTATTGAGGGAGAAGACTTTGCAGCAATGGAAGCCACAGAGATGAAGGCTAAAACTCAGACTGCTGAGGTCAACAGAAAGATAGGTATCTATGTCAAGTGAACGGATGCTGTCACTCAGGAATATTTAAATTTTAATGTCCATCTGAGCTTTATCTTGCTGTCAATAAACATGGATTGGATCATTGACTGGTGACCCTAAACTGATAATCAGATTGTTAAATTCAGCTCCAATGTGAAGTTCTATTTTTCTTAAAAAAATAAAAGCAATATAACTGGGATGCAGTGAAATGACTATCACGTAAGTGGTGATGATGTTAATATCATCTCATATATTATAGTGCTTTATAGTTTTAAAAGTTTTTTAAAATTTGCTTTCAAATGAAAAGTAACAAAAGTAACACCTTTAGCAAAGAGTCATCACACTTTAATATTCAAGAAATCTAATCTAGAAAGAAATTTCCATTTGAGAAAATCTCCATGTCTAGGGAATGTACATTTGTCATCTTAGTACTGAGGAGGTTTAGATGATATTTTAGGAACTTGAGGAGTAAATCTAGAACGAAATATGTGAAATGTGGGTTTCTAATTGAAACACTTGACATTGGTTAACTGATTCTGTAGCATAATAAAAAATGAAATGAATGCCAGTGGCAATGGCAGAGTAGGACCTTCAAAAATCCTTTCCTCCAATAAAGCAATGTGAACACTTGAAAATTTTTCAGAATAAAATATTTCAGAACTCTGAAAATTAAGTTTAATTTCTGGTGGTTTCAATGATTAATTTTATCAAATAGTTTAAATACAGATCAATACAAATACAAATAACACAAATTCTTCACAAACTCTTTTAGAAAATAGGGTGGGGAGAGTATATTTCTCAGCTTATTCTATGAAGTCAGCATTAACCTGACACCAACAGCAGATGAAGAAAGCCCCCAAACAAGAAATCTACAGACCAATATCCCTCGTGAATATAGATTAAAAAATCCCTAACAACAACAAAAAAATAGTAAATTGTATCTAACAGCATACATGACCTTGGATGATTTATCCCAGGAATGCAAGCTTAGTTCAACATAAGAAAATCAATGTAATACACCATATAAACAGAACAAAGGACAAAAAGCACATGATCCTTTCCATAGATGCCAGAAAAGCATTAGACTAAATCCAACTCCCCTTATAATAACAACATACAACAAACTAGGAATAGAAGGGAACTTTCTCAACTTGATAAAGGGCATCTACAAGAAACCACAGCTCACATTATACTTAATGGGAAAAGACTGAAAGCTTTCTCTCTAAGATCAGAAAGAGACAAAGATGTCTGTTCTGACCATTTCTGTTCAACATTATTATAATGAAGGTTATAATCAGAGCAATAATGCAATTTTAAAAACCTAGATTGAAAAGGAAGTACTAAAACTATCTCCATCTGAAGATGACATGATTATGTATATAAAACATCCTAAGAAATACACACACATAAATGATTAGAGCTAATAAATGAGTTCAACAAGGTTGAAGGATACAGTATTAATATACAAAAATATCTATTTCTAGCAATGGAAAATCTGGAAATGAAATTAAGGAAACAATTCTATTTATAATAGCATCAAAAACAATAAAACATTTATAAGTAAATTTAGCAAAAGAAGTATAAGATTTGTACACTGAAAGCTATAAAACATTATTGAAAGAAATTACAGAGTATCTAAGTAAATGAAAAGATATTCCATATTCATGGATTAAAAAACTTAATATTGTTAAGACGTCAATTTCCCCAATTAAATCTATGGATTCAACATAATCCATATCAGAATCCCAACTGCCTAGTTTTTAGAGATTGAAAAGCTGATACTAAAATTCTTATGGAATTGCAACTCATAATACCTAAAACAATCTTACAAACCACAGAGTTGGAGTTTGCACACTTCTTGATTTCAATACTTACTATAAGTGGCAGAAATAAAGATAGTATGGTAACTGGCATAAGGCTAGATATATAGACCAATGATAGAATGGAAAGTCCACAAAAAATTTTACATTTACGATTCATTGATTTGTGACAAGAGTGACAGCACAATTCAACAGAGAAAGAATGGTCTTTTCAACAAACTTGAAACTGGATACTACTAGGAAACTGGATAAACATATGCAAAAGAATGAATTTAGACCTCCACTTCACACAATATATAAGAATCAACTCAAAATAGATCAAAAACCTAAATATAAGATATAAAGCTATAAAACTATTAGAATAAATCATAAGCATAAATCTTTAAGACTTCAGATTAGGCAATGTTTTCTTAGGTATGACACCAAAAGCACAAGCAGCCAAAAAAAAAAAAAATTAAACTTCATCAAAATCCAAATGTTTGTGCTTCAAAGAATGCTTTGAAGAAGCATTTGCATTGAGAAATGAAAAGACAGCTCAGAGAATAGAATATATTTGCAACTCATATATCTGATAAAGGTCTAGCATCTAGATATATAAAGACGTCTGAAGTCTACAAATAACAAATGCTGGAGAGAGTGTGGAGAAACAGGAACCCACCTACACTGTTGGTGGGAATGTAAATTAGTGTAGCCACTACAGAAAACAGTATGGAGGTTCCTCAAAAACCTAAAAATAGAGTTGCCATATGATCCAGCAATCCCACTCCTGGGCATATATTTGGACAAAACTCTAATTCAAAAAGATACATGCACCCCTATGTTCATAGCAGCACTATTCATAATAACCAAGACATGGAAACAATCTAAATGTCCATTGACAGATGAATGGTTAAAGAAGATGTGGTACATATATACAATGGAATACTACTCAGCCATAAAAAAGAGTGAAATAATGCCATTTGCAGCAACATGGATGGGCCTAGAAATTATCATACTAAGTGAAGTCACAAAGAGAAAGACAAATACCATATGATATCACTTACATGTGGAATCTAAAATATGCCACAAATGAACTTGTCTACAAAACAGAAACAGACTCACAAACATAGAGAATAGACATGTGGTTGCATAGGGGGAGGGGGATGGGGGAGGGAGGGATTGGGAGTTAGCAGATGCTAACTGGTATATACAGAATGGATAAACAACAAGTCCTACTGTATAGCACAAGGAACTATATTCAATATCCTGTAATAAACCATAGTGGAATAGAATATAAAAAAGAATGTATATTATGTATAAATGAATCACTTTGCCGTGCAGAAGAAATTAACACAACATTGTAAATCAACTATACTTCAATAAAAAAATAAGTCTGACAACTCAACAATAAAAAGACAAATAACCCAAATCAAAATAAAAATAACCAAATTGAGTAGACATTTCTCTAAATAAGATATACAAATGGCCAATAAGTATACGAAAAGATGTTCAGTGACACTACTGTATAGGGAAATGCAAATTAAATCACAAAAAATTACCACTTCACACTCACAAGGATGGCTAAAATAAAAAAGACAGACAATAACAAGTGGTGGTAAAGATGTGTGGAAGTTGGAACTTTCACATTTCTGCTGGGACTGTAAAATGATGCAGTTGCTTTGGAAAACAATTTGGTAGTTCCACAGAATACTAAACATACGATTCTTTATATGATCCAGCCACTCCACTCCTAGAGAAATGAAAACATATAATTTCATAAAAACTTGTTTGCTAATTTTCTTGGCAACATTATTCATAATATCCAGAAGGTGGAAACAGCCTAAATATCTATGAAAGGATGAATGGATAAACAAAATATGGTATATCCATACAACATAATATTATTCAGAGATGAAGTACTGACACAAAATACAGTGTGGATGAATCTTGAAAATATTATGCTAAGTGAAAGAAGCCAGACACAAAAGCCCAGATATTGTATAATTTCACTTATATGGAATGTCCAGAATAGGAATCCACAGAGGCAGAAAGTTGATTGGTGGTTGCCAGAGGGAGAGCAAAATGGGGAATGATTGTTAATGGGTATGGGGTTTCTTTTGGGGGTTGATGAAAATATTCTAGAATTAGCAAGCTTTGAGTTAATCTTTGTATATGGAGTAATGCAAAAGTTTAACAGCATTTTTTTTTTCATGTGGCTATCCAGTTTCCCAGCACCATTTTTGAAAAAAACTGTCCTTTCCCCATTGAATGGTCTTGGTACTCTTGTTAAAAATCATTTGACCCATATGTGTGAGGGTTTATTTCTGGGCTCTCAGCTCTATTCTACTAGTATCTATGTCTGTCTTTATGCCAGTACCACATTGTTTTAATTATTGCATCTTTGCTGTAGTAAGTTTTGAAATCAGGAAGTGTGAAACTTCCAACATTGTGTTTCTCAAGATTTTTTTTTTAACTGTTCTAGGTCTCTTGAGATTCCAGATGAAGTTTAGGATGAATTTTTCTATTCCTGGAAAAAGAAATCACTGGGAATTTGATAGGGATTACATTGAATCTGTAGATTGATTCAGGTAGTATTGACATCTCAATATTAATTTTTCCAATTCATGAACATGGGATGTCTTACTATTTATTGGTACCTTCTCTAATTTCTTTCAGCAATATTTTGTAGTTTTTAGTGTACAAGTCTTTCACCTCCTTGGTTAAGTTTATAACTGAGTATTTTATTATTATCGATGCTATAGCAAATGAAATTTTCTTAATTATCTTTCTAGATTGTTCATTGTTGGTGTATAGAAATGCAACTGATTTCTGAGTGTTGATTTTGTATCCTACAACTTTGCTGAATTTATTAATTCTAACAGTTGTGTGTGTGTGTGTGTGTGTGTGTGTGTGTGTGTGTGTGTGTGATATTTAGGGTTTTCTACATATGAGATCATGTCATCTGTGAACAGAGATCATTTTACTTCTTCCTTTTCAATTTGGATGTCTTTTATTTCTTTTTCTTACCTAATTGCTCTGTCTAGAACTTCCAGTACTTTGTTGAAATGAAGTGGCAAAAGTGGGTATCCTTGCTTGTTCCTGAGCTTAGAGGAAACACTTTGTCTTTTATCCTTGACTATGATGTCGGCTGTTAGTTTTCATATATGGCCTTTATGTTGCTGAGGTAGTTTCCTTCTATTCCTAGTTTGTTGAGTGTTTTCATCATGAAAGTGTGCTGAATTTTTTCAAATGCTTTTTCTGCATCAATTGAGATGATCATATAATTTTTCTTTCATTCAGTTAATGTGCTGTATTACATCAATTGATTTTCACATGTTGAACCATCCCACATAAGTTCTGATCTGTAGACTGGCTGATACTGAAGGAAGAGCCAGTACAATATTTACCTTAATAAATAATTTTGACTATTGAAGAACTCTGAGTGATTTCTTTTCTATGTGTCTTTTTCTTGCTTATAGCTTTTTCCTTATAACATTATTTTTAAAGATTATGGAAGTCCATCATTCTCATTTTATGGAAATTAAGATATTTTAGAGAGGCATAAAGTGAACTGGTAATTTAAAAAACTAGAATGAACTATTTGGAGAAACTACTTATTACTTTAAAGAAAATTCTTGAGATGATTTCAATCTTGTGAAACAATGTGATTATATAACACTTCAATGGATCTATTCAATTGTAGTGATAGATATGTAATTTTCTCATTCTGGGAGTTTTTTAGCTCTTGATATTTTGAAATTTAACTTTCTCTTTTAAAGTGATAAAACTGGCATAGCTATGCCAAGTTATATCCTCAGCAGTCCTACAAACTGGAGGAGCAAGGAAAGTGTGCTTTTAGAGCAGCACTATCCAATAGAAATTTAAGTTGAAACACATATGTAATTTTAATTTTTCTAGTAGTCACATTTTAAATGATAGAAAATGCGAAACTGGTTTTAATATTATATTAAATATTATATTTAATCCAATATATTCTAAATATGATTTCAACATATATTCAAGTTAATTTTTTATTAAAAAGTTGAGATTATTTGTACTAAATCTTTGAAATACTGTAGGTATTTTATACCTATAGCATACCTCAATTTGTAGTTGCCACATTTCAAGTGCCCAATCGACATACGTGGCTTGGGCTATAGCGCAACCTTAGAGTTCTACACTTCCTGAATTTATAATAGCATGCTTTTGCACACATGAAATCACATTATGCAATACCTAGCTACATCTCAGCAAAATATTTGTAGAGGCCCTCGAAGAGGGGAGAGACTGAGGGTTGATAAGAAATGGTTATCTCACTACTTGCTCAGTGTTTGGGGCTTATTGCCAGCCCTCAGAGTTCTTGGATAGACTGTTATATTCATAATCATTGTCAGTTCCTGATGTTTTTCCTTTTTTATCAGAAAGTTAGGCTTCTGGCAGTATTAAGTGCTCAATGTCACTGCCACTCATTTCTAATTTATAACATTTGGCCTCAATTAAAACGCTTTAATTTTTAATAGGTATATAAATGTCCAAATAATAAAAAGGCATACAGTGGAAATATTCTCTCTTATACCTGCACCCTATTTTTCTCAGTTCCCAAATCTCCAGTGCCTAATAACTATTATTTTTTTTCTCATTTATCCTTCTATCTAACAAAGCTTAAGCTTCACGACACCCTATTTGCCTAGGTCCCTTCCAAAGCCCTGGGTGGGGTCCCAGCAATGTGTTCACAAAGAAATCTATTTTTGTAAATAAAAATTTATTTTTATTTACAAATTTATTGTTGTAAATGTTGCAAAAATAAGATACTTTCAACTGCAGTAAGTTAAGACCATTGCCTCTTTCCACTCAACTTTCCCTCCATTATATCTTCCCTCACTTGAGTGGTGACAGAATTGACTGCATCCAATTTTGGAATCTAGCCAAAGAGAAGCTGAGTTAGAGCTACATTTAATTTAGGCTTAGAAGGGCATATTTATGTGGTTTATAGTCACTTTCATGTATAGTCAATTTATTGGTAACTGTTTTGATATAAGAAGAGATTCTAGGAATATCCCTACTCTCCACTGTGCTGAATCTCCCCACCTCATGATACACAGACGCAGGACCAGAGATTGTATCACTACATGGACATGAATTAGTTCATACAACACTGGAAGAACATGTATGGTGGAAGAGAAACAAAATTTGAAATGTAGAGAGTTGAAAATAGCCTGTGGAAAATTCTTCCAAACATCAAACACGTAAAATTATAAATGGAAGATGTGATTCTCATTGACATCTGACCAAAACTAATGTTCTCTTCTGTCATGAATATACTCAATAACACAATGTATATAATTATAAATGTACCATGCATGTTTTTCTGATGAGAATGGTGCAAAATAACATTTATCGAAAATGTACTCACTTATAGAACACAAACCTACCCCTGTCTATGTCAGATGTCAAATTTTATGTATTCCAATATATTGTATTGTTTTAGCATATCTCACATAGTCTACCCTGACAAAGTCTGGTGCTTTCTGAGGAAAAAGCAACCCAAATTGTTACTAATTCAGCAAATGATCAACATGTTAGAGGAAAGACTAAATAATATATCTATTGCCTCCATATAAAATAGTAATGTGACTTGTTCTTACGCAAAGAGGCAATAAAAGAGTAAGCAGCCCCAAAAGTTTGGGGAAAAAAGCACTATGACGATGTGTCACAAATTAATAAAAGTAGTATGCTTTTTTCTGGAGTTTGTAATGTTTGGTATATTTTCTCATATATGCCAATGACCTAGTGAAATTCTCCATCTTTTCACCTTTAAAAAAATATATATATTCTTGCCTGAATAAAATTCCTGCCTGGTAACTCCAGTATCTGGAACACATCCAGTTTTGTTATTACCATCTGCGTTTTTTCCTAGTTTTGAGTTGTTTATGTCTATTGCTTGGAATGGCTAGTAATTTTTTTTTGAATGCCAGATATTATGTATGAAAAATTCTAGAGGCTCTGGGGATGTTATCTTCTTCCAAAGAGGGTAAATCTTTAATTTGCTAGGCAGATATCAAATGTTAATTTGCTGGGTTTGGAAAACATTTTGTAAGGAACCAAATAGTATTGCAGTCTAAGAGACAAAATCAAAGATATTGTGTACATATGTATATAACAAGAAAAAAATTCAAACATTTTTATTGATGAAATTCAACATATAATTACAATAATTGAGAACTTTTTTGTATTATGGTCTAGCAATAAGAATGTGGGGATTTTCTTTTGGTGGGGATGCCATTTTGTTTGAGGTTTAAATTTAGTGTTTCCTATCATAACAGTCAATTGCAAATATTTATCTGTTAATACTGACCTGTAATGAGATTTTCTGTATTTCATCTTTGAAAATGTCCTTTTAAACAGACAGGTACTACCAAATATTGATATCAGACTATAATAATATGATTTTAACAGAATATATTCATCCCTTAGAAGGCATTTATAGAATTCTATTAGATTCTTCTCTTATAGCTTAAGATCAGAAAATATATCCACTGAAAATTGGCTTGTCGGATCCTCTTTCTTGTTTTAACTTTTGCCAGAAGGAGGTCAACAAAACATTCTGACTTTACTTGTAATTTAAACAATATTAGTTGTTATCAAACAACTTCATTACAGTATAAGTTTTGCATGTAAGTGATGCTTGCTCTGGTAATTTTAAATTGAACTCATTAAAAAACACCATCAAATCTACAGCAGTGTTAATTTCAGAAAAAAAGAAATTTCTCAAATCTATAACCTAAACTTCCAATGCAAGAAACTACAAAAAGAAAACTAAACCTACAGCAAGCAAAAGGAAGGAAATAATAAAGATTAGAATGAAAATCACAGAAATAGAAAAAAAAACAAAAAAAATAAAGAAAATAGATTAAACCAAAAGTTCAATAAAACTAACAAACAAATAGACTTACCAAGAAAATAAGAGAGAAGACACAAACTACCAAAATCCGGAACAAAAAAGGGGATATCACTACTGACCCTATCGAAGTTTAAAGGATTATAAGGACTATTATAAACAATATTAGAGCTACAAATTAGACAACCTGGATGAAACAGAAAAATATCGTAGAGAGACACAAATTATGAAAACAGACTCAGGAAGAAATAGAAAATTTGAATATACCTATAACAAGAAGAGAAACTGAATTGGTAATTAGAAATATCTTACAAAGAAAAGCTCAGGTCTAGTTGGTTTCATTGGTGAATTTAAGTATTTAAAAATAATACCAGTTTTTCACCAACTTTTAGAAAACAGAGGAGGAGGAAACACCTCTCAACTCATTCTATGAGACAGTATTACCCTGATAACAAAACAGACAGAAACCTCACAAGAAAAGACGACTAGCCAATATCATGAACATACATGCAAAAAGCATTAATAAAATATTAGAAAAATTAACTCAGGAATGTATAACAATTTATATGCCACCTCCTAGTGTGGTCTGTTCCAGGAATGCAATGTTGGTTTGACAACTAAAGATCAATTAATATAGACTACCGTATTAGTAGAATAGTAAGGAACCAAAATCACATGATTATCTCAATTGTTTCAGAAAAAGCATATGAAAAAATTCAACATCCATTTATGATTTTAAAAACTTAAACTAGGAATAGAAGGGAATTTCCATAACCTGATGAAGGACATCTATGAAAAACCTATAACTACAACCATACTTAATGGGGAAAGACTGAAAGCTTTCCCCCAAATATTGGGGAAATAAGTCCACTCTCAACATGCTTATTCAACATCAGATTGAAGGTTCTAGTCAGTGTAACAAGTTTTTTTTTTTTTTTAAAAAAAGCATCCAGTCCAGGTTTGGAAGAAGGAAATAAAATTGTTTATTTGTATATATCATGAGCCTGTGTGTAGAAAATCCTTTAAAAAAATCCATAAAACATATGAGAAGCAATAAACTATTTTAGCTAGTTCACAGAATACAAAATCAATATGCAAAAATCAATTGTATATCTATACAATTGTAACAATAGGGACAATTTAAAAAACTGAAAATGAAATTAAGTTTTATTTATAATAGCATCACAAATAATAAAATACTTAGAAATACATTTAACAAAAAGAAATCAAACACTTGTACACTGAAAAGTAAAAAGCACTGTTGAGAAAAATTAAAGATCTAATGAATGGAAAGATGTCATCTTCACGGATTGGAAGACTTAATATTGTTAAGATGGTTGTTCTCCCCAGATTGATCTATAGATTCAACACAATGCTTATTAAAATCTTGCATGCTACTTTTCAGAAACTGATGAGTTGATCCTAAAATTTATATGGAAATGCAAAGTGCAAAGTGCATTTGATTAAGAAGAACAAAGTTGGAGGACTCACACTACCTGATTTTAAGACTTATTATAAAGCTACAGTGATCAAGAATATCGTACTGACAGAGGGATAAACATATAGATCAGGAGTTAGCAAATAATCTTTATAAAGTGCCACATAGTAAATATTTGAGACTTTTTGGTTTCTGTTGCAAGTGACGGCGCTCTGCCATCATAGTAAAAAAGTAGCTCAAACAAGATGTAAACACGTGGGAATGGCTGTGTTCTATAAAACTTTATTAACAACAGAAAAAAGGTAGTGAGCTGGATTTGGCCCACAGACCATATTTTGCCACCCCTGTTACAGATCATTGGTATAGAATTGAGAGTCCAGACATAAATCCTTACATTTGTAGTAAACTGATTTTCAACAAATGTGCCAAGACAATTAAATAGAGAAAGAATAGTCTTTTCAACAAATAGTGATGAGGCCATTGGATATCCAGATGCAAAACAGAAATATATGGAGTAAATAAGTGATTTAACCAACACAGAATCTTACCTCACACTATACTCAAAAATTAGCTCCAAAGGAACCTGAGTCCTAAAAGAACTAAAATGGTTAAACCTCTATAAAAGCGGATAAGAGTAAATCTTCATGCCCCTGGCCTTAGCAAAGAACTCAGGGCTTCCCTGATAGCGCAGTGGTTAAGAATCTGCCTGCCAATGCAGGGGACATGGGTTCGAGCCCTGGTCTGGGAAGATCCCACATACTGCGGAGCAACTAAGCCCATGCGCCACAACTACTGGGCATGTGCTCTGTAGTCCACAAGCCACAACTACTGAGCCCGTGTACCACAACTACTGAAACCCACGCACCTAGAGCCCGTGCTCGGCAACAAGAGAAGCCACCGCAATGAGAAGCCCGCGCACCACAACGAAGAGTGGCCCCCACTCGCTGCAACTAGAGAAAGCCCACGTGCAGCAACAAGACCCAATGCAACCAATAAATTAAAAAATAAATAATAAATTATTTAAAAAAAATAAGACATGACACTAAGAGCACAAACTATAAAAGAAAAAATTGATAAATTGGACTTCATTAAAATTAAAAACTTGTTCTTCAAAAGACAAGATTAAGGAAGTGAAAAGATAAGCCACAGACTCAGAAATATCTGTAAATCGTATATCTGGTAAAGGACATGTACCTAGAATCTGCAAAGAGATCCTACAATTGTATAATGAGAAGACAACCCAATTAAAAATGGGCAAAAGACTTGAATAGACATTTTACCAAAGACGACATATGAATGGCTAATAAGCACATGAGAAAGTGCTCAACATCATTAGTCATTAGAGGAATGAAAATTAAAGCCACAATAAGATACCACCTTATAAACTTACTAAGAATGTTTATCAAAAAGACAGTATCAAGTACTGGCAAGGATAGGGAGAGCCTGGAACGCTCATATACTGGCAGTGGGAATGTAAAACGGCACAGCCACTTTGGAAAACAATTAGGCAATTTCTTTAAAAGTTAGTCATAAACAAACTTGCCATATGACTCCCATATTTTACTCCTAGGAATCTAGACAAGAGAAATGAAAACATAGGTCCACAAAAAGACTTATACATAAGTTTTCTTACCAGCATTATTTGTAACGTGTCCAAACTGAAAACAACCGAGGTATCAATCAACAGACAAATGGATATACAAATAGAATTGTATTTGGCATTAAAAAGGAAGAAAATACTGGTACATGCTAAAGCATCGATAAACTTCACAAACATTACTGTAAATGCAAGAAGCCAGATGCAAAAGACTACATATTGCATGAGCCTATTTATATGAAAAGTCTAGAAAAGGTAAGTTTATAGTCAGAGAGCTGGTCAGTGTTTGCCAAGGACCAATGGGGAATGATTGAAAGTGAGCTTGGGGGAAAAATGGATTGTTATGGTTACACAATTCCACTAATTTACTAAAACTCACTGAATTGTATACTTACGGCAGGTGAATTTTATGGTATGTAAATTATGCTTCAATGAAGCTATAAAAAGATAGGGCTGTTTTCTCATATAACAAGACATCTAGAGGTATATACTCCAGGTCTAGTCAATGGTTTGACCATGTTGTGAGAATTCATCTAATCTCTTTCCATTGCCTATTTGCCATCCTTATGATGGTAGCTTTCATCCTCACGCTAGTTGCCTCATAATATAGCCTGCCATTGAGGCATTTAATTCATATTAAACTCAGAAAGAAGTGAGGGGGAGGCAAGAAGATGCTGAAAGTTGTATCCATGCCTTTTTTCCCATAAGCTCTAAGTAGGCTTCAAGTTACATCCTATTAGACAGACCTGTTAAACATGGAATTTTCTAGCTTAGCTACAAGGATATCTGGGTAAAAGTTCATTTAGTTTTCAGGAAGACAAGGAAAAGGAATTGGGAATGGGTATTAGGATATCCAGCCAAGAATTTCTGGCACTCTTTTTTCAACAAAGAATATCAACCTTAATAATAGATTTCATTATATTGAATGAGATCAAACTACTTATGTATATATTTTATGGAAGAATGGGTATTCCTGGTATATGAATCACTCTAAAGATATATAATTATGTTTCTTCTTATAACCACATAATTTTAATTGTTATTAAAGTTTCTTCTTTGATATGAAAATACAGATTAAACTTCACAATGATGGGAAGGACCTCAAGATAAATATTAGAATAGCTGCAGTTCTCATTATTAAAATACTTTTTAGTAAGAAAGCAAATTTAAACAGCTGATCAAAATAGTTGGAAAAGGACAGGAAAAAGAAACAAATATGGCTTTAATGTGCCAGGCCTAAACCAACCTAAAATACCTCTGTAAAATCTTTTATGAGGAAGGATTCAATATAGGTGTCAAATGTTATAGGCATTTTTTTTTTTTACTCCAAATATCCAACTAAAATTTTTCCCCCACTTCCAGAGCCTATTAGCCCATCTTGCTTGACTCAGAGCCTATTAGCCCATCTCTTCCCAACCCCAAGTTCAGTGAAGTCTATTTTGGTAGACTGAAATCAACCATGAGGGGAGTATTTACACCATAGAAATTGGCAAATGCTATATATAAATCAGTGTTTTTTTGTCTTCATGGAGAGCAGTTAATCAACTATGAGCATACTTCTGCCCACTTGCATCAATTTTTAGAATGACATTACACACAGAGAAACAAACTCCTCTTCTCTCATATACAACATGAGTCCCCAAAATGGGTCGATTTGTTTTTTCCTTTGAAGGTTTATTTTCTTCCCTAACTTGACATCAGCATGCCCACGGATGCCAACACAAACACCAAGGCAGCCAATAGCAATTTTATGGCCAACAAAAATAAAGCCATGAAAATATTGAGGTAATTTAATTTTTGGTTGGGGGGGATGGTTAAAAAATAAATTCATGGCACAGTAGTTTTGTGTAAGGGAAACATGGAAGTCCTCTGGCCAGAAAGCTCACATTATTGCCTAGGAGTGAGGACTTTTATTTCCTAAATATCACCAAAACCTACTGTCAGAGTGTATAAATATGGTAGGGCAATTGCTGCACCACCACTACCAGTATCTCAAATGGTAAGCAGCCATCCTTGACACGAGGTGCCCTTGCATGACTGTAGCCAGAAGAGAGGGTGAAGGAATGCAAGGGAGCTCTACTCACCCTCACCCTCACGGGGGTGAGACTGAATTTGAGCACAAAGGATTCTATATGCTTCAGGTACACAATTCTATTTCATCTTCAATGAGACTGTTCTACACCAGATGTTCATCATTTCTTTCAGGTTGAGAATTTAAGGAGGTACCCTTAGTAAAGAATTGTGCGCCATATTCAGTGAGACAGAAAACCCTTGGAACACCAATTATACTTACTATGCCTATCATAAGACTATCATTTTTGATAGAATTGATCAAATAAATAAAAATATTTAAGATATGATATCACATCTTGTTTTTAAACATTAAAAATCACAAGTCGATTGTTAATTCATGTCATAAAATTATACATTTTTAGAATTCTATAATTGGTCTTAAAGGTTGTCTATCTGATGATTTTCTACTTCATCTAGAGCAAGAGGTAGCTTGGTCTCTGCTGGAACATCTCCCAGGATGGAGAATACAAGTCTCATAAAACAATCCATTTTACTGTTAGACAGGCTAAAGATTTTCCTTATATTGACCTGAGATTTATCTTGTTGAAAGTTCCCCTCTTTGGTTCTAATTTGTATCTTGAAGAACCTTCTTGCAACTATGTAATAAAATGTCTGTGGCAGCCAAATTATATTCTTAGATCAGTTGGAGGGTCAATCAGCCAAAATTCCTGTCTTCTTAAATGAGATTTTATTAAACCATGTTTCCTCCATTTTTAACTTGTGTTGTTGGATTTTTAAATTTAAGGGTAGGACATTATGTTTATCCCAAATCAATTTCATTTTCTTAGATGTGATCATTTCCAGATAGTTGAGTTATTTTTGAATTCCTAGTTTTATCACCAGAAGAATTAGCTATTTTTCTAGCCTCACATCACTTGAAAAATTGATAAAGTGCTTTTTCCTTTTCCTATGAAGGTCATAGGTACATATACTTTTTAAGATTTTTTTTTTTTGATGTGGACCATTTTTTTTAAAGTCTTTATTGAATTTGTTACAATATTGCTTCTGTTTTATGTTTTGGTTTTTTGGCTGTGAGGCACGTGGGATCTTATGTCCCCAACCAGAGATCGAACCCCCTGCACTGGAAGGTGAAGTCTTAACCACTGGACAGCCAGGGAAGTCCCTACATATATTTTAAAAATAGGACCCGACAGAGAGTTCTGGAACACACCACAAGAGACCTCTCTCGATGGTGACTGGGATCTGGATTTGGTTGTTTCTAACAATTACAAATCTACTTCATAGTCTTTGGATCCAATTCATTGATGAGGAGATTGTGATGTAATAAAAAAGATATATTTGGTCTTTGTCCCCAGTTCTTGGCACAGAGCTCCTAAAACTCTTGTATTGATAACTTCCTAAGTAATAGAGCAGTAGGAGTATCTTTTGTTATAATATTTGGGGTTGTCTCTAGTTCCTGAAATCAGCTCCAAAGCAATAAAGGGAAGAGTGTCTTTTATTTTTCATAACAAGCCCCAGTCAAGCCTGTGAGGATGGGGGCTGGTGGCACGGGAACCAACCAGGTGACTAGAGCTGGCAATTTCTGACCTCCAGGGAGGGGAGAGGGGCTAGAGTTGATCGTTAATGGCCAATGATTTAATCAATTATTCCTACGTAATAAAGCCTCCATAAAAGATCTTAACTGAAGGGGTTCAGAGAGTTTCTGGGTTGGTGAACTCATCAAGGTGCTGGGAGGGTGATGTACCCAGGGTGATCATGGAATCTCTGCACCCCTTCCCCATATCTCGCACTATGCACCTTTGCATCTGCCTGTTCCTGAGTTGTATCCTTTGTAATAAACCAGTAAGTATACTGCTTTCCTTAGTTCTATGAGCTGTTCTAGCAAATTACCAAACCTGAGGAGAGGGTCTTGGGCCCCTTGAGTTAAAATCAGAGGTACTGGAGGCCTGGACTTGCAATTGGCATCTGAAGTGGCGGAAAGTGTCTTGCTGAGCCTGTAACCCGTGGCGTCTGTGCTAACTCCAGGCAGTTAATGCCTGACTTGCTTGGTGTGGAAAACCCACACATCTGACGTAAGAGGTGGGAGTAGGAGCAGTGGAGGAAAACATAAGCTTTCTTTCAAGACAACATTCGTGAACATATTCCTGATGAACCTGTGGCAACTTCCACAGGCCACCTCTTGCTTTTCTGTTAAAAACAGTCACACGGTTGTAAATGCTTCTCTTTGTTAAAGTGTATAAAATATAGAAGGAAAAAGACTGAAAACTGAAAGTTTCCTTTGCACTCCCCTATTCTAGTACCATGCCTTTACTCAGAGGAAAGCACTGTGAAACTGACATTGATCCTTTCAGATACTTACTTATATATTTTCATGTATATGTATTGATATACATATTTCTTTCTTAAAAATATATATAGGATTGTGCTCTATGTTATCTCATTTAATAAACTGAGGATCTTCCATGACAGTACACATTCTCTTTAATGGCTTCAAAATAGTTCTCAATTTACCACAACTTACTGTACTACTCTCCTTTTGTTGGACCGTTAGGTTGTTGCCAAATTTTTGCTTTTATACACAATGCTGCTATGAACATCCTTTTATCTTCAAACAAATGAGAAAGAATTCATTAGTACAGAGTCCCAGAAATGGAATTGCTATATTAAAAGACATGCACATTTTTTTAACATCTTTATTGGAGTATACTCCAATACAATGTTGTGTTAGTTTCTGCTGTATAAAAAAGTGAATCAGCTATATGTATACATATATCCCCATACCCTTCCCTCTTGCATCTCCCTTCCACCCTCCCTATCGCACCCCTCTAGGTGGTCACAAAGCACCAAGCAGATCTCCCTGTACTATGCAGCTGCTTCCCACCAGCTATTTTACATTTGGTAGTGTATGTAAGTCCATGCCACTATCTCACTTCATCCCAGCTTACCCTTCCCCCTCCCCATGTCCTCAAGTCTATTCTCTACGTCTGCATCTTTATTTAAAAATCCTAATGAATACTACAAACATTTTTTTCCAATTTGTATTTCTTTCAGGAGTATGTGATAGTACTCCACAGCCTAGCTATGCCAAGCGTGGTCCTATGACAAGTAGAACTGGCATCTTCTGGGAGCCTGCTAAAAATGTAGACTCTCGGGACTTCCCTGGTGGCGCAGTGGTTAAGAATCCACCTGCCAATGTAGGGGACACGGGTTCAAGCCCTGGTCCAGGAAGATCCCACATGCCGCAGAGCAACTAAGCCAGGGCACCACAGCTACTGAGCCCGCGCTCTAGAGCCTGCATGCCACAACTACTGAAGCCCGCGCGCCTAGAGCCCGTGCTCCGCAACAAGAGAAGCCACTGCAATGAGAAGCCTGCACACGGCAACAAAGAGTAGCCCCCGCTTGCCACAACTAGAGAAACTGCCCACCCAGCAGCAAACACCCAATGCAGCCAAAAATAAATAAATTAATTAATTTTTTGAAAATGTAGACTCTCAGGCCCAATTACAACCACTCAATCAGAATTTGCCAGCAAGATTCCCAGGTGATTCACATGGTCATTAAAGTTTGATAAGAAATGCTCTATATCTTCTTTTCCTCCCTAAAATATCATCAATCTTTAAAATGTTTGCCCTTTCTCCTTTACTCCCAAGTACTTAAAAACTATTTAATAACATTCCCTAGAATTTTGTCTGGGATCTCTACTAAAGGCATAAATTGATAATTCACAGAATCCACCCATTATAAATACAAAGATAATATTTCCCCTTCTCTAATCTTTTGGCTTGTCTTTCATGCTCCAAGATTTTTTATGGACAATTGATAATTATTTAACAAATACATCTGCAGGTTGCCTCCTTTTTCTGAGCACAATTTACCTGGGTTGAGAGACCTGAATTTATTTACAGCAGTGAGGTTCTCAAAGTCTTCTCACTTGCATTTAAATCTAGGAGGACGTTCACAGACCACCTGGAGGATATTGAGGAGCCATCAGAGAAATATGTGAGCCACTTTGAAAACTACTGCCTCAGAGGATCCTTTAACAAGTGCTCTGGGTGCAGGGGTGTTTGCCCCCTCCGTCTTCCACCTCCCACCAAATCTCAAAGCGGAGAGCTCCTTTCTGCAGTCCTGTTAATTGGAGTGGATTTTTCCTGGGTTATCGCCTTTGTCGACACCAGTTTATGAGTCAATCTTTGACCTTTATACTGCTAATGTTTATTGAGTGCCTACTGCAGCCCAGATACCATGCTTTACACACATCAATTTTCTTAATCCTTGAAGCAGCCCTCTAATACAGACACTATTATTAGACATTTTCCAGAATAGGGACTGAAATAAATGATTAAATGGTGGGATCTGGCTTGACTCTTAAATACCACTCTATACTTCCTACAGGTGAGAAGCAGAACTATTTGGAGAATCAGAAAGGGACTCAGCAGAACTGAGGACTTTTTATGCAAAGCATCGCTTTGCTGTTAAGTAAACAGTATTATAGACAGCGTTGTCATTTATAGCACTAGTAAATATAAAACTAAAACAAAATTGCTTTATCTATAAACATAAGTAGCACTCTTGAGTCTATTTATTCCCATGAATACTGCTTCCTGGGGAGCCTAAGGATCAGAGTTGACAACAGTTCCTATTTCTGGATTTTTTTGAAAGAGTAAGTTAAAGAAAAAAATAAACATGATTCTAGACTCTTGCAGAGATTGCTGTGGATGCCAGGAGCACCGTGGTTCACTATTAGAGTTAACTAACCTAACCTTCCTAGTCCTCCTTGAGTCTCTCCCTTCTATGACCCTTTAGCTGTAGATTCCATAAGAACTGTTTTAAGTTGTTAATAAAATTCTATCACTACAAACTGCTCATTTGTCTGTTCCTGATACAGGAGCAGGAAAAGTTTCCACTTATTTCAAAGATATATTGATTGCAATTTTAAAGGAAGTCTCAAACTGAAATCAAGTTCCATAAAAAATATATATTTCCTTTTCAGTACTTTGGGGATGAGAGCATATGTGTGTGTGGTTATCATAATATATAAGACCTTAGTAATTATTGCTGCAAGAATTGTGATACTCATTTGTTAAAAGATTTCCTGGAAGCTACAGATTTTTTCTTAAATATTCAATACTCTCAGCATTAATTTACGCACTAGGAGAATCTGAACAAATTATGCAACACCTATATAACTTAAAGACCTCCTTGGGGGACTTCTTGAATTTGGGTCCCGTCACAAACATACTTTCTACATAAATATTAGTTAGTTGCACTCCATTGGCTCAGTCGGCTTAGACATTGTAAAATAAAGAGAAAAAGAAGGATAGCACTGATATAAAAAGTATGTATTAAAAAGTACCAAAAACAAGAAAAGGGAAAAAAAAAAAGAAGGGGAAACCTATTCCACTAACAGAAGAGCTATAATGTCTCTTCTTTGATGAGTTTTCCTATATTAAGGCCCGGAGGAAGTTGATGAATGAAACATTTATAAGGGAAACAAAAGATCTTATGAAATTATGGGGAAAAAATGACTTGTAAGATAAGGATGATGAGCAGAGCTGGGGGGAATAGCCATATTTCCATATTCTCTTCTTCGGAAATGGAACCTAGAGGTGGTTCTCTTGCAAAATGAAGTGATGGCTTGACTAATTTTAAAAGTTAATTAAATTGGTATATATAGCAATTTGTTAAATCGTTAAAAATATTTTCATAAAAGAGAAAATCATGACTTTTATATAGTACATCTAAAATGAATAAATACCAAAGAATTTAACTCATTAATTAATAAGGGAATTAATAAGATGTTACAGCTGGTTTCAAGGAGAATTTAAGAGGTGGAGACATAGGAAAATCATGAAATAAATCTGCAAATAGAGGCAAAAATTGGCTATGTCTGCAGGGTAAGGGAGAGAAAGCAATTGTCTCTCCACCAGCCAAAATTTATTTGCAGGACTATTGCCCCAAAATATTTGCATTGGATTCACTATCTACAAATTACAGTTGTAAAAGAGCACAAAGGCAATGAAGGACATGAGCCCCATAGAACCAGATAATCCAAAAGAGTGTGCTCTAAACTGAACATAGTTTTCCACTGAAAACCCCCAATAATCTTTCAGTACATTTCAAAGGCTTTCACAATTTTTCCTACATAGATGATATGAAATTAAACATAATTATTCCTATGGCTACCTAAAGTTCTTAGTATTTTTGATGTAGATATAGCCTTCTCGGGTTTGATTTCATTCCAAATACATAGAGCAATGGTTTACATCTATTTTTTGGATGGTGAAGATTCATCTTTTACTTGCAGAAGCGTCATTAGCAAAGCCCATCAACAATTCCTGGGAAATAAAAACAGAATTTGGGTAATAAAGTCTAACCCTTTTTTTTCCTTCTCTTTTCCTTTGTACTTAGTCGTTTCACTTACAGGGTGCTGCGCACAGAAGCCTTGCACACGTCACTTCAGGGCAGAGTTCCTAGTGCGAAACGGCCGTATTTTCCACAGCTCAGCTGGCCGTGTGTAAACACGACGCCTTGATTCAAGATGGCAGCGGCGGGACGTGCGCACAGACGCTGCACCCCGCACTGCGGTCTGGAGCGTGAGCCGCGCAGCTGGCGCCCATCCCCGCGAGAACTCTGCCCCTCTCCCGGCAGACGAGATCTCTATAAAGCAGCCCCGCCCACGGCCTGTAGGGAGATCATGCACTCTAGAGATAGAGAATAAAGCTTTCCTTTGCTTCTGAACCAAACTCGGTCTCATTCTATTGGCTCCAAGGGCATGGGGCATATGGACCCTTGTTGGGGACTGACTCAGGAGGGTCGGTAACAGAAGCAGAAGATTAAAATGGCCATTGAGCATTCACGGTTCCCTTTTTTTTTTTTCTTGCGTTATGCGGGCCTCTCACTGTTGTGGCCTCTCCCATTTGCGGAGCACAGGCTCCGGACGCGCAGGCTCAGCGGCCATGGC
>NW_006788168.1:980733-982895 GCF_000442215.2 Lipotes vexillifer
CCGGCGTCTCCTGCATCGGCAGGCGGACTCTCAAGCACTGCGCCACCAGGGAAGCCCTCACGGTTCCCTTTTGTAAGGAGACCACGCTAGATGGGAGATACCAGATATGGGGGCACATCAGAACTGGGAGCTGGAAGTTGGGGGGACAGCAGACTTTGAATCTTCGGTGGGTCTGGCCTCTGGGGTTGCCAAAGGAAATATCAAGAAGCATTGCAAAGATTTTCAGTATTTCTCGAAAATTATTTGTTAATTCTTCTAAATATTGGGAAATGTTATGTTTTTTTTCTTTTAGCAGAACACCAAATTAATTCATGGCTCCCAGATGAGCCATTCATTTTCTGAATTTTTCTGTTTTGATTACCAAGAGTTGCATATACTTTGCATGAACTCCCTCTCTTCATTTATTCTCTATAATTTTTTCATTCTGAAGTTCAAATTGTATTACAAGCACCATTAACAACAGCAAAGAAATTGTTCAGATGTAGCTCTTGTGTTCCGATCAAAGCTATTTCTCTCAAGGTGATTCATATTCTCAGACTTTCAAAGATGTGCAAACGTTTATGTCGTTACTAATATACCAGCAAAGCTTCAGCTGTACCAAAGACCAGAAGTAAAATTAGAGCAGTGAACTAATTAACATTGTATGTACTAGAAGAAACTGGCAGTTATTTTTTGTATTTACCACTTGAGAATGGGAGGGTGGAGTTTGTCAAATTTAAAACCCAAAGCGTTGACAAGTTTCCCCTCAAGACTTATAATCATGACTCAAATAGTATTACTACTGGCAGCATGCAATGTCATCTTTAAGAAACTTAAAAACTGGCACCAGAGAACCAATTGCACTGCATCTGGGAAAAAGAATTGAGTGCATTTTGGCTTTTGAGCTTTTCAGAACAACAAAATTACTTCTCTTCTGACTGAGAAGCTATAATTGTAGCTCTGATTTAAAAAAAAAGATTTCTTGAGACAAATTCTTCTTTTAAAAAATCTAAATTAGACTGTTTACCCTTAACTTAAAATTGTGCACGCCAATGAAGGTTTATGCAAGATTGTGTTAGTGTCTATACTGTTTTCCTACAGGATTTAAAACCTAATGATCTGGGGCTTCCCTGGTGGCGCAGTGGTTGAGAATCTGCCTGCTAATGTAGGGGACATAGTGTTCGAGCCCTGGTCTGGGAGGATCCCACATGCCGCGGAGCAGCTAGGCCCGTGAGCCACAACTACTGAGCCTGCACGTCTGGAGCCTGTGCTCCGCAGCAAGAGAGGCCGCGATAGTGAGAGGCCCGCACACCACGATGAAGAGTGGCCCCCGCTTGCCACAACTAGAGAAAGCCCTCGCACAGAAACGAAGACCCAACACAGCAAAAATAAATTAATTAATTAATAAACTCCTACCCCCAACATCTTCAAAAAAAAAAAAAACAACCTAATGATCTTTGGACTGTCACTTCCACTTCTTCAATATCTGGTTGAAATGACTTCATACTTGTAGGGGAACTTATCACTTGGGAGGGTTTGGTCTGTCTGCCTTTAAAAATGCTTTGCAGAAATTGTGGGAATAAGCCTGGTAGAGTGGAATGGAAGTGGCTCTTGATGTATTTTGTCATCTATTTTTTCTCTTCTCAGTTTTTTTTTTTTTTTTTCACATGCTGATGCTGGCTACTAAAAGCATCTTTCATTCCTTATGCCTAGCAACCGATCTACTTCAGGAATAGACAATTGTGTTGCGGCAATGGAGAGGAATCAAAGCCTATCAAAGATTAGGATGGATTCTTAGCCAGAGCAGCCTGGGTTTGAATTCCAGTTCTGGCTGCTTTTACAGCTGTGTGACCCGGGGCAAGTCACTTCATTGCTCTATTCTGTTTTCACATCTGTAAAACAGGGATGATAGTATCAGTGCCTATCTCAATGGATCATTTTAGTGATTAAATGAGCTCACTTTTGTAAAGTGCTTGGAACACAGCTTGGCACTTGGTACATGTTATATATTTTGAATTAATTGAGTTAAAATAATTGCTCTCAACTGTGAAGGCTAGAAGCAAGACAAATGTCCATCAACAGGAGGCTGCTTAAATCAGATATAGTACATCTGCAAAACTATACAATGTAAGTATTAAAAAAAAATGTGGCGGGCTTCCCTGGTGGCGCAGTGGTTGGGTGTC
>NW_006788168.1:983613-1002095 GCF_000442215.2 Lipotes vexillifer
TTTAAATGTTTTTTTGTTTAATTAGGGTCCGCAATTTTTTTTTTTTTTTTTTTTTTTTTTTGCGTATCAAATTGGAAACTTGTTTTTATTTTTAAATTTTATTTTTTTTTCTTTTTTCATCTTTATTGGAGTATAATTGCTTTACAATGTTGTGTTAGTTTCTGCTGTACAACAAAATGAATCAGTTTTATGTATACATATATCACCATATCCCCTCCCTCTTAAGCCTCACTCCCACCCTCCCTATTCCACTGAGGGTAGCTGTACACAAAGACTCTTAAAAAGACAGGGCAAAAATCCCTTGGGAAAAAAAAAATTAGGTCATGCAATTTTGAGTTGCCTTTTACTGGAAGCATGGTATCAACTAAGCATGGCACCAAGTCAAGTTAAGGCATGGTCCCAATTTACTCTGTGACTCTTGGAAGTCTATGTTCTACTCTCAGAGTCCCAGTTTAAAAACAACATATGAAAACTAGCTTGAATTTAGAGATGAGTGATCAAGATCAAGAAGGACTTGGCACTATGTGTGTGAGGTTTGATTAAAGAAAAGGAGAATTTAGCCTGGAGGAAAAAGGTACATGATGATAAAATGTTGCTAGGTTGTCATATGGGATAGAAATTAGATTTGATCTATAAGGCACCAACAGGTAAACTATCTTCAATGGGGAGAATTAAGAGAGAGCTTTTTGTCTCAGTCTATGAAAATATTTTTATGGGTAAAATCTGTCCAAAGATGGTATAAACAATAATGGTTTTCTTCATTGTAAAAAGAATGCATGTCCTTTTAAGAAAATCAGAGAACAAAAAATCTTGAAACATAAACATTGTTATTATTTGGAAATCTCACCATCTGTTTAAACTCAAGCACGTTAATGCATTGTTGAAAAAAGTTTTGAGTTTAATAGTTCACTGAATTTGGCAGATGTGCATGCAGCACTTGGTCCAGAGCTCAGCAGTGAAGTTACAGACAGGATGGCACTTAGATTAAATAACATTTTGGGCCCCTTTCAAATCTGGGAGCCTATTATCTTATAAATGCCAGAAGCATTGATTCTATTGAGTGCATAGCTCAGGCTGGCCTTAGTTCTAGGCCTCCTGTGAGTGTTAGCTCAATCCTTGCACTGTAACAGCTCCATCCACAGCTGGAAATGGAAACAACTAGAATGGAAAGCTGATGCAGTTGCCAAGCAACTAAGATTTGGATAATTATGGCTCTCTTTTCTGGTGTACCAGATAAGTAGATAAACAAACATTCTTTTGACTATGACTCAATCTTATCCTATGAGTACACTTATAAAATGAAAGAACTGAGGCAGATATTTAGGTCATTCAGGGCAAAAATTTCTATGAATAATCTAAAAATTTAAAAACCCCAATGGCTTGACCCATGAGAATAATGTCCTCAATCCTACATTCTAATGTGTGAGTAGGACAAAGTCTCAGCAACACACTTCTCCTTGAGTAGGCAGTGGATGGGGTAGCACCAGAGACAGAAAAAGACGAGAAAGAGAACTGAAATGTGCAACTGTATTTCTTCTATAACTTGGAGTTGATTTGTGAGTTGGGATGTCTTTTCTTAGAATCTTGGACCACAGTCAGTAGCTGCTAGCAAGACAATGAGGTCAGTTTCTGGCAGCAATGAAATGGTTGTTTCCCCAGTTAGACTCTGAGCTCTTTGAGGGCATTTATTTTTGTATCTCACAATGTCCAGAAAGCATAGAGTACTAGATACTAATTTACTACAATTACAGGTCAAAGATGTCCTTGATATATGTATATTCACTTATGTTTCCCAAATTTATGGGCACAAAATATACATATTATACTAAATATACCCAATAATATACATACCAATCAAGATACCTGAAATGATGCAAATGAATTCTCTGAATATATTTATTATTATTGTGACACTTTAAAGCTTAAGCTAAGGAAAGCATTCTTCCTGCAACAGTGGTGAAATATTGAAATTCATACATCAAATCTTTTTTCGACAATCCACTGCCATGCTTGTGTTTAGAAGATGGTGAAGTTTCAAAATATTAAGTGTTTATATTTCAATAGTTTTCTTTTTCTGATGTTTAGAAATGACCTGTATTCTTTTTACAAGAAAGAAAACCATCATTATTTTATAATAATAATTTTTTTAAAAACCAAGGAAGATGCCAACTATTCCCAGTGTAGAGGGTGACATTTGCCTAAATCATGCTAAACTAGCTCCTCTTGGTACCCATATGGCAGGGGGTGAGAAATGAGTATGGAGTGGAAATCCTGAACATTGGGGCTGAAGGCTCTTTATTCAGTCGGCTGCTCTAGAGTTGGCTTGGATTGAAGGTCTGGCAGCCACACTTCAATCATGGCTAAGGAGTCTGCAGTGGCTGCTGCTACTCTCTTCCCATCTCCCCATTCCACACATCCTACTCAGCTGTCCCCAACCCCACCCCTAACCCACAGTCACTCTTGTAAATTTCTAGGGGCTTTGCATTGCCAACAGTTTTGGGAGTCACCAGATCCAAGAGGCATAAAAGGAAGGGTATTGAGGAAAGTTTTCTTGTAGCCTCAAAGGGCAAATTGTTTGAAGGAGGAAAAACGGGGCTGGATAAATATAAGAGGAAAATCAGATTCTCTGAAGGCCACCTGGTGTATAGTAAGTTCTCCCCTTAATTCACACATTAGAGGTTCTGTGTTATTATTGTCACAAGTCTAGGGGTTAAGCATTGTCATCATCCTTATTTATAAAGACATTGAGATGCAAAAAGTAAAAGGCTGAGCCAAGATTTGTTTTCTCATTCTGCTGGACACAAAGCCATTAAACGACCTTTTGAGAAAGATTTTTTTAGAGCAGACAGAATCAGTAAGAGAATAGGCTTCATTTAATTTAAATCACTACCACCACTGCTGTTCCCTCTCTTATATGGGCAGAGATGACTCTACTTAAATCAGGGCGTTCCCATTTTTCTCATTCCTCTAGAAGATGTTAAAGATTATGAGCTCTTTAAGGGCAAGATCATATCTCAATCCCTTTTGCATCCATAGCACCTAGTACAGTGGCTGACACCCAGCATGGAGGTGTGGAATGAAGCTGATGGGGAGAAGACCACTGGCATATTATCTCCATAAAAAGGTGTGAAGGAGTTTCAAGCTTATGAAGACCTGGGATTTTGTTTTACCTCTGCCACTAGTTTACAGTCCTGGGAAAGTGACTTACCTAATCTGTGCTTTGATTCTCTATGAATAACATTAAGTAGGTTGACTCATGTGTTCTTGCCTTTTGCCCCTAAGCTTTTGTGTCTACAGGAAGGCTTATGTTTCCATAGAGAATGGAAACATTCTGCTGGAATACTTAGTTCATATCATCAGTAGCACCTGCCAGCTCTTACATAGCTCAAATTCAAGGCGCATAGTTTACCACTTTAGAGGAACCTTGTGCTCACAACAAGAAATTAAGAAAAGCAAACAGTCAACAAGCCCAGGCATTGTTAACAAATAATCATGGCAACTCTGGAATCAACTTTTACCTAATAGCAGCTATTTACTATAATTTGGTGGAAGCCAGTCTGGAGACCTTCTAAGTATATAATATGACTCCGTTCTGTATAGTAAGTAGCTTTCCTTTAGGAAGAAAATTCTCTGTCATGTTGAAAGGACTCTACTTACTTATGGAGGTGTGAAAATGTTAACTTCCAGAATCTAAAGAATATAGTCTCCTCTCAGGAAGATGTCCCGCAAAGGCAAAATGAGAAGCACAATATATACCAATATGTTTGTGTGCGCATGGAGGAGCGTTTTAAAAAATTCAATTAATTCTTAATTCAAGACGTTGTCTTAGTAACTACTATTTCAAGATGCTCAGTGCCTGCAACGTAATTCATAGCTTCACCAAGGCAGGAGAAAAATAGAAAAAGACAGAACCTTAAAATACCCTTGCCAATTAAACCCTGAATTATTTTTGACTCTGAGAATAGTCAGTCATTTTATTTAAGCTGTTAAGGATGACAAAGAACGCATTGACTCTTCATGCTTCCACTTACATTTTCATTGCTTCACAATCTTCAGTGCATTCTGGGGGTTTCATCTAGTCTCCTCTACCTCCAAATCCAAGGTGTTAAAAATAAAGACCAGCTTAATATTTGAACTTTACCTTGAAGGCTAATGACAAAATAATGGAGTTCATGACGCAAGTCACCAAATCCCCATCATCCCAGGGCAATCTCAAGAAATGCAGAAGGTGTGGCGTGGTGGAGCCACAGACCACACACCAAAGCCAGCCAGTACTTTCTTGTTTACTCTTTATAATGAGAAGTTCATTGTTTTAGGGCACAGAGATCAAGACGACTGCATAGATTCATAGCAAACCTCCGAGGTTCATTTAAAATTTCAATAACTGCCCATTAGTAAGCCTCTCATACGGTAGGTTCCTGTGGAAGGTCTTGTTCTTTGGCTACTGAAAAGCTATTCCCCACTCCCTTTCTCCCGACATCCCTTCTACAGATGCTTAAAAGCCAAACAGTTGCTTTTCTAGCTTTTTGTCTAACAAGGGATGGTGATATGATAGCATTGAGATAATCAGAATTCTGCTGGTGTTTCTAGGTGAGCTTGCTGTCCCCATAACAAGGGATAAACGTCCAACATGACCTTTCTCCTTTCCCCCTCATTCCTGTCTTGAATGCAGGCATGATGTCAGGATCTTTAACACTTATGTGGCCACCAGGAGGCCACAAACATAAAGGAAAGGCCAAGAAACTTTCAGGGATGCACTCCACTGGTTTAAGGCCAGCAACTTCCTCCGTCTAGACTTTTAATATACATTTAAAATATATATTTAAAAACTGTTTATTTGTTTAAGATGCTGTAGATTGGGTTTGACATTGCTTGCAGTCAAAGCATCCGTAGCTGATCGAGTGTTTCACATACATCATTTATAATTCCCACAACACTCCGGAAGGTAGCCATTATTATCCCTATTTTATAAATGAGGAAATGGAGGCACGGAGTCTGAATTACTTGTCTGAGGCTACACAACGGTCTCATCACTTTACTAGCATTTCCAATTTTAAAAATAGGTGTCATTTACTGGCTAAATATGAATGCTTCCTGCACTTACGGCATTCTCCCACTGTGTGTGTGTGTTTGTGTGTGTGTGTGTATTGTATTCTTCCCACTAGGAAAGTTTGGCTCTAGTCTGATTCTACTACAACCTGCTTTCCAGGCTGCTCCTCATTCAGTTTCCTGTCCTGTAAAATGATGGGTTGGATTACAGTTCAAAAATCTCTTCCAGCTCTAAAGTTCTATGAGGCCAGCATGTCCTCACAATATTGTGAGCTTCACAGCACTACGGATTCTGTCTTTTATTTGTTTGTTTTCAAGCCCACATTACTTTGCCTGTGGCAGATATGCAGTAATTATATTACGTATGGTTTAATTAAATTCTAATCTAAGGATGTATAAAAGAAGCCTCAAGTACCTTGGGGAAATATTAATTCAAGCTCATAAAACAGACATTGGAAATGATATTCCTTAGAAGAAATATACCATACAAGTGCAAGATTCATTAATCTACTCAAGGAATGTTTGTTACATATCTCTTACGTGTCTGGTCTCCTTTTTTTTTTTTAATTAATTAATTTATTTATTTATTTTTGGCTGTGTTGGGTCTTTGTTGCTGTGCACGGGCTTTCTCTAGTTGAGGAGAGTGGGGGCTACTTTTCCTTGCGGTGCGTGGGCTTCTCATTGCGGTGGCTTCTCCTGTTGCAGAGCATGGGCTCTAGGCACGCTGGCTTCAGTAGTTGTGGCATGCAGGCTCAGTAGTTGTGGCACACAGGCTTAGTTGCTCCGCGGCATGTGGGATCTTCCTGGACCAGGGCTCGAACCCATGTCCCCTGCATTAGCAGGCGGATTATTAACGACTGCACCATCAGGGAAATCCTGTGTCTGGTCTCTTATGAACATGGGGCTGGTTGTGATTTTATGAGAAGTTGGCATTACAGTTGGGGATGTACATGAGGAGTTACAGTACAGCACAGCAAGTGCGATGATTCAAGGACATATGGGAGAAGATTTCAGACCCAGGCAATCCAGCCTGGTGAAATGCGGAAAAGCTCCATGGTGGGACCGATCGGCTGAGCTAAGTTTTGGAGGATGATGATAGATATCAACAGCAAACAAGAGGAGATGGGGCGGGAATGACTCTGGCTGAGGAAACATGTCCAAATCCGTTCAGACACATAAGAACATGTCTTGAGAACTGAAGACTTGGTCTGTACGGTATAGGACATGGATGGAGTTGGGGAAGAGGCTAAAGAACTAAGATGGGGCCTGGTAATACAGGGCAGTCTAACCATGCCGAGGGGGATGGATTTATTTTGGCAGGCAATGTGGTGCCAGGGATGTGATCAGATTTGAAACGTTAGAAAGATGGTCGTGTAATGTGAACTTGTAATATGGTCAATGTCATGCACAGTAGCCTCTTTTTTATTCCATATCCATAATATGATTGATATTCATATAGTCTATGAATAAGAGTGATAGAAGGGTGGTGAGAAGACCCAAAAGTAGAATGTTTCAAGGTTCCACGGGTAAGATGATGAGCATTTAAACTAAGGCAAGGAAATGGGGATGGAAAAGAATAGATAGTCATTAGTTATGTCAAGGAGGTAGAAAGATAATACTTTTGATGAATTAAATGATGGTGGGGCTGGGAGCATGGTGACCAAGAGTGTAGCACTCAGGAACCAAGCGCAGGGAGGAAGTTTTGTGAAGCCAGATGATGGTATTTGCTTTGGACACATATAGAATGCCATGCAGTGTCTAAGGACAAGATGTTCAGTAGAACACTGGACAAATATGGGTCTGGTGCTTAGACTATAGGGAATCATGAGCACGTGGCACAGTGATTCTCAACCCTTTGAAAACCAACATCTTCTTTATATAACATATAATAATACCCCTGCAATTCATAGATAATACACACAAATAGTAATTTTTTTTTAAGAATCCAAGTAACACTAGGTAAAGGAGAAATAAAAGGAAATTATTTTTTAAATGGAAATTTAATATTTACATACTTAGGCATGGCTATGTTTACAGTAAATAGTTAAAGGTTAGACCCTGCAGACCGGTTCATTTGTTCATTTAACTATTCTTCACTAAGTGCTTCTAGGTTATCAGTACAATTTCAGGTACTGGGAGAACAGCAGTGAAACAAAAGAGATACAGTCTCTGCTCTCATGGAATTTACATTCTCTAACGGGGCAAGACAGACAACAAACAAATAAATAAGGAAATAATAATGCGATTTCTTATGGTGATAAGAGCTATGAGAAAATAACATAAGATTGTTGGGATAAAGAGTGATTTGTAGTGAGGGAGGCTACTTCTGATGGTAAAGTCAGGAAAAGTCTCTCTGAGATATTAAAAATATGAAAGAGGTAGCCAGGTGGAGGAATCAGCAATATCTTAAGATGGAGAAAAGTTGTCTGTGTCTGAGGACCAGAAAGAAGGCCAATGTAGCAGGAGTGTAGTGTTTTAAGATGAAATCACAGCGGTAAGCACAGGTCATGTAACCTAGGGCCTTGAAGGTCAACCTAGGAAGTTGAAGTTTTGTTCTAAGTGCCATACAAAACCATTGGAAAATTTTAATCAGAGATGTAACGTGATCCGCTTTACATTTTTTAAAGTACATTTTGGAGACTTCCAATTATGACAGCATGGCAGACTAGATGTCCTAAATGAAATCTAATCTGATTAAAATGTGAAATGAATCCCTCCTATTAAAAACAACTAAAAATTCTGGATAATTTTATATGTTTAACACTTTCAAGATCTTGCAAATAAGTAAGGAATTTGCAGATGCCAAAATGAAATGATACCAGGAATCCTACTTGGTACATGCCTGAAACTGGCTTTTATCCTAAGGGTGTTTGCAACTTTGGTGAATTTTAATCTCTGTTTTGATCGATGCTCAGGGCACAGAGAAGGAGATGAAGTCTAGGGTCCACCCAAGCTGGGAGTGTTATAGAGAACTCCTATATAAAGCTCAGATCCCAAAAGGATGGATCTTAAAGAGTGAACAAGAAATAAAACCACAGTGCAGAAGGAGAAAGCAGGCACTCCCATACATTGTTACTGGGAGTATAAAATAGTATAATAATTTTGGAAGATGGTCTGGCTGTTTCTTATAAAACCTAGTTTAATCCTACCCTATAACACAGCAATTCTACTCCTGAGGTTTTTACCCAACAGAAATGAAATATACATCCAAAAATTGACTTGTATGTAAATGTTCATAGAAGCTTTATTTATAATAGCCCCAAACTCGAAATAGCCCAAGTGTTCATTAACCCAAGAATGGATAAACAAATTGTGGTGTATGTATACAATAGAATACTAACTAGCAATAAAAAGGAACAGACTAATGATACATTTAACAACATGAATAATACTCAAGAACATTATGCTAAGTGAAAGAAGATTCACACAAAAGAACACAGTTGATTCTATTTATATGAAATTCTAGAACACGCTAAACTTACCTAAGGAGGAAAAAATCTGAACGATTGATATCGCTAGAGTTGGAGATAGGGGACATGGACTGACTTTAAAGAGGCATGAGAAAACATTCCAGCATTATGTTAATGTTCTATATCTTATAGGATTAAAGCTCATAAAACAGAAAAATTAAAATTTGTGCATTTCATTTAAATTTTATGGATGTATGTATACACACACACACATATATATATATATACACATATAAATATATATTTCTATTTGATAATAAAAACAACAACAGATCACTCTTGCTATTTTGTGGTGAATGTGAATGGACCAAAAGGGTCAAGGGAAACCAGCTAGGAGGCTGTTGCAGTGAATCAAGTGAACCATGATAAGAACTTAGCCTAGAGTAACAGCAATGGAGGTCAGGGAAAGTGGTTGAATTCATGATTTATTTTGGAGCTGGAGCCAATGTGAAATTGGATACAACAGTTGAAGAAAAGATAGGAAACAAGAATGACTGCTAATATTTTAGTCTGTATGGTTAGGTGGATAGAGGTGTCATTAATTGAGAAGAGGAAGATTAGGAAAGGAAAAATTTGATGGGGGAACACAACAATTCTCTTTTCTGACCATTTCAGTTTTGATAGCTATTTGATATTAAAAGTGAAGATACCAAGTAGATAGATGGTATAATAATCTGGGGGAGAGGTCAGGGCTTGAGATATAAATTAGAGAGTCTGAGCATATAGGTGATATATTTCATCATTTGTAATATTAAAATATGTGAAATGTTTAAATGCATATAACAGCTAGCTAGTTATATAAATAGTGGTATTCATAGTAGAATATCATGTAGCCTAACAAGGGTGTAGGTTCACATAGGCTGATACTAAAGATGTTCAGGATATATTGTTAAATTTATTTATTTGTTTGTTTGTTATTGAAGTATAGCTGATTTACAATATTGTGTTAATTTCTGTTGTACATATTCTTAGATTTTAAAAGCAAATGGCATATGTATCATATAATTTGTATTAAAAAATCACATATAAATGTTTGTGCATGAATAGAAAATTTCTGGAAGATACATAAGCAGGTGTCAACAGTGGTTACTTGTCCAGAGATGACGTAGAGGCATGATATGGGGATGGTGGAGTTTGCTTTTACCCCTTTTTATTATTTCAAATTTTACCTCGAATATGTATTTTATAAATAAATATCAAGTGAATACCTAGGTGGTGATTGTGGTGGTATTGTGTTTTCCAAAGGGGCTTCTGGTTATGATAGAAAGAGAACCAAATTAGGAAAATGAAAACCTAGTTTCTTCACCGACGGGCCTCTCACTGCTGTGGCCTCTCCGGTTGCGGAGCACAGGCTCCGTACGCGCAGGCTCAGCGGCCACGGCTCACGGGCCCAGCCGCTCCGCGGCATGTGGGATCTTCCCGGACCGGGGCACGAACCCGTGTCCCCTGCATCGGCAGGTGGAGTCTCAACCACTGCGCCACCAGGGAAGCCCCTTCACTGACTCTTGTGATGTCATGGGACCAGTCATCTCTTCTACGTAGGCTTTAATTTTCTCATCAGTAAAGCATCATCATTAAGCAAACAGCTCTCTGCATTGAAAGTCTAATTTTGCCTTATCTTACGTTCAATTCAGGCCTAATTATTTACACCACACACCAACACATGGACTCAAATACTCTGCTTTACATCAATCTGATCCAATCTATCCAAATATATTCAATTCATCCAGTCTTAATCAATCCATCCAGTACTATTGATATTTAATTCAACAGGGCATCTACTCTGTCCCAGGCACTGTGTAAGTGACAAGACAATAACAGACAGTCCTAATCTTGACAAAGAGTCCCTGGTCTAGTCGAGGGACTAGAGCCATGTAAACAGTTATAACACCCTCTGTAATAATAGAAGCATAAAGAAATTCTGGAGGTGAAACAGAGGAAAGCAGTGACGACCTCTATCTGGGAAGACTGGGGGAGGTTCCTTTGGTAGATTGTATTACAGTGTACCAACATCTGTTTGCCCTTCCTCAGAGAAGATTCTACTTTCCCAAGCCACTGAAGTCATGCTTGGCAAAGAGACTTGCTCTGCCAATGGTGTATGAGAAGTGATATGTATCTCATTCATTCAAAAGTTTAAGAAGAGTTTGTGCTTTGCTGTAATCTTTTCCCTCTGTCACAAGCCACATTCCAGATAGTCTCTGCCAGGGTATCCTGGGTCCTGGAGTGAAGACAACATGAAACAGCATGGCAGCCAAACACAATGGACGTGTGGCTTGACTGAGATTCAAACTCTGTTATCATAAGCCACTGAGATTTGGGGATCTGTTCACAATGCGCACCTTTCAGGGCTGCTCGATGATGTTGGGCTGAGTCTTCCATACAAAGAAATTCAAGGCAATAATTTACTAAAATATCAGGGGTCAAGAGCACCAAAACCATATCATTCATGAGCAAAGCAACCCAAGGTAGGCCCTAGGAAGGAGAGCACATTACCTTGATGTAGTTCACCTGTGTTCAGAGATGAAACACATTTCTCTCTCAGTGAGTGATGGTGAAACAATTTCCGTCATGTTACCCTTTTAATTTAGTTGCCACAACTGCAAAACTACACTTATGCATAAATTAGACATATTATAAATGAACACTGTCCCTGACTTCAAGGTGGCTCTATCCTAAAAGGGGTAAGTCAAACACTCAACTTTATACAGAGACCCGATAAGCTATAAGTAAAGGCAGTTTTTTTTCCTATTGTTCAGCCTTTTGCAGTGAGAGCGGAAGAATCTGTTCCTTGGTCCAGACAGCTCTTTGGAATTTTCTAAAAAGATAGCCCTAGTGTCTAATAGGAGGTAGATGATGTGGAAGTGGAATGGTATTTTGGGAGCAAAGACCTTAGCTAAGATATCAGGTTTGGGGGCCCTTGGAACACTTTGCACAGCATCACTTGAATGACAACCAAAACATTTCATTAGGAATCTCATGACTTTTTCTTTTTTTCTTACCTCTCCTGTTTGTTCATGAAGCTGAATATTTTTTTCCAGATAGAAAATGAGATATTTCTGAATACTGGCATATTTTTGAAAAGATACAGTGCTTTAAATTCATGGACATTAACCTTAGTAGGCCTTGAGAGCTGCTTGTTAGTCCTACTCTGTTTCTCACCATAATCCCACTCTCCTAGACTTTTATCTTAGACCTTCACCTCCCTCCTCAAAACACAAAGTTTTGGTGCTTGTGTTGCTTAAATTCTGGGGGCATGGAAGACCAAAAATAAACAAGCAAGCAAATATACTTATAGGTGATAAAGGTAATAACAAAGAATAAAGAAGGAAAAGGGTTAGAGTAGGATAGATATAGGTAGAAAGTGAGATGGTAGTTTTTTTTTTTTTTTTGGCCCTCACCATGTGGCACACAGGATCTTAGTTCCCCCACCCAAGATGGAACCTCCACTCCCTGCAGTGGAAGTGCAGAGTCTTAACCACTGTACCACCATGGAGGTACCGGGTGGTGTTTTTGATTGGCAAGTCTGGGAAACTTCTCTGATAAGATGACATTTAAACAGAGAACAAGAGTAAGGGAAGTAAGCCATGTGGGCATTTGTAGGAAGATCATTCTGGGCACAGGGAACCACATGTGCAAAGGCCCTGAGGCAGGAGTGTGCTTGGTGTGTTCAAGGAAGACAGTGCAGCTAGAGTGGAGAATGTGAGGGGGAGAGTGGCAGGAGAGGAGGTCAGGGAGGTGGCAGGGAGCAACCAGAACACACAGAACCTTTCAGGCCATTCTTACCTTTGCTGTCCTCACTCTTAGCAAATGACGTTACCTTTTTTTTTTTTTTAATATTTATTTCTTTATTTTCTTTATGTTTTTAGCTGCATTGGGTCTTAGTTGTGACACGCAGGATCTTTGGTTGCGGTACACAAGGGCTCTTCAATGTGGGGTGTGGGATTCTTTCAAGTTATGGTGTGCAGGTTTTTCTCTTTCTCATTGAGGTGCACCGGCCCAGTAGTTGTGGCGCACGGGCGGGCTTAGTTGCCCCGCAGCATGTGGCATCTTGGTTCCCCAAAGAGGGATCAAACCTGTGTCCCCTGCATTGGAAGGCAGATTCTTTACCACTGGACCACCAGGGAAGTCCTGACGTTAATTCTTATTGCATTGAAAAAATCGAACCAATCAAAAGAGAACTTTTACCTCATCACCCCACCTACCTCCCTATCTGCATCTGTACCCTTACAATTTGCCTTCTCTCCTCTGACTGTGGAGGACTACTCACACTCCAGCCTCATCATCTGAATGCTAGATCACCCCCTCTGCCTGTCAGTGGCATTGCTCCTGCAGTGGTCCACTCTCCTGTGGCATTAATATTTTCTCTCTACTGGATAAATTGTTTCATTGCTATAATCTACCTTAAAATATCCTCCTTTGATCCCTGCTCATTTTGTTTCTCTTAACAGGAAAATGTTCTCCGTCTTTCTTGTGTGTACTTACCATCTCGATTCCTTTTATCTCGTTCATTCCTGAACCCAGTACCAACCAACTTTTGCTCCCAACCCTTCTCAACATCTTTCTCAATAAGCTCATCAGTAACTTCCATGTTGCCAAATCCATTGTTCATCCATTGCTCATTTCCAAATTCTCATATTTCTTAGCCGATCCACAGCACTTAACACAGTTGATTACTTCCTCCTTCTTAAGGCATTTTCTCCACACGATCTCTTAATTTTCTTTAGCAGCTGCTCCTCTACTCTCCTTTCCTGGAACTTCCTTTTCTTCCTCACCTCTAAGTGTTGGGACAGGACCACGGGGCTCAGCCCTCAGCTGGCTCCTGATCACCATCAAAACGCATGCCATAGGTGATCTTATCCAGGTCCATGATTTAAATACATTTTTATCTTTATGACATGCATAATTGCTAGAATAGCTAGATTTTTCTGCAAAATACCCTCAAATCTCAGTGCTGTAGGAAAATAGAGATTTGCTTCTGTTTCACTCTAAGTGTCCATCATGAGTCAGCAGGGATATCTGTTAATTGTGGTCACTCAGAGATCCAGGCTGACACATATGTCCACAATCACGTAAGCAGGAAAAGCAGACATGGTGAGCTCTCAAAGCCCCTGCCTGAAGTGACAGAATCATTTCTGTTCTCATTTCATTGGCTGGATCAAGTCACATGGCTATGCCTAACTTTAAGGGGGCAGGGAATACAGTCACATCGTGGACCTAGAAGCAAACCAGAAATATTGGTCAACAGCTCTAATGATGACAACAATTCTCACAGTTTTATCTCAGACCCTGTCATCTCTGCTAAACTCTAGATTAAGTGTATCAACCTGCCTGCTTGACATCTTGGCTACTTAATAGACAACTCAAACTTAGTACATCCAAATCAAAATTCTTGATTTGTCTCTTGCCTTCACCTCACATTACCGAATTTGTCCTTGCTTTGACTCTGCCTTCTTGGTAAGTAGCCGTTCCATCCTACCTGCTACTCAGGCCAAAACCTTGGAGTCATCTTTGACTACTTTCTGTTTCCCAAACCTCACACTGTTTCTATCTGCAAATACTATTGACTCTTAACTGAAATATATACAGCATTTGACCTCTTCTCACCTTATTATGACCATCTAGTGCAAACTGCTATCATCTCCTGTGTGGACAACTGTGATAGTCTGCTAACTGGTCTCCTTGGTTCCCTGTTTGCCCCCTCACAGTCTATCCTTCATACAGAAGGTAGAGGAATCCTCCCGAAACTTCGCTATATGTGACCTTCCCACTTGTCAGTGGCTCCCTATCTCACCCTATAAAGTTGTACAATGTTCTGGCTGCTCCCTGCCACCTTGCTGACCTCCTCTCCTGCCACTCTCCCCCTTACCTTCTCCACTCTAGCTGCTCTTTCTTCCTTGCCCAACACACCAAGCGCACTCCTATAGCAGTGCCTTTGCACATGCAGTTCCCTGTACCTTGAATGATCTTCCTACAAATGCCCACATGGCTTACTCCCTTACATCCTCTTGTTCCTGGTTTAAATGTTATCAGAGAAACTGATAAGATGTCACTACCCCCCTTCCCACCTCTATTGCTCTCAATCCCTTTTCCTTTTTTCTCCTTTCTCATTACTTTTTCACCCACTGGAATAGCGTATTTACTTGTTTGTTTATTTTGGGTCTCCCTTCCTCCCAGAATGTAAGTTCCACGAGTACCAGAGCTGTATGTTTTTCTACTTTCATGTCCCCAGTGCCTAAAACAATGCCTAGCACATATTAAACAATAAATATTTGTCAAATGAATAATTGAGAAAAGCAATTAAAATGTCTAACCTTTATTGAATGCTTACTCCTTGCCTTTCTCAATGCTTTACATTATTGTACTTTATGAGGCATCATCCCCCTCTTACAGAGGAGGAAATAGAGACTTAGAGAGGGTATGTAACTTGCCTAAGGTCACTCAGCTGGCACATGGTGGAGCCCAGTCTCAGTCCCAGCTCAGTCTGCCTCCAAATCCGAGCTCCTGGTGACCTTGTCCTGCCATGATTTTGGCAAACTCCCTAGTGAGCAATCTATTAATGCACTCTTAAATTAGAACCTAAAAGTAAGGAAGGATTAATAATTAAATATTACCATAAAGAAGAACTAGACATATCTAGAAGATTATGAGCTCTAAATGGAATGAAAAATAGATTTGGAAATTCTGTTGATTTTCAGTCTTCCATATTGGGTCTAAAACCAGGCAGATAACATTTTTATACTTAAACAGTGACCTGATATAAAGCCTAAGGCCCCAAAATAACTCGGTGCCCTTGACCAGTGTTGAAGGGACAAACAAACAAGCAAACCTCTGGTCAAGTTTCTCTCCTCCCTCCCTCCCTCCCTCCCTTCCTTCATCCCTTCCTTTCTCTCTCTTTCTCTCTTTCCTTCTTTTTCTCTTTCTATTGCAGTATAACTGACACATTGGTCAAATGTGTTTCTGACCAGCTTTTGACCCTAACGAACTAGGCTGGCAGAAATGACTGTTGTATGCTGAATGCATCTTCTAAAATTGCTTCTGATCTAAGCTATCTGTTGGTGTCACTGGAAAGTTCAGAGAGTGCTGTGTCACTCTGAGCATATTCGGTTTCCCTGGAAGGAGGGCATCATTGGCTCTGTCTTTTACAAACAGCAACATTTCTTATTAATAGGGTTCTTTCTCTACAGGGCCATGGATTATTGATGGATCTCACTGTTAGGCGAGGCCCCCGTTGCCCCAGACAAATATGACACAGCTTTTCAGCCTCATTTCAGCAGGCCTAGACGTCCCCTCCAGCAGCCCATGTGTGTACCTGCCCTAGACAATGTGAGGGTGGCTCTTGTTGAAGCTACATATCAGAGGAAGAGCAGCTTTCTCCTCGCTGAGTGAATAGAGAGAGGAGAGGGGAGGGATGCTGGTGTTGTCATCTCCCTGGACAGACACTACTCCTGGGTGCCTCTCAAGTTGACCAGAAAGCTCTCACTGGACCCTGAATCTTTTTTTTTTTTTCAATTTTAATATACTTAACCTGCTATTTTATTTTATTTTTTAAATTGAAGTAAAGGGACCCATAATCTTAATTGTAACCTATTGGCACCAAATACCTTCTCTTCAAGCTCTTTCTCATGTCTTTCTTCTCTTAGTGTAGGCATTTTAGTACATGTAAAAATGCACTGAAACATGCAAAGGGATAGAAGCTCTATTGTAAGATAAAGTAGTCACCAAAGGAATGCTTTTAAAATTATTTTTCCTATCTCCTTTTCATACATGCTTTAAGAGCTGCCCTGGAAGGAGGGACCTGAACTAAAATCATAGTGTCACCGTAACTGGAAGAAAGGAACTTCCTGAAGTTACCTAGCTAAACTCTTTACAGATGAGGAAACAGAAGACAAAGAAGTAAGGGACTTACCCAAGCACATAATGGTGATAACTGGTGGGACATGGATTAAACTTGTAGCCCTTGACCTCCCACTCTATCGACCTTCTAAGTGTGTAGGCTGCTGGTTTCCTCTGGATGTAGGTTCCTGCCATTTAGTGTCATGGTTCACTCTGTGCTCTCTAGATCTGGTTATTTTTCCTCCAGCACATATCCCAACTCTAGGAATTTGGACTCACATCCTAACATCTGGCTAGTTGGTTATCAAATTTAGAAAAAGTGTCAGTCTCCTAAAAAGTTGGGTGCTAAATTATATCTAATAACTATTTAACATACCCTACTGACATATGAATTTCTATTTTGTTATTAAAACTAGTAACCTCTTATACAGCTATACCCCAGGGCTCTACCACTCATAACACAGTACACCAATTCCTACATTTCAAACGTGAGCAACTATAGCCACAGAAAGAAGAGAACTTATTACTTACAAATTAGGTATTAGGATGAAAAAGGCATTAAAGGCAAATGAATCTACATTGAAAAAAACACACTTTATTAATATGGCAGTTTTAAAGATAGCACCAAATACTTTTTATTCCTCCCATCAAGCGGTGGGGTCTAAGTCCCCTGCCACTGAGTCTAGGTTGGCCTTAGTGACTCACTTAGAATCCACAGAATGTAGCACAAGCAATGCTATGTAACTTGTTGGGCTGGGACAAGAAAGGTCATGCAGCTTTCACCTTGTTCACTGGAGTTCTGAGCTGTTGTGTAGAAAATCAGACAGCCCTGAGACTGCCATGCTGGAGCTACCATCTTGGAAGTGATCCTCCACGGCCCAGCTGTTTGGGTCACTATGCATTCCAGACACCTTGGCCATTCTAATCATGCCTGCTGATGGAGTGCAGACACTATACAGCAGAGAAGGGCTGTCCCCTCTGTGCCCTTTCTGAATTTCTGGCCACAGGACAGCAAATACGGACAAATAGCTGTTTTTGATTTTGCATGCCTAGGTTTTGGGGTGGTCTGTTATACTGCAACAGACACTGGAACAGTTAAACAGTTCAATGTTTCTCTTTGTTCAGAGTTACAGTTCTTCACCCTATGGTGACATTATTTTTATTTTCCCACCCTTAGAGAATACTTTGCATCATTCTTTGATGCACTTGCATGTTCCCACAGTCTTTTCACAGCTTTTATGTTTGGATTCATGTCTGCGTTAACTGACATCTCCTCTGTGTCTGAAGAATCTATACACACCTACTAGCTATATCTAACAGCATAACTGAAATCACGAAAATGATTACAATTTTATGGTAACCATTGCAAATAATTCCTCTGGAATAAATATAAGAAAGATAACTGATCTATAAAACAGTAAACATTTTAATTTTAAGAAACCAGTTCCCACCATTTTAGTTACTCCTTCTTTATTCTATCAAAGATTTTTAAAAAGTCATTTATTCAAAGATCACATAAAAATTAATAATGTCAAGGGAATGTTAGCTGCCATATATTGGCTATTACACAAAGAAAAATTCCAGAAAGATGTAGTATATTTAACATGCCTTATACATAGAAAATGCCCCGTGATGTCCAATAAAGATTAAAATTTTAGTGTTGATATCACTGTAACAGAAAAGGAAAATGGACAAAAAAAGAATAAGAATGACTCTGGAAATGAAAAATAATTACAACTTTAGTTTTTAAATTGTAATTTGTAGAATCCACTGGCTATATCACTTGTCTGCCCCAGGGCTATGAAGTGCTGAGCTGATGATGTCTGCAACTGCAGGATCTCACATATGACACCAATTCATCGTTTAGAGTTATAGAGCTTCTACCCTTCTAGCACAAACTATTTCTATCAGGAGCCAAAATTTTTCTAATTAGCAATAGCTGGAAAGAGTTTGCCCTTTGCAACTGGGAGATGTGCGTGCGTGCGTGCGTGTGTGTGTGTGTGTGTGTGTGTGTGTTCAACTATTCTTTCTGGCAGATTATAATCAATGAAGGTTTTTATAAAATACATTCAGAGGGCTTCCCTGGTGGCGCGGTGGTTGGGGGTCCGCCTGCCGATGCGGGGGGGGCGC
>NW_006788168.1:1002140-1024865 GCF_000442215.2 Lipotes vexillifer
GTGGGCCGTGGCCGCTGGGCCTGCGCGTCCGGAGCCTGTGCTCCGCGGCGGGAGGGGCCGCAGCGGTGGGAGGCCCGCGTGCCACCAAAAAAAAAAAAAAAAAATACATTCAGAGACGGCAACTGATCTGAGAAGACAGTCAAAATGAGTAAATCCAGTTCGAATGGACCTTGCTTGTTGATTTTCCCCTCATCTCAAGAACCTGTACTTAATTAGGTATACAAAAAGTTCCCATTTACTTCAAAGCATAGTGGGTATGTATTTCTGTACAAGCAAGAGATTTACCTTTGATATTGGTTGATATCGTTCTTTGGAATAATACTCTTAATAGCATACTAGCAGCACAAAGATAGTTTAACAGATTTGTTCAAATTTCTTTGGTTAATATAGAAGAAAGCAATATTGGCCAACCCCACAGAGAACCAGGGGATTACCCAGGACATCTTACTTTTGGAGCATTTCTTGAGTGGGAATAAATGAGTGACAGCTGCTGAGTCAGAAGCTCCTAGCTGTGCCTAGCAGTGTGGCATCCCCAAAGTTTTCAGAGGTTCTCAAGACCTTATTTCATAATTTATTTTAAAAGACCCTCAAACTAAAATTATATTTTTTCTCTTAATCACTCAGAATCCATCATGTTAAGAAAATCTGGTAACCCCGGAGAACCACTAAAATTCTCTCAAAAGAATTACCCTGAGGCATGACAATCACATTGATTACAAAAGCTTAGAATCAACTACAGGTATTGGTGATAGGCAAGTGAAACCAAAGAGTTTCCAATATGAAGTGAAATTTGTCACCAGCTTGTAGCATTTACCGTTCTGTACACAGTGGGGATGCCAGTAAACATTTTATCCAACCGAGAGGGTGTTACATAAGCTTGGTGAGTCTGCTGCTGCAGAGAATGTTCATTTCTAAGGGGAGAAATATCTTGTTTTGAACAATTAAGAGCCCTGTAGTTCTCTCTGGCATTTCCTGTGCAAGCCTCTTAAGTGTCTCATCCTTGCAGAAATGCATGAGTTGATTCATGCAGTGCACAGGTTGTAGGAATGCTGAGATGATTTTTTTTTCTTCATAGATTTCAGGGCTAAGTTTGCAAATGCATTTTTATAATGGTTATGTTCCCTCCCCACATCGGCGTGCTGAAATGTCTCACTCTCAGAGAATCGAGAGACAACTACTGTGCCAGAAGTGGCAGCTGGGAAAGATTAAAAAAATATCAGATAAAGGAAGCAAGGGCTGAAAGGTAAGACAGACAGCTGGGAGATTTAAGGGACACGGCTTCTAAGCAGCTGAAAGAGACAGCAGTCCAGAGCGAGAATGTTTGCAAGATAAGAGGTTTTGTACAATCTGAAGAAATATGCCAAAGATGATAAGAAATGCAGCTGTTATGAAAGTGTGAATTATCAAGATTCCCGGTATGCCCAGGACATAAAGCCATTGCACATGCGTGCTTGAGGGGCAAGCACAGGGACTTCTTTCACTGGTCAGTCTCACTCCTCAGACTCCAAGTGGAGACCCTGTGTGTACCTCCTATTCAGCCCTTCCCAAGCTGCTATGGCTCCTGTTTCCGGTGCTATTTCTTCTTCAAGTTCTCCTTTCCTCCTTAATCTTTTCTTAACTGGCATTGAGACAGTCAAGCTCCCTACTCAAGCTCATTCATGGCAGATGACTTGAATCATACACCTTTAATAACTATACCCTACATTTAAATCCCATGTTATTATTATTAAGATTGGCATTATTAAAAGTTTATAATTATTTGGCACTCTTTGACATATACTCATTCAATTTTATATTTTATTACGATAATAAATCACAGTATAACACTTTTCCCAAAAAAGCATAAGTGGATGGAGGTCAAGATGACTAAATAGTCATTATAACCCTTAGCACTGTGACTACATAAATGTTGACAACAGAAATTAAATTCAGAAAATGAGCACAGAGGCATTTGTGCTATGCTATATTTCTGTATATCTTTATATATTTTTAAGCATTTTAATCATGTAAATAACTTGCCTTGGAGTCCTTAAATTTGGTTTTGAAGGGTCTACAGAATTGAAGTCATGTTTGTTAAACTTGCCTTAGAATTTCTGAGACAATTCCTAGTGACACAGAGAGAGGCTGCTAAAATAATCCAGTGGCAGTTAGTCTTTGGCATCATCCAGACCTGGGTTTCAACTTACAGTTCTACCACCTTCAGTTATGACTTTAGACAAACTACATTAGCCTCCACGTCAAGTGAAGATAATAATGCCAAGTCTATGGTGAGGCTGTGAGGATTTAAGATAATGTATGCAGTTACTTACAGTTGCCAAGATACGGAAGCAACCTAAGTGGCCATCAACAGGTGAATGGATAAAGAAGATGTATATATATACAATGGAATGCCACTCAGCCATAAAAAAGAATGAAATAATGCCAACATGGATGGACTTGGAGGGCATTATGCTAAGTGAAATAAATCAGACAGAGAAAGACAAATACTGTGTGATATCACTTATACCTGGGATCTAAAAAAAATACAACAAACTAGTGAGTAAAACAAAAAAGAAGCAGATACATAGATAGGAGAACAAACTAGTGGGTACCAGTGGGAGACGGAAGAGGGGAGAGGCAAGATAGGGGTAGGAGAGTAAGAGGTACAAACTATTCTGTATAAAATCAGCTACAAGGGTTTATTGTACAACACGGGGAATAAAGCCAATATTTTATAATAGCTATAAATGGAGTAAAACCTTTAAAAATTGTGAATCATTATACTGTACATCTGTAACATATAATATTGTATGGCAACTATACTTCAATTAAAAAAGAAAAGAAAAAAAATAATGTATGCAGTGTCTGGCATAAGTGGATGCCCAGTAAACGGTAGCCAAAAATCTAGACATTTAAAGTAAAGAAGTGTACAATGGTAATAAACAGAAAAGTGTTCAATTTGATGTTGACTATTATCAGTATTCCCTTTCTGATACAGATCTGTCAGTATTTCTTTTCTGACACAGAATGACTCTTTGAAAGTGACAGCAGGGGCTGCAGGGAAAGCACCAATCAAAGGATCTGTGAGGTAAGATTTTGTGTGTGTGTGTGTGTGTGTGTGTGTGTGTGTGTGTGTGTGTTAGTTTCTGCTTTATAACAAAGTGAAACAAAGCTATACGTATACATATATCCCCATATCTCCTCCCTCTTGCTTCTCCCTCCCACCCTCCCTATCCCACCCCTCTAGGTGGTCACAAAGCACCAAGTTGATCTCCCTGTGCTATGAGGCTGCTTCCCACTAGCTATCTCTTTTACATTTGGTAGTGTATATATGTCCATGCCACTGTCTCACTTCGTCCCAGCTTATCCTTCCCCCTCCCCGTGTCCTCAAGTCCATTCTCTACGTCTGCATCTTTATTCCGTTCCTGCCTCTAGGTTCACCTTTTTTGTTTTAGGTTCCACATATATGTGTTAGCATAGGGTATTTGGTTTTCTCTTTCTGACTTACTTCACTCTGTATGACAGACTCTGGGTCCATCCACCTCACTACAAATAACTCAATTTCGTTTCTTTTTATGGCTGAGTAATATTCCATTGTATATGTGTGCCACATCTTCTTTATCCATTCATCTGTTGATGGACACTTAGGTTGCTTCCATGTCCTGGCTATTGTAAATAGAGCTGCAATGAACATTGTGGTACATGACTCTTTTTGAATTATGGTTTTCTCAGGGTTATGCCCAGTAGTGGGATTGCTGGGTCGTATGGTAGTTCTATTTTTAGTTTTTTAAGGAACCTCCATACTGTTCTCCATAGTGGCTGCATCAAATTACATTCCCAACAACAGTCCAGGAAGGTTCCCTTTTCTCCACACCCTCTCCAGCGTTTATTGTTTGTAGAGTTTTTGATGATGGCCATCTGACTGGTGTAAGATGATATCTCACTGTAGTTTTGATTTGCATTTCTCTAATGATTAGTGATGTTGAGCATCCTTTCATGTGTTTGTTGGCAATCTGTATATCTTCTTTGGAGAAATGTCTATTTAGGTCTTCTGCCCATTGTGGGATTGGGTTGTTTGTTTTTTTGATATTGAGCTGCATGAGCTGCTTGTAAATTTTGGAGATTAATCCTTTGTCAGTTGCTTCATTTGGAAATATTTTCTCCCATTCTGAGGGTCGTCTTTTCGTCATTTATGGTTTCCTTTGCTGTGCAAAAGCTTTTAAGTTTCACTAAGTCCCATTTGTTTATTTTTGTTTTTATTTCCATTTCTCTAGGAAGTGGGTCAAAAAGGATCTTGCTGTGATTTATGTCATAGAGTGTTCTGCCTATGTTTTCCTCTAAGAGTTTGATAGTGTCTGGCCTTACATTTAGGTCTTTAATCCATTTTGAGTTTATTCTTGTGTATGGTGTTAGGGAGTGTTCTAATTTCATTCTTTTACATATTGCTGTCCAGTTTTCTCAGCACCACTTATTGAAGAGGCTGTCTTGAGGTAAGATTTTGTACTTAAAATCCCCCTCTGAATTGTGCTGGGAATTCGGACACTTGCTTGAACTTCCCACTTGGCCAGTTACACTCTCCCAGTGTATTACCTTTCCATCGGGCATTGGTTTATGCCAAGCACATTGCTGATCACGATCGATGATAAGCATATGGAGTGTTTTAAATTAATTAATTAATTAATTAATTAATTAATTAAATTGAGGTATAGTTGATTGCAATAGTATATGTTTCAGGTGTATAACGTTTCACAATTTTAAAAGATTCTACTCCATTTATAGTTACTGTAAAATATTGGCTGTATTTCCTGTGCTGGGCAATATATCCTGCAGCTTATTTATTTTATACATAGTAGTTTGTACCTCTTAAACGATTATTCCTGTGTTGCCCCTCCCCCTTCCCCTCTCCCCATTGGTAAGAACCACTAGTTTGATCTCTATGTGGAGGGTTTTAAAAATATTATTGTTGAATAGTGCAGAAAATCGGCATTAAATTTTTTAAGATGGTTCCCTACTGATAAGCAGGTACAGAAAGTACAGTTAGATGTCAGGCTAAAGGTCAAAGGAGTGGATTCAGTTGTAATTGGGAATGAATCAGACATGTTCAGAGCAACGCTGAAAGCTTCCTCAGCCCCCTGGAATCTTCTATCCCCATTCTTCTCAGAATTCATACCTACGTGCAGGAATCTTGCCTCCACTAATTCAGTGGTCACTTGCTCATATGTCACAGGAGATTGAGGACAGGTGCTAAGGAACCCAGGGGAAGCACATAGGGTTCACTAGAAAGAACAGGGTCAGGAATCAGTGTGTTGAGGTGGTGGGTACAGAGGATGTGTTTTCAGGCCACCCCAACTTGAAATCCCGGTTCTGCACCATGCTGAATTTGTGGCTTTGGGCAAGCTGCTTACTGCTCAACGGGGATACCATTGCTTACCTTATGTTTAATGAGGATTACGTACACGCACCTGGTACACGGTGTGTGGTTAGTGGTGCAGGCCGCTTCCCTCGCATCCCTTCGCAAACTTTCTGTTATTTCTCCAAAGGCCCATCAATAGGAGCGACCAGCATCGCATGGAGGCAGAAGCAGCAAAGCATGTGCAAACACCGATGTGAAGAGCTCGCCTTTCTCAGCCACAAATGACCTTTTCATACGTAGAAGGAAAGTATACTGGTTAGCAAGGTAAGTACATTTTCTTTAATCTTCCTCCTCTCTTTTCTGACTCGCTTGTCTGCTTAAAACGGAAAGTGAGGATAGATCAAAGAATTCCACTGTTCCTTATCCCTGGAGGCCCAAGGGCCCTGATGAAGCTCTATCTGATCCTACCAAAGGCACCATAATTGTCTGTTTCTACCAGCTTTCAGTTACAAAAAATATACTCCTTTTTCTTAAACATCTAAACCTTGCAAGCATAGTTCAAAAATTCAGCTGTTGTCCTTTTATTTAACTAGAAAACTAGATATCTAATTCGTGTCCTTTAAATGACCCCCCACCCTCTCACCCACAGATGAAGTCTCCTGCCATCCAGCCAGCCCCTCTCCGGCTCTTGCCCACAGCAGCCCCCTTAGCGGCAAGTCCTCACCTCGTGCGATCCGGCCGACATGACCCCCACTCCTTCATCTCATCCCCTTTCACTTGTTTTTCAGGGAAGCTTTTTTATTTTCTTCATTATTTTCTTCTACTTCCTTTGCACATCACTCTTTTCTCAAATTTCAAAATGTACATAAGCAAATGCAGGATGGAAGCGCGTACTCTAAGACTCTCCAAAGGCATCTTCTCTATCTCCTTCGCCTCACCTGAGGCACCTACGGCACAGGTGGCACAGCTAAGAGTCAGAGTATTCAGAAAGTAAACAAGTTCATACCTGGTTGGGACTGTCAGATGAACATAGTTTAAAAATAGAGCTAAACCACAACTTTCTACTTGGCAAAACTATGTTTTTGTATTTCACGCTCATTTTGGAAGTCAGTCTATTTGTCCTTTTAGGAACACATTATCTGAACTTTTAAATGAAAAGAAATCATGATTGCTACTCAATCCCTGTTATGATGTAATCAGAATGACCTCTAAGTGTGGAAAAATGGAAAACAATGCACAGCCTCCAACTCACTTAAACTATATTGATAGTTTAGTGGTAGCATCTTGAATTTAAAAAATAATTGCATTCATCTTCTGGGAGACAAGTGACTGGAAAGAAGGGTACTTTCTGAATAAGTTGGTCAAGAATGACCAAATACTGTGCAATTTTGAGACAGAACTAATTTATGATATCAAAGCTAAAAATCCTTTTTCTTATCTAAAATTTCTAAAGTGCTTATACATGCATGTACTGTCTGATTTCCTTCTCATTTTGATTTATGATTGAGATTTCAAAGTCTGGAATGTAAATGACTTAGCTAAAATCATTACCGAACTTCTAAAATTCAACTCAGAGCAAATATCCAAAATGAAACCTCTTCTGCATGAAGTGCTTAAGCAAAACAAAGTTAGAATTTCCATGGAAACAGCCTGGAACTCTTGAAGGAAAAGAGACGACAAAAGTAAGCATGAAAATGCATGTATTTATTTTTTGGTTCCTCTGTACCTCTGCCCCTGCAAACTTCAGGCTGTCATCTTAATGAACACTTTCAAGCCTCAGAGGGAATTAAGAAGAACAATATTTGACAGGAGTGAGGAAGGAGCTAAATATAGTTCCCCTGTGAGAGAAATATATTCCATAATCTTCTCTTCTCCCCTTCCTTCCCCTGAGCAATTTCTCCATCTTTCAATGTGATTTTTGTGCCGCTCTTGCTGTACAGCAAGTTTAGTTGTGACTTGGTTGGGACAGAATGCAGGTAACATCATGAGATACTTTTGTCCTCTTTTGGGAGGGTCATTTCATACCAGACAACTGCTGAGGTCAATTTCCAAATTAATATTGTATATATTCCCACAGTATAATTTCCATCTGCCTAATAGTTCAGAACTTCTAAAATGCTCTCATATCAGTTAACTCATTTGATCAGTACAATCTGAGAGGTAAACAAATCAACTATGCTGAGTACTATCAGCTTACACGTTACCAGGATAGAAGGGTTCAAGATCACCCTGCTGGTAAGTAAAGAAACCAGAACTTGGCCAGCAATTTGGATCTCAGACCATTGCTTTCTCCAACTATACAAATACAACTAACCTCCTGACCGAGGTAGACATTGTGTCATGGGTACTCTCCCCTCTTCATTAGAAATTAAGAACTTTTATTTATTTAAAAAATACATGCTTTAGCATTATAAAGTAAAAATCTCACCCTCTCTATAACTGCTAATATTGATCAGTAAATACCTCCAAGAAAGGTATAGTCAGGGATACATGGACTTTTGACTTCCCTGAGTGTGGCTATTTTTGACAAGCTTTTCCAAGAACCTATTTTTAATTGATAAATCAAATAATGTTTCATTTTAAAGCTCAGCAATCAATACATGACTTACAGGGGACAAAAGTGACCTTTTGTAAATCTGAAACATTAAATGTTGAACTTGTCTTTTGGAATAATCATTGATGCATTGGCTGAATTAAGTAGCTTAGAAAATTATTTTACTGATCCAAGATAATACCTTGGGGTGCAATAAAATCTCTCCCTAGGGATATGGTGGTATCTAATTTCTTTGGAAAATTAAAGGCAGTTAAGTTTGGAGATTATGATGGCTCTAAACAGGATGATAGTTATCATCAAGTACAAAGTCTGGGACCTCCCTGGTGGTCCAGCGGTTTTGATTCCTTGCTTCCAATGCAGCGGACACCAGCTCCATCCCTGGTCAGGGAACTAAGATCCCACATGCCGTGCGGCCAAAAAAAAAAAAAAAAAAAAAAAAAAAAAAAAGAAAGCATGATGGAATCTGTTATTATAACTTTCTGCTGCTTATAATTTTTGAAAACTAATGGAATTCAATAAAAGATATCATATCATGCATTTGGGAAATATTAAGACCAAGGGACCAACAATCCATTACATAATTAACATAACATGTATACTTTAAAACAATATGACAGTCATTCATGCGATGTTCTAAGACACACATTATTAGATATGGCCACATCACTGTGGACAAAAATTTAAAAATAGAAACATTCCAAGAGGTGACTTCCTCTTCGGTTAGCTTTCACTATAGGGCATTACAACAAGTGCTACCAGTAATCATTTATCTAGATAAATAGTAATATATTTGACTGTGCCAAGTAGTTGATATACTTTAATACTTAAATAACCATGTAAGATATGTAGTACCGTCCAACATGATAGACGAGAAATCAATAAAAACCTCACCCCAAAAGTGAACTACAAAAAGCAACGTGTTCCATTCACGTTGCTAGTACCTGGTACAGGCTAGCACCAAACCTCAGTTTACCTGATCCCAGCATCACTGTGCTACTCCAGCTTTGAGTTGACTGTTCCCATCTACAGCCCACTCCTTCCAAGCAACCTTCAAGTAACCAAGTATCACTGCCATGAATCGTCCTTTAGGGTTCACTATTGGGGGAGGACCTATATCATTTGCTAAATGTAAGGCAGATACTGAGTTAATGAAATTTACTTAAAAGGTATAAAAGCAGGGCATCTGGGAAGCTTTCTGCTCACTGAAAATGTTACCTGTAAATCACAGCCATTAATTCTAGTTAAAGGGAGAAATCATTCCACTTTTACAACAAAATTAGAAACAACCAATGCAACAAAAGTTTTTAAAAATTATATTTAATACAAGTGAATAGATTAGAAGATCTGAAATGTTATAAAGCAATATACACAATGAATAAATAATTTGCACAGGAGAGTCATGTCTACATTACATAACACTGTCTAGTATGGGAATACTTAAAGTAAATCCAGTGATAATGGAGAAAGTCCATAAAAATGCTAACCTGTCTTCCCTTGTATGAAATTGTTCAAGTATAAAAATCCAATACAGTGTAAAATAGTATTCAATTTACTTTAAGAATAAAAATTGCAAGTATTGCAGTTTCAGAAGAAAAATGTAAAGCAGCATTTAAAAACTACATAAACTACATAAGAAGAGTGTTAAACTAATGAAGTACCAATAAATGAGAGCTACACGAGCAAAAATCAGAGAAGGAAGCATGAAACTAGCAATAGGTCCTGTTAAAAATTAAAAAAAAAAAAAAACCTAAAAACTAAACTAAACTAAAATGTGTTAATGTAAGAGTACTCTCTTATACAGTGCACATATGAATTTAAATAAATCCAAGTCAACATCTTTAGTTGAATAGGTTAATATTTAATATGCTACATCTAGACCTACTAAATAATTTATGCCATGAGATGAATACATAATTTTACAGTGTCACATCTAAAGTTCCTTTCTTTAGAGTGCAGCATAGTAAAACTTAAAAATAAATATCTTAAATAGCATTACTATTAAGGCACAGTATAAACCACATTATCATTAATTGTTGAAGAACTGTAATCTCAGTAACCTTGTTGTCTCATGTACTGTATTCACTAATAAATAGTTTTAAATATGACTCTGAAATAGATACTAAAAAGTGTAAAATTATTTAAAAAGGGAAAAAAATAAATGTCCTTAAGACAGTTCTTAAGGGTTTAGAGTCTGCAAACTTTGCCCGCCTTTAATCATAAGCCACGAGTCGACACAATAAATAGAAAGAGAAGGCTGTTGTAGTAAAAGCCTGATCCTATTTCAGAATCAGAATTGCTGACACCAGCAGATACAAGTTTCCCAAAATTGAAACAGGATGGGGAGAGGGATTAGAATGTGACAAGCTCATCAAACAAGCACAAGTGATGTGTTCTTTCCAGAACTGTGTGTGTTATTGATTGTCTGTACAGCTGTTGCACCCATTCATTCCACATCACTTGTTTCACAGTCCCACTCATCCACTGGGTAGATGAGAAAATAGCTTTGGTGCCTGTCCACCATTTCACCCACTGCCATGCTCCTAGATTGATTGTTCGATGCCCATTTTTGAGAGTAAGAACATTACCTTCTTGAAAAAGTTCTCTAGGCCATAGTGACTGCTAAAACTGACAATCAGTGCTTTCACCATTTTTAAAAAAAAATCTGCTTTTAAATGTAATTCAAGCTACATATTGCTCACTCTGTATTCCCTGGTTCAACTGGATTCAAATAGCATTTTCTAACTGGTAAAAGGCAGTTTGCTTCCCTGATACTATAAAAAGAGCAAAAGTAAAAATCCCGTTATAAAAGTGAAGTTCCATTTTTCCTCCTGCCACCGTTTCGTCGCGGCCTTTTACTTACTCAGGCTCTTTGGGATTGATTTCCAAAACTGCGCCCACTCCCCCCCTCATTCTCATCTCTTTCACGTCTAGAACTACTACTGGAGTATTAAAAAAAATAATCATCATAATTCTGCTTCACAATAGCATAGCTTTTTTTTTTTTTTTTTTTTTTTAAAGCTGTTAAGTCAATGTTAACTCTTATTAGCTACTGAAAATTGGGAAATCGGGCGGGAAAGAGGAAACAATTCGACTTTGATCAGGTTCTGGCCTATTGCATCCGATCTGTTTGCAGCTGCTGAGGCTGATACTGGCCAAAGGCAGCGGCGGCGGCAGCTGCGGCGGCGGCGGCGGCCGCGGTCCCAGGTGCGGCGGCGGTGATTGGCTGCTGCACCGCGTAGCCGTAGCCCCCGGCCGTGACGTAGCCAGCGGCAGCCGGGGAGGCTGCGTACGGGTACTGGTCGTAGGCGGCGGCGGCGGCGGCGGCTGCGGCGGCCGCCGAGTACTGTGCGTACGCGGCTCCCGTGTAGTCAATGTAAGGTGCGGTGGAGGCGGCCGCTGCGGTCGGCTGGACGTGCGGGATGACCACTCCAGGCTGCACAAAAGCCTGAGGATAGACATAGTGGGCAGGTATCCTGTCGAGAAACGGAAAACAGAGTCAGGCAGGAGTTGCCTCCTGTCTGGAGCATGGCTTCTTCCGAGATCAGACCAAACTCAAATTTAGTGGTTATTATGAGCATAGGGTTGCCACAATATCGACTTGCCAGTCACCTGTGAAAGTACTCTGGCGGGAGCCCAAATCATGGAGTGCCCCAGAAGGAATTCAACAACGAAAATAGGCTACCCTCCCTGCCAGAATTTTGATTCAGGATCATTTTGGAGCCAAGAAATGGCATGGAGCCAAAGTTTGGAAAAATAAATCAAGTTTCAGGAGGGCCTCACACAGAGGAGGTATTTAATAAATGCTGAATTAAGACTTGAGAAAATTTTGTGGTGAGTTCGTTCAACAAAAACGGTTTAGACAATAGAAAAATTCTTAACCGTGAAACCAGGAATCCAAAGGGAATCTGTGATCGTTCAATTCCATAAGGGTGCTGGCCCGTTTCTCAAAAACTACAGTAAATTTCAACAAAAGCCGTATGTTTATTATCATGGCAACCCTACTGGAAATTGCTATGCAGACTCAGCACACATTAATCTCTCTGCAACCTCAGTCACCCTTATTAAAGATAATAATAATGAAAAGAGAAGCAGGCGCCAAAATAAAAAAGGAGTTTAAAAGATCACAAGTGTGGTAAACACAGCAGAATCACACTTCTCAAACGAACTGTAGTGCAGCTCACTCTATCACAAGAGGCTGTTGTGGGAAGCTACAGAAATGCTATTAACATTCATGGCAGTGATTCCCAAAGAGATGTGCAGCACGCTTTTGGTCTTTCTTTCTTTCTTTTTCTCCATTAAATTCATAAAGACACAAGGGTCAATCAAACCTGTTTGACTATCAGGCAACTGAAGGTCAGCCAGCTTGTTTATCTCTATGCAAGACAGACAGAAGGGGTTTTGGGGAAATGATGAGGTTGAGGGAAAAGGTAGGGTCAGGGAAACACAACTAAATATTTCTAAAATTAATATCAACTTAAAAGGATTACATAATAAGAGTAAGGAAACTTTTTTTTTTGAGCATCTACTAAGTCTTGTTTAATCCTCTAACTCAACAGAAATAGATTTATTAGCATATCTGTTTTAAATCTTCCTTACTGGTAGATATTTTATACAAATCAATTCTATTATGGTGTATTATCCTGCAAAAGTTCTAGAAAGTGAAACAAAATTGAGTACGTTTTAAAATGATACATTCAGAAGTCACATACAAGACACACTCCAATGGCCTTACTTAAAAGTTAATTTTGTTAAAAAAAAAAAGAAATCACAAGAGGTATTTTAAAAGAACCATGCATCTCAGTTCTCACTCTTGCGATTCATAACTGCCCAGTTAAAACGCTACTGTGAATATCTGATTTTCAGCCTTCTTTAGAATAATCTCCATCAAAACCCCCTATATTTCTAAAAATATGACACCATAATGCCATCTGGTTGTTGCCAAAAGCAGCTTACAAGAAGTACAAGCACAAGTAACAATCTTTGAATTTTAAAGAACTCAAAACAGAAAACTTCATATTTAGATTATGAAAACATAAATTTTGCTTTGCCTTTTCAGAGTTTTACTGAAAGCACTCATTAACCAACATCCATGGAAAAGATGAATTTATCACAGAGGGTAGTGAACTTTGACCCCGATGATAAAAATACACTCAATTTTACTAGACTTGTAGATCTTTCCCAGTGCCAGGAGAAACGACGTCATCAAGTGTTTCTGAGGACACTTAAGAGATGTTCTTAATTGCTTGTCAGAAACCAGACTCGTGGTCATGCACACACTCAGAACTTCTCTGCAGGTCAGGTGACTGGCTCGTTCAGAGCGACAGGTGTGGCTTTATGAAACACCGTCCCTGGAGGCCGCCGTGTCCACGATGTGCAGACACGGATAAGAAAGCCTTACTCATGCCAGTTTACATGTGGTGATGGACAGCAGGGGCTGCAGCCGGGCTATTTTTGATCCTGTCATGCGACAAGGGTTTCCAGCGGGTAAAATGTCTTTATAAGGCCAAAGTAAAACATCTATCAGCTCCAAAGGCCAGCCAGTACGAATCTCACTGATACTGAAACATTAACCCCTGTGCTCCCAAAGTTCCAAAGACAACACGATAGTTGCTAGGCTTGTATCTCTAAATAAAGGTGGTAACTGAAAATAAGTTTAGCCTACAAACAGGCAGGATAAAAGTGTGTGTGTGTGTGTGTGTGTGTGTGTGTGTGTGTGTGTGTGTGGAGAATGCTTTAAATGATACACAGGCAGCACTGCTTACAGGACTCTTGTCTCTGCGTTTATTTTACATTAATAGTTTTCACTTGAAAATGCCAACCAATGAGTATAAAGTTCCTTAGAATATCAGAAACGTACATGAAGTCTGGCAAGGGTTAGGAAGCTATCTAGCAGGCAAATGAAACCCTAGAGTTTTTAAGGCTTTAGGGAAAGGAGAATCCAGAAGACCATGGAGAGACTAAAATAGTTCAGAAGGCCGGCAGAATCGGACTAAAGGGTGAGGTGGCACTTCTGAAGCAATTCCTGTATTAGGAGCTCTTTTAATAGCCTGCGGAGCCCATTAAGGCAATTTGGGAATCTCCCTCCTGCTAGAGAGCTACCAATATCCCTTCCCTCAGTGAATCATAGAATGTAAATGCCTAGCAGAAATAAAAGCACAAGAGCAAAGCCGACACTTCGGACAACTTTCAAAGAAACTTTACTATGTTTTCCTTTTCTTCCTATCTCTTCAGGTCCCTCTGGCATCTCTCTGTGACTTTTGACATCCTAAAGGGTTTCCTCTTTCAACCTATCACATAAACTGCTGACACAGGCTGCATCTCATTCACTTGTTTAAAGTAACCTAGGTCCCTAACATCCTACCAAACTAAGTGCAAACTTCTTAAACTTTGGCATGCCAGGCCTTTTATACTTCTGGCTCCAAAATACTTTTTCCAGTATTTCTTCTCACCTTTCCTTGAACCCAGGTCAGCTGAGCTCCTCAATGTTTCCTGGACATACCACACGCACCTAGAGCTTCGCCTTTGCTCGCGACATCCCTCTGTCAGGGATGCCAATCCTCACTCCATCTCTACCTGTTGAAATCGCAATCCTATCTACCCTAGCTCTACCACTCACCACGTGTAAAGCCTTCAGGAATTTGCTTCACCTTTTTAGTCTCATATATTTCTCGTAAGTGAAATGAACCTAATATTTCCAGTCCTAGTATTTCCAACCCTGAATTGCCGTGCATTAAATAAAATTATCTATGTGAAGAGCCTACAGTGAGGAATATATTCATTGCAAGAGTTCCCTATCCTCCATCATAGTTTAAAATCTAGGTCAACTTCTACCTCTTTCATGAAGACTTCCTGGATCCCACCAACCTGATGTCTCTCTGCCTTATCTGAAGCCATATAGACAGCCCTTCTGGGCGCTTCTCAGTTTTCTTACTAGATTATAAGAGAGAGCCGAGTTGTGTCTTTCAGACTACAGCTTGACACAGAGGAAAGAACATGGCTTTGGAGGCCATGATTCGGAACCTAGAACCAGACTCTATCACTTAGTAGTCCCCGAGGGAAGTTAATTAACCTCTCTGCATCTCAATTTTTCACCCATGGAAAGGACATTACAGTGCGTTCATCAAATAATTACTGGGATAATTAAATTATAAAATTTATATAAATCCCTTATCAGTACCAGGCAAGTAGCAGGTGTTCAGTTAATGTTAATTACTGTCCCTTCTGCTCCACTTAGTGGACAGTATAATACTTATTATGCGTTAACACAACTAGAGTAAAACTTAGCACTTAAAGGAGTACTAAGTGCTAAGTTTAGCACTTGAAGGAGTACTCCTTTAAACTTAGCACTTAAAGGAGTACTAAGTGCTAAGTACCAAGTGCTAAGTGCTAAATATTTACTAAGTAAATATTTAAGTGTATTTCAACATATTCTCAACTAGCCCAGAATTTTCTACTCAAGATCCATAGGCTCTCCTCTCCAACGTTTCAATAAGAAAATGATTCTTTCAAATATAAAATATTTATAAGATATTGTTCAGCAAATCCACAAATTTCTGTACATCTGCCCACTGTGTTACATCAGAAATTCCTTCAGGCCAAGGTTTTTCTCTTTAAAGGCCCAGAGTAATCTGGGGGCCATTTAAAGACCATATAAAAAAATAGTTCCTAGAATTTCAAACAAGTCCAGTAAGATTAAAAATTCTCAAGCTTCTTTTCAGGCCTAAAAATAAGAACATGTGGCATTCAAATAGAATTTAGGATGACCAGGTGTGATTTGTTAGGTACAGACTCCGGGAATTAGAGCAGTGTTAAGAATCCCTTAAAAAAGAAAGAGAAGGCTTGCTTGGTCTATCTGGAATGCTATCTATTTCTAATAAGAATCTCAAGTTCAAACAATTTATGCAAACAGTAATAATCACCATCCTTTATAAAGACAGCTAATATTAGAAGGGATGAAAAACCAAGGGTTACTATCAAAATATGCTTCATTTAAAATTTCCATATGACACATCTTATTCTGGTTGTTATTGCCCTTGTGCTACTTTCTCTCTCAAGGATCTGTAAGGACTACCACAGCCGGTCCAAATTTCTATTCTAGCTCTCAAGACCCTCCATAAGAGTCTGGTTTCTCCATGCACTGAGTCTTTTCTCCTCTTTGCCCTTGCTGAGCCTCCCCTCATTTTACACCCTTTAGACATGTCCCTTCTTCCTTTTACCTGTCCAGGACCTACCCACTGGTCCAAGTCTAGTTCCAGTCCTCACAAAGCCTTGTCCAACTCCTCCAACTCACCTGTTTTCTTGCTCTTCTGAATTCCTTTTGTACTTAAAATAATACCAAGTAATTTAACAATTAATAGTTCCTGATTCGTTTGTGTTAGTTTGGCTCCCCAAACTAAAGTGCAATCTCCTTATTTTGTACCATCCCCTAGCACAGAGAAAAATACTCATATGCTAATACCGGTTGATCAATTTAGCTGTATTAACAACTGTCTCAAGATTATTAATGTGAGATCATGACTAAGTTCACCATCACTTCTTAAGATGTATGTTCTCGTCCCCAATTCTACCTTAAACATAGTCTAGACCAACGAGAGGGGGATCCACAGAAGTAGCTGGACCCATCAACCCACTGTTTATCATCAGTATCCGGAATGGTTTGGATGCGGCACTGATAAATTGTTATGGGTATACGAAGGCCCTTTGTAATCATACTGGACAGAAGACTATTCTACGGCTTATAAAAAAAGTAAGGGTTGTCAGTAAGTGAGATCTCGATATGGTAAAGGGAAGGTTATAAAGAAGGTATTCGTGGAAAATATATCTTGACTCTTCCAAGTCAAATTATTATTACTTTTTTGGATCTATTCTTGGAGATACATAAGGTAGACATCTATCTTTGTAGGTAGAATCCAACCTTCCAGGTTACACATGTAGATGTTCAGGTGCTAAGCTAGAGAAGAAACTATTGTTGAGGATGAAACACTTCTAAACAGTTAGAATATTTAAAAAGAGAGTGTAAATCTCTGGCATTAGAGTTACAACCATGTTGATCAGGTAGAAAACAGCCAAAACAGACCACCCTAGGTGTTCGGAATAAATTGAGGTAGGTGGGGATCTCCCACCCATATCGTGTCTGAATGGAAGGGAAATGGGGGAGCTTGGATGAGGAAAGCTGGTAATCACAGAACCCACAGAACACAAATATAAGCAGGCTGTTCACCTGAGTCAGGTCTGAAAGGTGAAAGTTAGTGCTACTCTACTCAAAAAACTGGCCAGTGTTAATGAAATCTGATGAGAGTTGTTGAACCTTTACATTAGAAGGCCTAGAAGTGGATATACATTGCCAAAGAGAGAACCCCATTCCCAGAAAAACACCCCAGTAAAACAGAAACTTAGGACATGCAAGCGATGAATCTGTATTCTTACAGAGAGAAATCACACCATTTAGCACTCACTACAAAAATATGGTTAAATGGAAGTCACAGGCTACAGCTTAAAAGCAAGGAATAAAAAGGCCCTTTGCTTCCCATGGCAAAGTCAAAAGTCAACACCCGTCAACACCACCACCAAAACCAAAAACACAAAGAGCCCCTTCCCCGAGGAAAAGAAAACACTTTCACTACAGCTCTTTTCAATTAAGTAAAAAAGCACACAGTTTAGCTATCAACACCACTTCATTACTGTAATAAATAAAATAAAGCACACGGAGGTCTATTGACTATTGTGAAAAATAAAACAACAACAGCAACATCCATGCATCGTTAATCACCATCTGAGCTTGTGTGTCTGAGTCTACTGGTTACAGAGTTTAATTCCAAACAGAACTATTCCACCTCTTATCATCGTATCCTTCTGATCAGTTAGCTTAACTGTATACGAGCCCTGTCAGGTTAGAAAGAGATAAATACAATTGAGTCAAGTTGAACAGTAGTAATGGTGTTGGGACACAATCGTCTGGTACACAAGTCATACCTGGTATTTTTGTTTTGTTTTGTTTTGTTTTGTTTTGTTAATCATGAGCTCAAATGTGTCTGTTTTGGAGGCTGCATACTTGGTCAGATAACTTGACTCATCTAAAAATATTTATTTTATCAGCATTCAAAATACACAAACACATATAAATATGTATAACCGGGAACAATCTGTGACATGATGGTCTTATCTGGATATAAAAAAGAGGCAGGTTAACAAATGATATCCATATTGAAACTTAGGAGGGCCTGATTAATTGACTTACCCAAAAGGTCTTTGTATAAGGGCTGGATGAAGCTGTTGAACACCAAAGGCAAAACCTAACAATAAAACATACCACATTCTCTATTTGTGCATATGGTTAGGCATTTATTACTTCTACTTATAAAATGCAATCACACCTTTCACTTAGAAAAGGTAATCATTCTTTTAATACTTTAGAGAAAATATTATACATATTTTTAAAAGTCATTTTACTAATGTTATTGTTGATCTAAATAAAAATTTTAATAGGCTACAAGTGGAAACTAAAAATGATCTGCAAAGTTTAGTTGACAGACACAGAATAAGACCTTAGAAAATCAGACATAGAGAAAGTTCTTGTGGAATGAAACCAAGAACAATAGGACTTGATAATGAAGTTACATGTCACAAATCTTCCTACAATTCTGAATCATGATCTATAAAAAAGCCTTTCTAATTTGGAACATTCTGGAATGCTTTGGACAATGCTTTGTAAGATTCTGGATTTTACAGATTATAGTATTAAAAATTCACAAAACAAACTCTTCTTTCTTTTCTGGATAGCGTACACAGACACACACACACACACTGTATTAGACAAATACGTGTTTTTCAATGCTCACAAATATTTGCACATGCACTCCCTTTCTTGACAACCTAGTTTCCTAGTAAATCTGTTTGGATTGAAGTGTCCACCTCTTTCCAGAATTTCAGATGCACAGACTTAAGAATGAAGAGTACACGACTTAATCAAAGTTGCATGCCGAAGAAAAAGATTACATTTGTTCGAGTCGATTCACAATTATTTGTGCTCGTGCAAAGGGCAGTGTTGTAAACCATTCAAGAGGTCATGTTTTCACATAAGCAAAATTCTCTCCCTTTTGGTGACTAATAGCTATGTGACTTTGGAGTAAACCCTTTCTCATCTCTGCATCAGTTTCTGCATCTGTGACATAAGGGTCCTGGAGTGCATGAAATCTCTTCATCCTCTTTCATTACTAATATATTCTGGGACTTTATTTTGAACATTTACCAGCCAGGCACCACCACCCCTATGCTTCTCTTGGCTCAGTGTTCCAGTTGAATTGCCCGCTCTGAACACAGGGCAACGGGTGGCAAAAGGAGAGACAACACTAAGAAGTATAACCAGCTGGAGTTGACACATTTGGCCCATAGCATCCACGTGTGAATGATCTACAAGTGGCTAAAAACCAGAAAGTGGAGAGTGAACTATGATTGTATATAGGAAACAGATGAGTCAAGCTCAAGCCTGGGTGTGTGCAAACTGAACTGACCCCCAAGATCTATTTTTTGCCCACAGGTACATTTCAAGTCAGGAAAGGAGTGTTCACAACTCTCATCTACCTTTAATGCCTTGGTAGAATAACCAGCCACAGCTCACCTTTACTAAACATCTACAGATTCTCAGGGAATTATTGTCTTCCCAATCAGGGATTCATTCTATTCAGAAGTGGCGGCGGGGAGGGGTGTGTGTGTGTGTGTGTGTGTGTGTCTCTAGTTGGGGGTGGGGCATCGAGGGACATTGCTCACCTGGTTGCATGATCCTTGGTTTTGCTCCCAAGTATGCCAGATTCACATTGGCCTTCCTGCCATCAATGATGGGGTTGGGATCCTTGCAGGCTCTTTCGGCAGCAGCCCGGTCAGCCATGGTGACCTTAGCAACATACACACACAGACATACACACAAAGCTCTAAATCAACCCCTGAAGAAACCAACAATCGCACTGGAGAAGTCATTAATAAAACTGAGGGGCGGGGGGGTCTTAAACTTTTTCTTTCTTTTTTTTTGGGGGGGGCTGGAACTTATCCCTTGATCCTCCATCCAAGACAAAACAAAACAAAACAAAAGAAGAAAACAGAAAGGAGGAAACAGAAAGGAGGAAAGAAACACCGCCCTCTCACCCCCCCAAAGTTCTAAGGGTGCTAGTAGGGCCTAGCAGAGATTTGGAAGCCTGAATTCTGTCTTAGAACTCCTCCAGATTCCCCCTCCGCCGATTCCCCGGGTCCCTACCCGGCCTGAGAGGCACTGTTTGCTTTAAAGAAAGACTAGCCTCACATCCGGCCGGTGTTCCCAACCCCGCAAACACTCCCCAGCGACAATAGCTATTGTCCTACGCTGGGGCTCCCGGCTCCTCGGCAGCTGAATTTGCTCGCTGAAATCTCCAGGAAGGTTACTATGTTCTCTTTCATTTCGGCAAAGAAAGAGCCAGAGGTTCATCTTTTAAAAGAACTCATCTTTGCAATTAAAAAAGGGGTGGGGAGGAGTGGCATAAGAAGAAAAGCCCCAGACCTCCTGGGGTGTCCCCTCCCTGCCCCAGCCAGAATGCCAGGAAGACACACACATTTTTACAAAGCAACAGCGCGCTTAACGACCGGCCTCCAACCCGGGAGTGCAATTCGAAGGGGCTACGGCCCCTCCCTCCCAGACCTCCGCACCCCCAAATCCGGCAGTCATCACAGTTCTCTCCCTCCACCCTTGCTCCGCCTGTCCCCCGACACCGCAGCGCTCTCGGTCCCCTCGGAACCCCGCGAGGCAGGCGCCGGCCCTCCCTCCCCAGCTCCGCCGCGCGCAAACTTTCAGTTCAGCCGGGAGCGAAGAGGCAGCGCCGGTCACGTCCGCTGGGGTCCTCGCGCGGCCACGCCGAGCCCCTCACTCCCAACTCCGACCCCTCGGGCGAAGCGCCACTCTGCCCCTCCCCGTCCCCGTGGTCCTCTGTTTCCCCGCCGAGCTCTTTATCGCCCCCCTCCACCACCATCCCCATCCGCGCAACTTACAAATCCATAGCCCCGGGACTTGCCCGTCTGCCGGTCGGTGATGACCACCGCCTCCTCGATCTCGCCGAAGACCTCGAAGTACTTGCGCAAGCTGGCGTCCGTGGTGTGGTAGGGCAGCCCCCCGACGAAGATCTTGGTGTACGTCGTGTCCTTCTGGGTCGTGTGCATCTTCGCGCCCGCCCCGCGGCTCGGGCTCCGGCTCCGGCTGCGGCTGCGGCTGGGGCAGCGGCTGCGCCTCCTCCTCCGGCTCGGCGTCTCCCGCACTCTTGCGCGGCCGCCGGGGGCTGCGGGCGAGCCCGGGGGCGAGGACCCCCTGCCGGTCACGGTACAAATTCTCCGGATCGTCTGGGTTAGGCTCCGGTTCTGTAGGATGTGCAAACGGTTTCCACTCACCCGGCGGGGAGACCAAAGCTGAAAAGGGAGGGTGGTCCTCAAGCGAAGAACTGGGTGCGTTTAGAGGTAGATTTTTCTTCCCTAGAAATTAGGTAGGTGTCTCGGGTGCGGCGCGGGGAAGGTCGGCGGTGAGAGCGCCCGGGCGCGGAGGTGGGCGGGCGGGGGGCGAGGCGGCGGAGCCCGGGGCGGGGGACTCCGCGCGCTTCAGCTCGGGTTCCGTCCCTCCCGCCGCGGAAGCTGGAAGACAAGTGGCGAGGACGGCTCTCCCCCTCTCTGCTCCCTTCCCCCGCTGGCCGGGGGTCGGCGCCTGGCTGGGGAGGGGGCGGGCCGGGCGCCTGCGATTGGCCGCGGCCGCACCTGGGGCGCCCTGCGCCGCCGCCCCCCAGCTGTTGGGAACAGCTGCTTCTCTCCCGGCGCGGCGCGGCGCGGCGCGGCGCTGGGCCGCCGGGCTCGGGCACTGGAGCCGGCGCTGGGGTAGGGCTGGGGAGGGCTGGAGGCGGCTTGGCTCTCGGCGTCGCCTGCCCTAACCCGTCAAAGTCCTAGGGACTCGGCGCGGCCCCAGCCGGGACCCGGGTTGCGGGGACTGCGCCCGAACTGGGAGCTGTGTCGCTTTCCAAAACGGCGACGCGAGGTCTTTGCGCTCGGCCCGGCGGCCCGGACTCACGAGCTGGGGGGTGGCCCGGATGCCTGGGGCGGTTCGCTGGGAGGCCAGTTCCCTCCCGGGCGCGGGGGCCCAAGAGCTCCGCCAACGATACCGGAATTGGATGCTCCCGGGTCTGGAGAGTGAGAAGGAGGGCCCCCAACCTTCGTTGACCCCAAAGAGCCGGTGCTGGGGAGAACCAGCGAGGCAGAGCCAGGAGGGAAAAAAAGCTTTGGCCCTCGGGTGCGCTGCGGAGAACCACTAGCTTTCGTTGCTCACCGCCCAGCCAAGCTAAGTGAGCGTAGACACCTATCAGACACCGCTTTCTGTTTCAAAGGACCATAAATTAGCACTTCACCTCACGGTCACCAAATTTGTGTTACCTCCTTAACTTATTCCTCCCTAACTATTCGGGAAGATTGGTACAGATTTCTCATCATAAATCCTTTTCTTTTTTCCCCTAAGCAGAGAGTTAATCCATTTCCTTCTATTTGAATTGTAAGGATGTTTAGTGACTTGATCTCAACTGTCTTATCAGGATGTACAGTAATTGTAAGAGGTGTAATTTTTGAAATCGACTTGTTACATAATCACTGGTTTCTGCCAGCAAATCTTTAAAGCATTTGTAGAAATACAGACTTCAGTGCAGCCCATATATATTTATTTTTTATATCAGCTTTTGGCAACTTGTTTTTATCAAGAGTACCTTCAACTAGGCTGTAAGATCATGGTCGTAGTTGAGGTTTGGATGAAGATATTTAATGTGAGCAGAATGTCCGCCCCCCCCCCCCCCCG
>NW_006788168.1:1024875-1119545 GCF_000442215.2 Lipotes vexillifer
TTGGCACACAATTTACTTTTAAGTCTTTTCCACCAGGAGCGTCCGCTGCAGTCCACCCAGTAATTGCCCCTGGGCTGCAACATTTATTCTCTTTAAAGCAGTTCAGTATGTTAACCTGTTAGAGAGGCACATACTTCTGTTCTTCTTTCCAGGGCACCTCTGTAGTCAGCCCAAGAGGATGAGATATATTGCGTTTGCAAGAGCTAATGGGAATATATGCAAATATTCTTGTGCAAAAGTTTGAATTCTGTTCTTCATCTTGCTGACATCTGCATGAGGTTGACCTTTTGAGGTCATCAGTTTCTTTAAGTTTGAACCCCCAGCGGGAGATAGAAAGAAACAAATCTAAAGTTTCCTGAGAAAATGTTTTTAAAATCCAGTTGAAGAAAAATATTTTACAGACATATGAGAGCCAGAAAGTGAAACTGTAAACACCCTCTCCTCATTGCTCAAGTAAAATACAGGTTTAAAAGGAACTCTGTGTACTGGTACAATGAAAGATGATTTTTTTTAAATTAGAAAAACAAAGCAGGCTGTGAAACAGAGGAGGCGTGTTTTTTTTAATATTCAACATCCATCTTGCGGTGTCACTTAAGCATTACTCTACTTAGATGAGGCTCAGGCAAAACATCTGTGAGGGGAGACTAGTTACAGCGAAGAGTGACTTTGGCTGTCTCACTTCTCTTCCTACCGGGACAGGAGCCCACCCCAGAGGGACTGTGATAAAGGAAAGGAGAGTGTCTGGGAGGGTAGCCAGAAGCTCCAATGTTCACTAGGTAAAGTGGTGAGATCTACAAGGAAATTCTGATCCTATGCTGGGATACCTGTGTTGTAGAACTCGGCTTCTGGAAATAAGATGCTTCCCTGCCATAGTCCTAGAGAAAATAATGCAGCCACCCTCCCCCTACCCCATGTAACTCCTGCCTGGTGTGCTTTTATTCCTTCAATCCAACAGTAAATTTATAGCTTCATTTGAAACTTCCCTCATTTTGTATGAAATGATACCTGGATATCCCTGATTTTGAATTCCAGAGATAATTAAAGCATTATCAATAATCGGGTGTTATGTGATTCACTGAAAACAAAGGTTAAGAGGAATGGAGCTTCCTTATTTTCCAAACCAATTTAAATAGAAGCCATAATTTTTTTTTTTTTTTTTTTTTTTTTTTTTGATCATTGGTTTTACTAATGAATTTCTACTCAGGGATAAGTTAGCACTTAATAATACAGTATTTATAACAATAAGAGTAAATAGTGCAAGGCATTACACACTTATTTAAATAGTCCTTGAGTAAGATAATCAACCTATCTTATTTAGTTAAACAAAGACTAATGAAGCCAAAACAAAATATTGATCTCAGAGTAAAACAAGTGAAGCAAGGAAATAAATTATTGTTCAAAGTCACATAGGAAACCAAGGATAGAATCTATGACTCCCAACTATAACTTACGCTGCACTCTCTCCAGAGCATTTGTTGAAACTATTTAATAGCAATATTTAAATTACAATGAAATGACAATATTAAGAAATTCATCTCCTCTTCATCTAGACAGCAAAGCTATGCAAAGAATAAGAAGGTTAAGAATTCAATTTTTGATTTTAAAAGAGAATGGTAACATGGATTTAGAGTCTTCCTGTTAATACTCTGGTCAGTGTAATGACACAGATATGGATCATAGGTCTGTTTTGAGGCTGCCAAATGTCATTAGTGTCTCAGAGGTTTAAGGAAAACTCCTTTATCGGATATATGTCAAAGGTCTTACCAGGTGTCCTTTCCTATCAATCTCAAGCATTCGTTCTAGGACACACTATACAAATTCCTCCAGGTTTGTATTCCACTTGGTTTCCTTTTACTAAGTTCTTTGAAAAAATATTAAGGAACAAAATGCATTGGTCACAAAATGGAGTGCATAAATGTGTATGTGATGTATTAATATAAGGTCTGTATATATCTAAACCTCTGGAGTGGTTTCAGGAAAATTGTTCTTGGTTCATAAAATTTGAAATAAATTACAAAGACTGCAGGTGGGGGAGGAATGTACAAAAAGAAGAAATTCAGGACAGTGATAATAACTTTTAAAAAGAAGACTTTTAAAGTACTAGTGGGCATTTCTTTACTTATTCTTCTTCCTTCTCCATGGTATCTCCTTAGAAAATCAGCAGAATTTTATGACACATCTAGAAAATCTTATCTTCATTCTAGTTTAGGAAATCCCATTTAATACTTTACCTTGTGACCCGCGGCATGCGGGATCCTTCTGGACCGGGGCACGAACCCGTGTCCCCTGCATCGGCAGGCGGACTCTCAACCACTGCGCCACCAGGGAAGCCCGAAGCCATAATTCATACCCGGTTCTGCTTGACAAACCATTGAGTGCCCCCCCAAAGGCAGGCATTGGGCTAGGGCCAGGCGTTACTGACGCTGGGTTTGTGTGACATCTGCACAAAGGTGGGTACAGTTATTATAGCCAGATACATTCTCAGTGGATTTATGAACCTGAGCCATCAGACCATGTAGCCTTGGGGGCATAAAATCTTTCTGAATTCGAAGTTTCAAGGTTATTAAGTACCAAATATTTCTGTGTAATTACCCATTACAAATTCAGGTTTGAAAAACAATACTGGGGTAATCCTTTTGCTTGCTCAGCTGCTTTTGGCAGAGAAGAACGCTTGTATATTCAAAGACCTCGTGCAATATGATGTGTGCTTCTTTGGAAAGAAAGAGCCATAAAGTACTTTAAAAGTTATAAATAGGTTCCATGTTTGTCATATCCAAATGACTACATATGGATAGCCCTGAACCCTTGGTTCCTACTCCATGGCAAGATCGATATGACTTTATTACTTACAGTAAATTATTGTCCACTTGGTTCAAAATCTTTATCTGACTATTAAAAGCCAAAACCAAAGTTACAAGTTTCACATTCATTTATATATTTTCTCCCCCACCCCACCCCATTCCTCTTAAATTAATCATGGAAATGAACTCCAGACCCAAGGCTTATGAAGAATGTTGAGAAAAGAGGGTAATAGCATTTCATGAAGGGAGAGGAGGACTATCCCCACTTAAGGAGGTGCCTGTTCCAGAGGTGGTACATTGCTCTGGGCAGCAAGTCTCCTCAACCCAAGGCAGGGTTGGCCTCTTAGATGTTATTGGATCTCCCATAGGTCAGTTAAGTCCTCCACAGGGTTCTATACACATGAACACTGAAGAAATATCTACTGAAGAGAATTGCTGTCTTAAAGATATCTACTTGCATGCTTGATGAGAGAAAATACATTCTTAGCTAGAACTAACCACTTGTAAAGTATTTAGCCAGGCAGTTTTTTTTTTTTTTTTTTTTTTTAATTTGGGACACAAAAAAATGGCTTCCACGGAGTCTTTTGTTTTGGTTGTTTGGAAACGTTTACTTATTTTGAGAGTCTGTGTGAGCACTCTGATGTAAAACTAAGAGGTTTTCTGCCCTTTGGAGAGGTCCCATGATCAGATGTATTTCTGTTTCTCTGGGTGGGTGGGTAATTTTCTCTTAGTAACAGATAACAAATGTGTGTAATAGGTTATGCTGCTATTTTAGTGTGCAGAAGAGTTGGCAGTCAGAAACCTAGTCAGTTCAGCTCAGGTCCACCTCTGGGAGAAGTCTAGTCATGCTGTATTAAACCGCATCTAAGCTGGTAAGTAAAGTGAAATGGAAATTTGTAACTGTAATTCAATCATGAAAATCATAATGCCTCTTTCACATCAAGCATCCAGAAAATAGAAAGCGGAATAGGGTCACTTTGGAGAACGAGGGAAGGGCAAAAATGAAAGCGGGGGCATGGGGGGTAGTAGTGGAGGGGGACAAAAACGTCCCCTGCCAACCTCGCCCTTGGGACAGTTTCACTCTGCCCATGTAGAAGTGTCTTTAAGTGTATGCACACTTTACATTCTAGTATATAAATCTGAAAGGGAAGGAAGAGAATGCAAGCATTTTAAATCGACCGTGTGTTTCTTCACATTTTAAATTCAGGGTGTACTTTGGTTCTAAATCTTTAAACAGTGAGCCTTGGAGCTGCCAAGTTATTTTAAGGAGCTGATGATCTCTCCAAATGTACTGAATGACTGTCTCTTGATGACAGATTCATTCTAATGCTGTTGCTGGGAGGCAGAGGACACTGTGTGGTGGAAATAGCCATGGATCCCAAAACAGGAGACCTAGGGCCTAGTCCAAGCAGTCATTAACCAGCTCCAAGACCTTGTTTGGTTTACTCCATTAAAAAGTACAAATGTGGTTAGAAAAACCTGTGACAGTCCTCCCTGAGCAAATATGCCCTAGAATGGAGGATGCTAGTCTGACCCTTTATTTACAGATGTTTAGAGGGTCATCTTGGAATCAGGAGACAGCCCAATGTTGGCATTCAAGTGTTATTTATTTACTTTTAAAATATAAACTACGGGCTTCCCTGGTGGTGCAGTGGTTGAGAGTCCACCTGCTGATGCGGGGGACACGGGTTCATGCCCTGGTCTGAGAGGATCCCACATGCCGCAGAGTGGCTGGGCCCCTGAGCCATGGCCGCTGAGCCTGCGCGTCCGGAGCCTGTCTGTGCTCCGCCAACTACTGAGCCTGCACTCTAGAGCCTGCGAGACACAACTACTGAGCCCGTGTGCCACAAGTAGAGCTTGTGGTGCCGCACACCTACAGTCTGTACTCCGCAAAAAGAGAAGCCACAGCAATGAGAAGCCCACACACCGCAATGAAGAGTAGCCCCCGCTCGCTGCAAGTAGAGAAAGCCCGCGCACAGCAACAAAGACCCAACGCAGCCAAAAATAAATAAATAAAATTATTTTAAAAGTTCTTCCATGTTTCAAAAACAAAAACAAAATATATATATATATATATATATATATATATATATATATATAAACTACTTGTATTTATGTTGTAAGATGGATATTTTCCCCGCTAACAAAGGAAAGGCGTATTTATGACAGAAAATTATGAAAAAGCATAAGATGTACAAAGAAAATCAAAATCACCCACAGTTCTACTCAGAATAACATAATATTTTACAGTGTCTAATATCAGGTGTTTCTCGTACATAAATATATGCTTACACATGTGCTGTTATGAGTTACCCTACATTCTGTTTTACTATCAGCTTTTTTCACCTAATAGTACATGGTGAATAGTTTTGTCTATTATTAAATAGTTGCTACAGTTCATTTAAAAGGCCTAAATAGCATTTTATCATGTCAATGCCCCCAAATTTATTTAAGCAATCCCCCCTTTTGCTGGGCATTTTTGTTTCCAATTGTTCCCTATTATAAAGAGCTCTGAAATTAACATCCTTGTTGATAACTCTTTTTATACATCCTTGGTTATTTCCTAAGGCTGGTTCCATAAGGGACTTTGTTTTGTCCCTGGCTGAACCCCCAACTCCTAGTTTAGTGTTTGGCACATAAGAAGTGCTTAAATACTTGTTGAATGAATGAATGAATTCTTACAAGTTTATATATTAGGTTGCAGGGTATGCCCATATTTAGATCTTTTGATATGTATTGCCAAATCGCCCTTCAAAAGGTAATGCAGATTTTACTTCTACCAGGAGCATATTAAGGTCAGTTTTCTAGAATCCTCATTGACGTTGCTATATAAAATAGAATAATTTTGTTTGCAAGTGAGAAAAATCCTAACTCACACTGGCTCAAGTAATAAAAAGGAATTTTTTGTCTCCTATAATTGAAAAGTCCAGAGGCAGGGCAGGCTTTAGGTGTGGTTCGACTCCAAGGGGCATGTTGTTACCAAGAGGATGACAGCATTTGCTGCAATCCGCCTGTCTTCACCCTCCTCTGCTGGTTGGCTTTGTTCCTTAGCTGACTCCCTCAAAGTACCAAGTTGGCTGCCGGCAGCTCTCAGAGCCATGAGCCTCCTTGGTCACATGCAGGGGAATTTCTTTTGCCCAATTATCAATCCAAAGTCCCATCTTCCTTTCGATTGTATCATCTTAGGTCACAAGCTTGCCTTTGAACCAAACTTAGAAGCCAAGGAATGTAATTGTTGATTTTCTTAGGCCTGGGTTCCATTCTGTTCTCCCATCATGGGACACATCCCTAATACACAGGGATGAGATGACATTGATTTGCTCAGACCCATGATGGCCCGGAACTGAGGAACACTACTGAACCCCATGGTTGTGAGATTCTGGGTTCTTTTGGGAAGAAGACATAATAGAGTGAATGCTTTAGAAGCAATTAAAAAACCACACTAAATGTTAGCATTTAATTTTTAAAACACATGTATTTTCTGGGGTAAAAAGGTGTTCTCATTGCTTAATTGTTTTTCCATACGTCTGTGGGCCATTTGTTTTTGAGAACTTTAAAAAAAAAAATAGGGTTTTTGTCTTTTCCTTCAACTTTTAAGAACACTTTATTTAATTAATTAATTAATTAATTAACTTTTGGCAGCACTGCGTGGCATGCGGGACCTTACTTCCCCGACCAGGGATCGAACCCAGACCCCCTGCAGTGGAAGCGCAGAGTCCTAACCACTGGACCGCCAGGGAATTCCCCGATTTTTAAGAACACTTTAAAGAGCTGTTTTGATGGCCTCATTTGATGTAATTCGGATCATCGAGTCCAATCCCTTATTTTGGAGTTGAGAAAGCTGAGGCCTAGGGAGAAATGGCTTCTAATAGGTCACATATCTAGCAAAGGATGCAACTGGGATTCAAAAAAACCCTATTTTACATTTGAAAAAAAATTTTGTTAAATTTATATGTAACTTAGACATGCTCAATTGCACAAATCTAAATGTACATGTGCATATACCCATGTAACCGGTACCCAGATCAAGATGTAGGCTGTTGGCATCTGAAGTGGAGGCAATGCTGTAGGACTGAGCCCTTGACCTGACTCTGGGTAGTTAGTGTCAGAATTGAATTGAGTTGTTGGACACTTAGCTGGTGTTGGAAAAGACACCACTCTTTTGGTATCAGAGAAAAGCAGACGGAGACAAATCACCTCACAAGGGTCATTGATTTAAAGTATACACTATGTCCTGGAGGATGATGCCTCAATCTTGCAAGGTCTCACCTCTGAGAGAGCACTCTGTGTTTTGAACAGAACATTTCATCCTTCTGTTGGCCATCAGCTTTTGTGTAGTGAGGCATGTGTTACAACCAACGGATTCCATGATCATGTGCCCAGTCTTATGCCCCTTTATCGTAAAGAGGATATTTTTATTTTATTGCAATTTTTATTGCAATATTATGTGGAAGCCTATGCTAGTGGATCAAACGCTGATCCTTGTGAACAGAAAGGGCAAACTCATACCCAGAATATATACTCATACATATCAACATCTCTGCTCCTTCCCAGGTAGAAGGAGTCCAATGTGGTCAACTTGCTGCCAAGGGGCTGGCTGGTCTCATAGAAAGATAGCGTTGATCTCTGCTGCTGGCAGGTTAGACATCCAACGAGCCTCGGGAAGAGCTGTAGGGTTTGTGCATAGCCTCCATCCCTGCCACCCTGGCCACTCTGTTCCTGTATCCACTGTGCCTGCCCTGGGTGGCTGATGACAGAAGCTAGCTGATATCTACTGGTCAAGCCACTTTGTCTACCTGATGTGGTGATACATTTTGTGGTGGTTACATTCTGACGGGCATTAACGTATGCTACAGAGGTCTTCACACTTGGTGCCCACTGCCCTGTAGCGATCCTTCTGCCTCTTTCTCCTAAGACTTCTGGGTCCCCGATCTTCCAACATTTCTCCTTCCAGGAGTCTGAGCAGATGGCCAGATAACTTGCGGCCCCCCATCTGTATTGATTCTAACTTCCGACCCCTTCTTTTCAGACATAACGGTGGATGAACTGGTATTTTGCCTAAATTGTATCCAAAGGGAGGATTTCCTATCACCACTGTCTTTCAAGGCCACCTTTGAATGGGGCTGTACCACAGTTACCATTCATTTTTGGCTCGTATCCCACATAATAGACTGATTATTACCAGCTACTTTATCATGGCCTGAACCAGAATTCCTTTAAATCAATTATATGGATGTTTTTGGTGAAAATTCCTTTACACTAAAAATATTAATGTATCTCTTTATTTTTAAAACTCATCAAACAAACATGTCTTGAGGCCTGTTTTGTAGCAATGAGTGTACTTATGTTGGATTTCCAGCAAACTTTTACCAAAAATGCAGGAGATTTCTCTGTTTTTTTTTTTTTTTTTTTTTTTTTTTTTGCTGTACGCGGGCCTCTCACTGTTGTGGCCTCTCCCATTGTGGAGCACAGGCTCCGGACGGGCAGGCTCAGCGGCCATGGCTCACGGGCCTAGCCACTGCACGGCATGTGGGATCTTCCCGGACCGGGGCACGAACCCGTGTCCCCTGCATCGGCATGAGGACTCTCTTTGTCTGTTTTTATGGTACGTATTGATACAGAAAAATCTACCAGAGTAAATAAATATCTTCTTCACACTAATTGTTTGCCTTAACCAAAAGACGAAGAAATGATCAGTTTTAATGATCAGATTTTGAAATACAGAAGCAAAAAAAAATTATGGGTCCATCAAAGTCAGCTTCCCAGATTGGCATCCTTATCCCTCAATTTCTGGGTAAATTGTATAAAATTAATTATAATATCTCAAAGTTTAGCCTAGAACGTAACTGTGTTAATGACAATGCTCAGAAGCAGTGTAACTGAACTAAAACCAACATAAAAGAGTCAAAATTACAATATGCAAATATGTCTTTTTTGGCGGGGGGGGGGGGGTTTTTTTTTTTTTTTTCGGTAATGGGCGATGTAAAATCCCAGAGTAATAAAAATCATTAAACTTATGAGCTCTGTGAAACCCCAGTGGGTGCCTGAACCACTGGGTTTAGGAGTCATTCTGACATCTGTTTATTCAAAAGCGCAGTGTGTTCTTAGATCAGTCTCCCAAGGCAATGCGGTACACAGGCCTCTCACTGTTGCGGCCTCTCCCGTTGCGGAGCACAGGCTCCGGACGCGCAGGGTCAGTGGCCATGGCTCACGGGCCCAGCCACTGCACGGCATGTGGGATCTTCCCGGACCGGGGCACGAACCCGTGTCCCCTGCATCGGCAGGCGGACTATCAACCACTGCGCCACCAGGGAAGCCCCAAATATGGCTTTGAAGAGAGCCATAAGCTTGAAGTGTGAATCTTCACTGCCTTAGAATTCTTTCTCCTTTCTTCATATATATATAGGTTTGTTTTCTGCAAACGTAGTTCTTGAGCACAGAAATTTTATGCTCATTGATATAAGCATTTGCAACCATTGCCTCAGCGTACATGTGTGAGTTTTTTAAAAGAACATGGTCAAGGAGGAAGCAGAAGTGTTTGGCAAGGCTGTGTACAGCCCCCTGTTCCGGATAGAGAAGGGACATGAAAATGGGGACATATCTGTTCCTAGCGTGTGGTTTTTTCAGCAGATCATAGCGCTTTACAATGGCTTGCCTTTCTCTTTCTGTTGGAAACTTTCTGGGCCTGAAAACATCATTCCAGATGTTTTCTCTGACATCTGAATATTGATCTTTCCTTACCCGGCAATATTCCTATATAACCACAGGTCTATGTCCTTGTTGTGAGAGGCAACTCCAGAAATTTGGAGCCTAGAAGGGAGAAATAGAAGAAACAGCAGAATGACCACTTGATGGAGTGGAGTGTCAACTAAGGAAAGCACGAAGTCTATCTATACTTATATCAGGCTCTGCCAAAGAGACAAGTAACAAGAAATTAGCCAAAAAAACACAGGGAAGAGTCAAACACAATCAGGGTTTCTGTCAGATTCTGGCAGTGATTCTGAGGGGATCCTGTGCAAATAAAGAAACCTTTCTGTACTGTATTTTAAATCACATAAACAGTGAAAATAAAGATATAAAGATTAATATGCATGTGTATACATATAACTGTGGTTGCGATATCTCTGTTTACAAAGCAAAGCAATTCAGCTAATTATATCCACCAAAACACAGTGAAACAACCCAAACATTTTATGAAAATAATTTATTTTGGCTTATCTATTCTGTTTCTATTTATATTACACTGCATGACAGTACTTGGCCCTTCTTTGTATATGGAAAAATGTCATTTTCAACTTGTACCGAGAATCCCTGTCAATATAGGCTATCACAATTAAAGCAGTTTTCTTTTAATTTAAAAGGACAACTCAAGAGATGAATTGCTGATATAAAAGTTATTTAACTTAAGTAACTAACTGCATAGTTTGTTATTTTTCGAATCCTAGGACAATGTTTGTAAAATATTTACCCTCACAGCTTTAAAAACAGATTTTTTTTCTAATTGTATTTTTCTTCCAATTTCCAGTTACCTTTTCTTTTTCTTGCACACTTATGGGTGTAAAACTGTCATTGTTTTTTTCTTAGGAAAAGAAGACCAACAAGCAATTTTACATGAAAAATGCAAACAAACATTTTCTCAGGATGTCTTGTACTTTATAAGAAATATCATAGTACTATGTATCAAAACAAATTAGCTTAGGTCCAAATATTGTATACATATATGCCCATTAAATATTTACCTTTTCTTGAAAATATATTTCTTAGTGAATATATATATATATATATATATATATTTTTTTTTTTCCTCCTGTTCATGTTGAGATGTCATCATCTCAGTCATATTGGTAAGTTTAGGAAGAATAAAATATTTATGACTGGTAAATAGTGCAGGTTTGGAGATTTTTTTAAATGTTAGAAAACCCAAATCTACCTCTATTTTCCTGGAACCATCCTGGACACTTCTATCACAAAACTCTCTAAATGCCAAAATGCATTGGTTAAGGATTTCCAGAATTCTCCTCAGATCATTCAGATCCATAGACAAGATGGGTTAAAAAGATGAATTGCTCTATTTTATTTCTTATTGGTGTAAGGCAGAGAAAAACTTTTCTGAAAAGTGTTTGGTGTGTATCATGTTCGTCAGTATCCTGATTTCTCTGCCACTCTTTTATTAATATTAATTAGGCTATACTTGTGTTATTTTATATCTTAGCTCAGCAAAACATTGTTAAACTATTATAATCAGGAAGAAGAGGCTAGAATATGAAGATTTCAGAAGAAATAAAATTTTAATCAATTCTCAATAGCAGGTAAAAAGTAGGAAAAAAAAGAGTGCTTTTTCCTCACTTGGAAATCAATGAGCTGCTCAGTATTATCCAAAACCAAAGGATGGGTCCCACATAAAAAGATTCCATTTGGAGAAGTTGCCTGTGATAGTAAAAAACTCTAAAAAGTTGCAATATATTAAAAAAGAGTAGACAGAACTTTCAAAATTTGATCTATTTTTCTTGGTCAAGAGGAATCAAAGGGTCTAAACAAGTAGTTAAAGAATACATTGAAAGGGCTTCCCTGGTGGCACAGTGGTTGCGAGTCCGCCTGCCGATGCAGGAGACACGGGTTCGTGCCCCGGTCCGGGAAGATCCCACATGCCGCGGAGCGGCTGGGCTTGTGAGCTATGGCCACTGAGCCTGAGCGTCCGGAGCCTGTGCTCCACAACGGGAGAGGCCACAACAGTGAGAGCCCTGCGTACCGCAAAAAAAAAAAAGAATATATTGAAAGAGGAGAAACTCTTCAGGAATGGTGGAATAAGGACCTCTGAAAATTTGTTCTCACATAAAAGCAATGAGAGCATCAGCCCCCAAAATTGTCAAAATCAGTGTTTTCAGAATTCTGGAAATTAATCAAACACTTGCAAATATTTGAGTCACATTTATTGAAGAAAAACAGGTGACTCTTGATAAGAACAGTGAGCTTTGTGGTATTTTATCTTCCCCAATCTCCATCTTCTTCTCTCTATAGTTTCATAGGAGTCTTGAAAACCAATACCCTTGCGATCACAGTGGGTGTGAAAAACAGGAGCCCAGCAGCCACCGGAGGGAGTAAAGTGGTGCTGGAGCATCCCCCCAAATGCGCCATTCCCAGAGAACTGTCGTTATTTGACCTGTCCGACAGCTTCCTGAAAATCTCCACTCATAGAGCTTGTCTTTATTTGACCTCATGAAGAACTCAGTGCAAATGGCCTTTTTCCTGGGGCACTTGTCAAAAAACTTTCAGTGGTAGTTGTTTAACATTGTAGCTGCCTGAGGTCATGATACCCAGTGATGAATAAGAAACTTAAAAGATAAAGCCGGGGAATGAGATGTCCATAGGGAGCTTTGAAAAACTCTGCCATATTCTTGAGAATCTAGGAGGCCACATGCATTTGCAAGACTGTGCACATTCACGGGAAAGACCTGAGAAGACCCTAATCTCTCACCTTTGGCTGACCTTGAGGTCCTGTGTAAGCAGGAAGTAAAGGCTAAACAGTTTTAAACTGCCAGAGCATTGAATGTGTATCCCAACATGGACACAAAGCTTCTTGAGAAATGCTGGGAGACTTATTTGTTCGAGGCATTTGGGAAATTGATGTCCAATTGTTAGATGATAACTAAGCTAACCAGGCAGAGACTTTAGTGGTTAGACCCAACAAAGAATACACACTTTAAAGAATTACTTCATCAAGTTACTAAGCAAAGAAGCAACAACAACAATAATAAACAGCTATAAGCACCAAGGAGAGGGGGGATTTGAATTCCAGAGTTGCCACATTATAATACTTTAAGAGTCCAGTTTTAACAAATTTCTTACAAAACATAAAGAGTCATACAAAGAAACAGAAAAGCCCATGCACAGGGTAGTCAAAAGAAACTCTCCCTAAGAAAGCCCACAAGTTGGACTTACTAGACAAAGACTTCAAATCAGGAATTATAAATACTTTCAAAGAACTAAAAGAAGCCATATCTAAATAAATAATGAAGGAAAGTATGAGAATGATGCCCGAACAAATAGAGATTACCAATAAAAAGATAGAAATTATACAAAAAAGTATCAATTAGAAATTCTGGAGTTGAAAAGTACAACTGAATGAAAAATTTGCTAAGGGACTCAACAGCATATCTGAGCTGGCAGAAGAAAGGATAACCCTGAACTTGGGGATAGAACTGAGATTATCCAGTTTGGGAAACTGAGCAGGAATAGTGAAAGAAGAAAAATGAACAGAGACTCAGAGACCTATGGACAACACAGGTGTACAAATATATTTATAATGGGAGTCAAAGGAGGAAGAGAGAAAGAAAAAAATAGGAAGATATTTGAAGAAATTATGGCTGAAGTTTCCCAAATTTGATGAAAAACATTAATCTATACATCACGGCAGCTCAATAAACTCCAAGTAGGAAAACTCAATTAGGCATACACCTATAAACATTTCATGTCAAACTGTCAAAAGCAAAAGCCGAATGAATACATTACAAATACAATACAAAATCATTTGTGTTTCTATACACTTGCAATGAACAATCCAAAAATAAAATTAAAAAACAATTCCATTTATAACAGTATCAAGATAATATACTTATCAGGAATTTTTTTTTTTTTTTTTGGTGGTACGCAGGCCTCTCACTGTTGTGGCCTCTCCCACTGCGGAGCACAGGCTCCGGACGTGCAGGCTTATCGGCCATGGCTCATGGGCCCAGCCGCTCCGCGGCACGTGAGATCTTCCCGGACCAGGGCACGAACCCATGTCCCCTGCATCGGCAGGCGGACTCTCAACCACTGCGCCACCAGGGAAGCCCTTATGAGTAAATTTAACAAAACAAAAGCAAGAGTTGAACATTGAAAACTGCAAAGCATCACTGAAGGAAATCAAAGGAGACCTACACAAATGGGAAGACATCCTATGTTCATGAATTGGAAGACTTAACATTAAGATGGCAACTTTCCAAACTGATCTAAAGATTCAGTGCAATCTCTTTCAAAATTGCAGCTGCTTTTTTTTTTTTACAGAAATTGGCAAGCTGATCCTAAAATTCATATGGAATTACAAAAGACCCAGAATAGCCAAAACAATCTTGAAAAAGAAAATAAAGTAGGAGGGCTCATACTTCCTGATTTCAAAAATTATGACAAAGCTGTAGTAATCAAGACAGTGAGGTACTGGCATAAAGCTACACATATAGATCAGCAGAATAAAAAAATTCAGCGTCCAGAAGTAACCCCACACATTTATAGTCAACTGATTTTTGACAAGTGTGCCAAGAAAATTAAATGGGAAAGAATGATCTTTTCAACAAACGTACTGAGACAGTTGAATATCCGCATACAAACAAAGTTGGATTTTTATCCTACACCATATGCGAAGATTAACTCAAAATGGATCAGTCTTAAGTACAGAGGTAAAAATATGAAACTCTTAGAAGAAAATGTAAATCTTTATTAACCTTGTATTAGTCTGTAGTAGATCAATCTCAGTCCACAAACTGTGGCGTGCAAGAAGTGTAACTTTAATTAAAGTACAGCATAGATGTTAAGGTCTCAGATGGTGCTGCCAGACTGCCTGGGTTCAAGTCCTAGCTCTGTGTCTTGCTGAGAATAAAACATTTGTTAATAATTCTGAAATATTACCCTGCTAAAAGGAAAATCCAAAATACAAATGCCAAGAATATTTTGATCGTTGGTAGCATTATTGGGATAAGTGAATAGCTTATTAGGTGATTACACTGATTATTTGTTATCATATATAACTTCTAGTATGTTTGTAAAAATAGTCTCTTTACTTTCTGGTCATATTTTTCTATAGAATCACAAATTTTAGAGATAGAATGGACCTTACAACTCTTTGTATAAAGGTGAGATATCTAACACTGTCATCCCTTGACTCTCCCAAGGTCACATAAGTAGTTAGTAACAACAGTTAACTGAAAAAGACAACTAGCGGTCCGCTCTGTGGGTAAATCTGGGTCACATTCTCATCCTCTAAAGACCTTCTTCAATAATAGACTACACTTGACCTCGAGCTCTAGCTCTCCACTTAACGTGATTTCCCCAACATACTTTTCAGCTTTGGGTTTTGGGACTTTCCATTTTCCTTTTTGCCCAAGCTGATTTACTGTATCTCTTCTCTATTGAATTGTGATTGGTATACTTAGGTTGTTTCAGCTGAGTGTTTTTGTTTTTGACAATACGCTTTTCCTAAAAGTATTTATAATGATGACATAAAACCCTTCAGGTGATAGTCCAGGGTATCTTCAGTTAGCTCCAAACACCATTAAATTTTCAAATTAATTTTCATTAAAAAATAGACCATGGGCTTCCCTGGTGGCGCAGTGGTTGAGAGTCCGCCTGCCGACGCAGGGGGCACGGGTTCGTGCCCTGGTCCGGGAAGATCCCACGTGCCGCGGAGCGGCTGGGCCCGTGTGTCATGGCCGCTGAGCCTGAGCGTCCGGAGCCTGTGCTCCGCAACGGGAGAGGACGCAGCAGTGAGAGGCCCACGTACCGCAAAAAAAAAAAAAAAAAATAGACCATATGTAATGTTTCTGTGATGACGATGTCAGGCATTGTTCTAGCTTAGGTTTGCCACATTTAGTAAATAAAAATATAGCACATCCAGGTAAATTTGAATTTCAGATATACAACAAGTAAACCAACTGTTGCCCAGGACATACCTATATTAAAACAAATTATTCACTCTTTGTCTGAAATTAAAATAGTACTAGATAGCTTTTATTTTACCTGGTAATACTAACTTAGGTGCATAAGGTACATCATGAATAGAAGATTCATGCTGTCATAGAACTTATATTTTTAGAGGGGAGAGATGGACAATACAATGAACATAATTAATAAGTAAACTATATAGTAAGTTAGAAGATAAATGCTTTAGAATAAAAGAAGAGAGCAGGATCCCTTAACCTAGGTGTGAGGGCAGGTTCTCATTTTCAATAGGGTTGTTGGTGAGATAAGCCTCATTGAGAGGCAAGATTTGAACAAGGACTTGGAGCATTTTTCCAGAATTTAGGGCAAGAGTATTCCAGGCTGAGGGACAGTGTTTAAAATACTGAGGAACACCAAGGAACCAGTTGGCTAAAGTGAGTGGTAGGAGAGAAAATGGGGGCCCAGACCACAGGGTCTGGGAAGCCATTGTAACGACTTTGGAGCCATTGCAGGATTTTGTGCAGAGGTGTGATATGACCTGACTTATCTTTTTAAAGATCACTCTAGATGATAGAGTGATAAGGCTAAAAGCAGGGAGACTATTAAGAGGTGATCATAATCATCAAGGTGAGAGGTGAAGGGGCACAGACTATGGCGTTGGCAGTAGAAGTGGGGGGAAATGGTGAGATTCCAGAGATAGACTGAAGGTTGAACCAACGGGATTTCCTAAAGATTGAATATGAGATGTGACAGAAAGAAGAACTTACGGGTGAGAGCAAAGATTTTACCCTAAGCACATGCCATGAAAAGCCCTAACCTTCAGACTGGAGATATTTTTAAGGAGCTATGCATTGAAAGCTCTAAGGACTAATTGTGATTACCTCGAAGTGTCATTTAAATAATATATTAACATACATCTATGGACACAAATTAGAGCATGACCTACTGCTTCTTTGGGGAATCTGAAGGCAACTGGACTGTCGTATACTATAAATAGATTTTTGTGGAGATATTTTATTTTATTCCACCTGTCAGGATAAACAGCGGGTCAGACAGCTTTCCAGCTTACCAAATGTTACCAAGCCCTGAATGCTTCAGCCTCAACGTAATTATATCCTTTTTATTTATTGATAAACACCATATGCCTGTCATGTCAGAGATCAGAGAATGTCAAGGAGTCATTCATTAGACTTTGCCACAAAGCCTCCCTCATTACTCTCCACTTCATTCATTCTTGCTAAGCCTTCACGTCTGAGGACCTCTGTCCCTAGGGGATTCACAACAGGTTATTCAACTCAAAGCATGTTTTGATAGTTGAGCCATTGGCTTTATCACTAATCTGCAACTCCCTTCTTTCAATCATTTGCCCTGATGTAGAGGAGCCATGATTCAGATGATTCAAAGAAAGAGAGAGAGAAGATAATACAAATTATTTATAATTAGTTTAGAAAAATAGAAATTGCCCTTGAAACACTTCGCTCTTCCTAATTCTGGTTGACACAGACTAAATTTAAAGTTGATTTGCATCCTCTGAGCCTATGTGAGCTAGAGAGGAGGGAGTTTTGTTTAGTATGACAGATGGCAGGGTGATACTGTTTTGGGATTAAAAAGAAAATATATTGTAGCATTTCCATTTAAAAAGGGCTCTGCTTTTGTTATAAACACATGGGAATGCATGAGATGATAACGGTGGTGATGATCATAAGAAAAATAGCAAGAACAATAATAGCTAATAACGTATTTAACTTTTAATATGTGCCACATACTGCTCTAGGCACTCCACTTATGTTAATCCTCTTAATCTTCATATGAGGTCTGTATTATTTTTCCTCATATTTTACAAATGAGGGAAGTGATGTTCAAAGAACATAGGTAACTTGCTCAAGGTCACATAGTCAATATGTGGCAGAGCTGGGATTCGAATCCAGATGGTCTGATTTCACACTTTTAACTTCTATATGATGTCAAATCATATGAAAATATCAACAATAAAATATAATACATTATTTCGCTTGATAGAAAGGGAAACACCTAGGTGTGATAACAGAGAAGAAACTCAAAGTTGGAGTCACGATAAGAAATGAAGCATTAGAGCCCCAGGGACTACCGGACCCAAATACAGACACTAAGAACTAGGTAGGATTTTACTGTCCGCGTGGGGACCAGGACACATAAACTTGAACCTATGCAGGGAGGGGAGCTTGGAATGAAGCTCTTTATTACATCTGGGAATATTTGAGTCTTGCCTTGTATGTTGGGCAGAAAAACTTTGCCCAACAACCCAGAAAGCTAAAAAGAATTTTGTTGTCTTCTTAGAGCAATGATGGGCAAAGGTATTTGTAAATTTGTGAGCAAACCTAAATAAGGGAAAAAACAAAATTCCAAACCTGTGTTCCATGTGGGTATGAAGTCCACATTTTTATTACCCACAGTGTAAAGAAACATGAAACTTAGAAATAGACATAAAAATTAGTCCACATTCAGTAGTATGTCCAGAGCTTTGACACAAGGAAATGCAAAAGGATTTGTAGGGACAGTTCCACCTCTCAGGATTAAGTGGTGCCCTTGGGGGTGGGAGGGAAACAATGTGAATTACCAGTAAAAAAAATTATGGACGACACAAAGAAATGAGCCCCTGTGAGGATGAGTCGATAGAAAAAACAGGTACTATGCCAGGTATCAGACACAAGAGATAACTGGGAAAATGCTATAAGTATATTTTAAATTGTTAAAGAGACAAAAGAAAGAACAAAGAATGCATTGCAAGATAGGATACTGTGAGTTAAAAGGAACCAAAGAGGACTTCAGGAAATGAAAAAATTAAAACAAAAACTCAATCAATAAGTAAACAAGAGATTTGATACAGATGAATGGTGAAGTAATGTGCCCGTGGCAGAGCTGAGGAATTCATCCAAAGAGAAGATATGGGAGGAGGGGGGAATTATTATAAAGAGATAGAAAATGAGAGATTAAGAAACATAGAAGACTGAATCAGAAGGCGTAACATATGCCTAATAGGAGATCCACACTGAAGAAACAGTATTTGAAGAGGCAATAATTAAAGAGATAATAGATGGCTGTTTCTCAAATCAAAGAGAAACATGCAGATGCAAACCAAATTATGAACAGAATAAATAAAAATAAATCCACACCTAAATACATTGGAGTAAAACTACAGCACACCAAAGAAAAACAAAAATTTGAAAAGAGACGAATAGAAAATATATGTAATAGAATGCTATATTGGGACTCTTTCTGTCTCAATTTCTGCAGAGGCCACTTAAGATCAACAACAAAATAATAAGGAGCAAATACTCCCTGATTACAAAGAGAGGTACTAAACTCCCTATGCAGGATGTGGAAAGGGAGTAATGAGTAAAAACGAAGTGACTTTCCCCTTTCATCTTGATGTAGACCATTTAGAAACACTTCCTTTGTAGCCTGGAATGTTGATTTTGTTTTTTTGCAAATCTCAATGTGTGTTTGCAATGAATATGTATTGTTTTTTACATTAATTTTTATTGGAGTATAGTTGCTTTACAATGTTGTGTTAGTTTCTACTGTACAGAAAAGTAAATCAGCTATACATATACATATAGCCCCTCCTTTTTGGATTTCCTTCCTATTTATTTATTTATTCATTTAACATCTTTATTGGAGTATAATTGCTTTACAATGTTGTTGGTTTCTGCTGTATGAAAAAGTGAATCAGCTGTATGTATACATATATCCCCATATCCCCTCCCTCTTGCGTCTCCCTCCACCCTCCCTATCCAACCCCTCTAGGTGGTCACAAAGCACAGAGCTGATCTCCCTGTGCTATGCAGCTGCTTCCCACTAGCTATCTATTTTACATTTGGTAATGTATATATATCAGTGCTACTTTCTCACTTCATCCCAGCTTACCCTTCCCCCTCCCCGTGTCCTCAAGTCCATTCTCTACGTCTGCGTCTTTATTCCTGTCCTGCCTCTAGGTTTATCAGAACCATTTATTTTTAGATTCCATATATATGTGTTAGCATACGGTATTTCTTTTTCTCTTTCTGACTTACTTCACTCTGTATGACAGACTCTGGGTCCATCCACCTCACCACAAATAACTCAATTTCGTTTCTTTTTATGGCTGAGTAATATTCCATTGTATATATGTGCCACATCTTCTTTATCCATTCATCTGTTGATGGACACTTAGGTTGCTTCCATGTCCTGGCTATTGTAAATAGTGCTGCAGTGAAAAGCAGTGCGTGTTACACCAGCCCATGATGTGCCCTGAGCAGTGACAACACATTCCTTCCGATAGTCTATGCTTGGCTGCCCCAAGCAGAAACTTCCTTTGAGACTTGGGTTCTCCCTCTTTTCTACAAAATAAATACATGCTTGTTTTTTGTAATAAAAAATTGTTTTAACTTACTTATCTTAAAATAATATTTAAGATTTAAAAGAGGCAGCATAGTTATGCTACAGCTTTGGGTATTTCCTGGCACGTGAAGTTGTATCCCCAAGATTTGCTCATTCTGCTTAAGAATCTGAGGTTACAGTGTTGGCTTGGGGGTCAGAAGGACTAGATTTTACTCTTGTCTTTGCTCCCCGTTCATGCTAGTGTCGTAGAAGTTATCGGAACTGCCTAGACGTCAGTTTTCATGCCTGTAGGGGATTGGACTAGACCATCTCTACAATTCTTTCCGGTTCTGAGCCTTGATGGATCTCTTCCAGGTCCTTAGCTTACTAGGTTCAACTTTGGCATTTGCCTATGAGCAGACATTCTCTTGAGCTCCTCTATCATCACTCAGGCATGTCGAGGGCTCCTTTTCATGATCCATCCTAGAGGACGAGAGCCAATTTTCCTTTACAAGCTGATCACACAGATTGGTAGAGTCCAATTTATATACAGCCAGGCATGGTTTCTCCTTGTAAGACAGCACTGATGCAGCAAACAAAGACGGGATAGGAAGGTACGTGCCCTAAACAATCAAACTAGAGACAATGCCAATAGAATTTTTTTCTTTAGTATTCCAAAATAACATACTTTTCATGGGGAGATTTATGGACTTTGGCCTACTAACAGATGCAAGGGTTTAGTTTGGTTTTTGTTTTTCTTCCGACTCCATCAGCTTTGAAACTGAGAATGGAAATGAGACACCTGCATTAATAAAACAACAAGGTGGCGTTTGGACACTTAAACTAAACAAAAGAAATTGAACCTGGGAGTGAATTACTTATTTATGACCTCTCCTGTCAAGTTAACTATCCTCTTGTGAGGCCTGGGATACTCTCTTTATTGGTCCTTAAGGCAAGTGGGAAGGGTTCTGTGATGGTCTGTGGTTTAGGTCAATAGTGAGCTGGTTATGGGGGGTCATTTGGTCCAAAGCTTCCTTATAAGGAAATGTACACCCTCCCCTCTTTTCTTGAAGACATTCTGAAGGGACTTGTGATAAGCAGGATATATGGTTCAGGAATTTCACTGTATATCCAGGAGGCAATCACAAGATTAAACCAGAGTGGAACAAGGCCAGAGGTCTTAATCAACTCTGCAGAGGAGAAACTCCTGAGGAGCTGGTGACAGCCTGATTTCTTGCATCTGTTATAACCGACCTGGGAGAAGCATAAGTGAACACAGGGCATTGGGCAAAGCTTCTCTGCCAAGGATCTTGAGGTGCTGAATCACCCAAATGGTCTCATCTATCTCTGGTTTCTACTATTGTCCCCTAAAAAGACTACAGCAGTTCTCATGTAACCTTGTTTAATGTCATTTAAATAAAGATCACCTTGACTCAGATGTCATCTCATAGAACAGACATATTTCACAATCTCTAATGAATCCTTAATAGGATTTTTACATACATGCACATAGGCATATGAAACGTAAGTCTTGTTATTGTCCCAAGTTTACTTAAACATAGCTCATTGCGGTTGCACATGGGTACATCCCATGTGGAAAGCGTTTATATATACATACACGCATTTTGTCTTGGTATAAAATCAATTCTGCCATAGAGCATTTTCTCCTTTTCTTGTCAGTAGGAAGAAAAGGTCAGGTTTTAAGAGGGATAGAAGATAATCCCACAGAGGAAAGACTCATCTTCCCAGCCGCACTTTACCAAGAAGTCATGCATTCCCACTCCGATCTACAAAGTTATGATAGGTCACCTTTTCATGGTGCTGACAACAGAGAATATTGGAACCCAAGATGAAGGAGAGATCGAAGGATCTGAGAATTAGAGGGTATCAGGTCAGACACAAGACCTGACAGGTAAGGTGGCTACTGGCTTCTTAGGCAGGAGGGCCAGCAAGACCAGAAATATTTGAACCCTAAGATCATTGCTTATTGATAAGGCCCAAGATAAAATTACTGATAGGAGAAGACATGGGGCCCTTCACCTCACTTCAGCAGCCCCCTGATACGGCTGCTACACCAAAGCTTTTCACTTCCATGAACCTCTTCTTATCCTGGTTCCTTCTAGTTATGCTAGTTGACCAGCCCCACGCCTGGCTGCACCTTCCTCCTTAGCTGTCCTAGCCTTCAAGATCAATTACTTTAAGCAAGCTCTCATTGAGTAACAAGCACTCTAAAAATGTACTAGCTTTAAACAACAACCGATTATTATTTCTTACCTGTCCTTGGTTTGTGTGGACATTTCTGCTGATCTGGACTGGGCTCCATTGAGCTCAGCTGGGCTTGCTCACGTGTCTACACTCAAACTGAAAGTTGGTCAGGGCCTGGCTGATCTAGGATGGCCTCAGCTGGGATGATAGAGGACCCAGGACCTCTCCATGTGATCTCTCCTCCTCCAGCGGGCAGTTAGCCTGAGCCTGTTCTCATGGCATGGCAGGGCTCCAGGACTAAGCAGGACTAATCCTGCAGGAGAGCAAGCCCCATTGCATAGCACTTTGCAAGCCTCTGATTGCATCCCATTGCTCAAAGCCCAGAGTCAGATGGAAGAGGATTGTAAATTCTAGACCAAAGGGCTTGGATACTGGAAGGCCATTAATTGGGGCCATTCATGCAAGCACTCTACCACACCACCCTAGGGCAAGTCATAGTATGTCTTGACTCTATGGCTCCATGGCCACCATTATATACCTGTTACCATTCTTCTACCCTTGATCCCTACAATCCATTCCCCATCTATTAGTCAAGATCATCTCTTAAAAACATTCATCGGATTGTGTTACTCCCCTACTCAGAAGCCTTCGATGACTCCCCAGTGCATTTAGACTAAAATGCAGATACCTTACCATGGCTACCGGTTGTAAAGGATCTGCCAGCCCCTGCCTATCTCTGTGCCCTCATGCTTTAACCGCTCTCCCCCTTGCCCACTCTACTTGGCTACTCTGTTCTTCTGTCTGTTCCTCCAGCCTCAAGGGGTCTTGTCTTTGGTGCTCCCTCTGTCAAGGATGCTTTGCCAAAGGTGTCTGGATGACTGATGGCTTCTTATCTGTCAGCTCCAGCATCCTATCCTCACAGAGGCCTTTCCTGGTCAACTAAGGGAAAATAGCTGAGCCCCTTCCCCATATGCCACAAACTCTATCTTATTATCCTTTTTTTTTCTTTTTTTTTTTTTTTTTTTTTTTTTTTTTTTAGCAATGTAGCATCTGAAACTATTCTGCTTTTTTATCTTTTCATTTCCCTTCTCCTTCTGTCTACAATGTGAGTTCCATAAGAATAGGAACCTTGTCTGTCTTGAACATTACTTTCTTCCCTCCAACAGTAATGCTTATAGACACAGGCAGACACTCAGTCAAGAGTCACTGAACAAATAAGTAATTGAAAATCCAGGCATATTGGCCTATCATACAACTACATATATTCCACTGTACTGATTTAGGGTACACAATATGGCCTTTTTATTTTTTGGTCTTGTCATTATATTTTATTTTAGCCATTCTAATAGGTAGGTAGTGGTATCTCCATGTGTTTTGTTTTGTTTTTTTTAAACATCTTTATTGGAGTATAATTGCTTTACAATGGTATGTTAGTTTCTGCTTTATAACAAAGTGAATCAGCTATACATATACATACATCCCCATATCCCCTCCCTCTTGTGTCTCCCTCCCTCTCACACTCCTTATTCCACCCCTCTAGGTGGTCACAAAGCACTGAGGATCTCCCTTTGCTATGCGGCTGCTTCCCACTAGCTATCTATTTTACGTTTGGTAGTGTATATATGTCCATGCCACTCTCTCGCTTTGTCACAGCTTACCCTTCCTCCTCCCCGTATCCTCAAGTCCATTCTCTAGTAGGTCTGCGTCTTTATTCCTGTCCTGCTCTGAGGTTCCTCATGACCATTTTTTTTTTTTTTTTAGATTCCATATATATGTGTTAGCATACGGTATTTGCTTTACTCTTTCTGACTTACTTCAGTCTGTATGACAGACTCTAGGTCCACCCACCTCACTACAAATAACTCAATTTCGTTTCTTTTTTTTTTTTTTTAATTTTATTATTGCTTTACAATGGTGTGTTAGTTTCTGCTTTATAACAGAGTGAGTCAGTTATACATATATATATGTTCCCATATCTCTTCCCTCTTTGTCTCCCTCCCTCCCACCCTCCCTATCCCACCCCTCCAGACAGCCACAAAGAACCGAGCCGGTTTCCCTGTGCCATGCGGCTGCTTCCCACTGGCTATCTACCTTACGTTTGTTAGTATATATATGTCCATGTCTCTCTCTCGCCCTAACACACCTCACCCTTCCCCCTCCCCATATCCTCAAGTCTGTTCTCCAGTAGGTCTCTGTCTTTATTCCTGTTTTACCCCTAGGTTCTTCATGACATTTTTTTTTTCTTAAATTCCATATATATGTGTTAGCATATGGTATTTGTCCTTCTCTTTCTGACTTACTTCACTCTGTATGACAGACTCTAGATCTATCCACCTCATTACAAATAGCTCAATTTCGTTTCTTTTTATGACTGAGTAATATTCCATTGTATATATGTGCCACATCTTCTTTACCCATTCATCTGTCGATGGACACTTAGGTTGCTTCCATGTCCTGGCTATTGTAAATAGAGCTGCAATGAACATTGTGGTACATGACTCTTTTTGAATTATGGTTTTCTCAGGGTATATGCCCAGTAGTGGGATTGCTGGGTCATATGGTAGCCATATTTATTTTGATATTCAAAGTCATATGATTCTAGGCCCTTGTTTCCCTCTCTTACTCATTACAAGGCCTTTTCAGCCAGATATTCTGGTTCATTCTTTCCTCTTTTTATGGGTCCATCTCTTATTTCTTGCCACTTTTCCCCGTGTAACTGAGTGATCCATAGCCAGCCTCATTCCTCTTCTGTTTACTGTCCAGTAGTCCTCAGGAGACAATGCAATGGTCCACCAGACAAGCTGGGATACGCTGGGTGACAGCTGGGAGACCTCAGGGGGTGCAGAACAGCCTGGCCACTGGAGCGGAATTTCTGTCTGATATCTGTCATTCGCATCTTGACTTCTGAGGACAAGACAGCTTGTTGATTTAAAATTCCAGTTGGAGTAAGTGTCCTGAAAGAACTGTCAGCAACAGTTTTTGTACATTCCCCCTGTGTCTGAGGCCAGGTAGATTCATCATAAGAGCATTTTAACCCAACGGTCTGTAGTTTAGACCCACAGACTGCCTTAAACAGTGTATTTTTGGAAGATACAACTTCCCTTGTCTCCTCTCTGGGCTCTTGAAACGGTCAATTCTGCCTCTGGCTGAGGTCCATGTGCTTCTCTTTGGGCCTCTGCAAATAACTAAGGGTACTCATTCAAACTAGTCTTTTATTTATTTTCTATTTAAAACATCTTTTTTTAAACATGAACAATTTTTTTTAATCATTCTTTTAAAAAAAATATTTATTTATTTATTTATTTTTTTTTGGCTGCGTTGGGTCTTTGTTGCTGTGCACGGGCTTTCTCTAGTTGCGGTGAGCGGGGGCTACTCTTTGTTGCGGTGCACGGGCTTCTCATTGCGGTGGCTTCTCTTGCTGCGGAGCATGGGCTCTAGACACTCGGGCTTCAGTAGTTGTGGCACGTGGGCTTCAGTAGTTGTGGCTCACAGGCTCAGGAGTTGTGGCTTGTGGGCTCTAGAGTGCAGGCTCAGAGGTTGTGGCGCACAGGCTTAGTTGCTCCGCGGCATGTGGGTTCTTCCCTGACCAGGGCTTGAACCCGTGTCCCCTGCATTGGCAGGCAGATTCTTAACCATTGCGCCACCAGGGAAGTACCATAAACAATTTCTTTACTTAAGAATTGAATGAAATAATTCTCTGGAAAACATCGAAATAGTAGATATTATAATTGCTCAATTCTGTCAAAGAGAATCAAATGCAGATTTGTTCTTAGTACTATGAAGAATGGAAGTTCAAAGTTTTCCAAACTGTCTATATTTATTTATTTATTTTAACCATTCAAAATTAATTTTTAAAGGTTATACTCCATTTATAATTATAAACTATTGGCTATATTCCCCGTGTTGTACAATATATCCTTGTAGTTTATTTTATACATAATAGTTTGTACTTCTTACCCCCCTACCCCTGTATTGCCCCCTCTTCCCTCTCCCTGCTGGTAACCACTAGTTTGTTCACTGTATCTGTGAGTCTGCTTCTTTTTTTGTCATATTGACTAGTTTGTTGTATTTTTTAGATTCCGCATATAAGTGATATCGTACAGTATTTGTTTTTCTCTGTCTGACTTATTTCACTTAGCATAATGCCTTCCAAGTCCATCCATGTTGTTGCAAATGGCAACATTCCATTTTTTTTATGGCTGAATAGTAGTCCATAGAGTGTGTGTATATATACATGTATATGTACCACATCTTCTTTATCCCTTCATCTGTTGATAGACACTTAAGTTGCCTCTATATCTTGGCAACTGTAAGTAACACTGCTATGAAATTTGGGGTGCATGTATCTTTTCAAATTAGCCAAACTAATCTTTTAAAATGCTTTCATTTAGTCTCTCTCCTGCCCAAAGCCTTTCACTCTTAGCTCTTCCTCTGCCTACCCTTCAAGGTCCTCCAGAGATGGATTTCATAAGCTTATTGACAAGGACTCGGTTCATATCTGAGGAGTTGTCCCAGGATCCCATCAAGGGCTGCACCTCTTCCGAGACCTTGCTCATGTTCTTTTTTACTTTGCCCTAAAGCAGAAAGAACTGAAAGCATTTCCATGGAGGTAATGAAATTTAGCTTCAGGGCACCTCACTTGCACGGTCCTAAGGCCTTGGGAGGAACCCCAGCAATGTATTCACATGGTCATTACAAAATTAGCAGAAATAAGATATTCTAACTTCAGCTGACAACTCTCTCTTTCCCCTAGTGTTGGGTGGTGATGGGTGGCCATAGGCATTTTGGGGATCCAGCTTAGAGGAAGTTAACTTGGAAAAACATTCAGTTTAGATTTAGTAGAATATATTTATGTGGTAGGCAGTTACTCGCATATACTGTTAGGTTTTTGCTGGCCATTCTGGTTTAGGAATGGCTCCTAGAAATCCTCCTATTGACCATTCTGTCAACCCCCTGGGCAAGGCTGGCGGATCAATTAGGGCATGTATGTCTCCTTGGGTACCTGGCACCAGGAATACACAGATAGTGGAAGAAAAGCTAGGTTTAAACTGCATGGTGCTGGAAGGTGATCTGTGAAAAAGTCTTCCAATCACCAAATGTAGAAAAATGTACGCCAAGTATTCCATTCTCATGGATGCCTAGTCAAAACAGAAGCTCTCTGGAATATACCCTATGATGCTGCATATACAATTATACACGCACTATATTTTTTATCCTATTTTCCTTTTATTTTCTTCCTATTTCATGGCAATCACATGAAATAAAATTGATCAGAATTCCTGTGTTTGTAAGACATAAGCCTGTAGCAGTAGTGTAAACAGCAAGTATATCCAATGTGAAGTCACATGTTTTATGCATCCCAACTATCAGTAACAAAATGCAAATTTCAATGAACCCTGTTGGAAGAATGACTGAGTTATCTTTGTATTTGCTTTGTAGAATGTGTTACAAAAACAATGTCATATGAAGAGGCAATCAAAGAGTATACAGTCAGAAAGTGTAGGAAGAAATATTACAGACATGTGTCAGGCAACTAAATAATAAAATATATTATTTGGGGGGTTTTTGTCTGCTTATTTTGCATTTGTAGTTCTTCCTTATACTTGATTTTATATTCGTAAGTTTTTATTATGTTTTTAAAACAGGACCTAAAAATTGTATAAGCTCCCCTCCCCCATAAAACCTGGATCTTCTCATGGCAAAAACAAAACACAATTTATTACCTCAATAAATTAGCCCAACACAAAAGTAATAACTCTTATTACTTGAGGGCTTGCTATGGGTCTGACATTATTTTAGGCACTTTATATAATTCTGTTATTTAATCCTTAAGACAACGCTGTGGCTGATATGCTTCTCATTTCAGAGGGTTACAGAAAAAGGAAGTAATTTACTCAAGGTCATACTAGGGTCAAACCAGTTCTGTCTCACTCTGCAGCCTGTGCTCCAGCCAGCAATGCTTTGCTTCTGTTACCCTCTTTGTTACCTGGTATCACACTTAACTACATTTTTCTTATGTTGTCTGTCTGCTGCTTTATATTTGTGGTCCTTGATTCAGCTGTAAGTTCCTTGAAGATAAAAAATAGAACCCAAATTTCTTCCATATCACTCTCAACATATGGCAGAGAGTCGAGGTGGAATCTTTTTAATTCTTGACAATCAAAATTGATTAGAAGTCACATATGTCTGGAAAATGCCCCAAGAGAAGTACAGAATAAATTATTATTCTCAGGAATAAATCTGAAAAATATTTTTTTCGACTTCAATACACTATGCTATCGCATGGCACTGGTGGAGGAAATAACTGATTTTCAATTAAAAATGTAAAAGGAGCAAATACGCAGTCTGAAGCTACAGGTAGGCTTTGGGTTTTGTTTTGAGCCATCACTGCTGGCTGGTGAGTACACGTGTGAAATGCTAGTTACCATAGCAACCAGCACAGCAAGATTCCCCCCCTCTTTGGTTTATGAATCCAAATCAATAAATGTTTATAAATAACTCTCCAGTTGGCCAAAAGAAGTAAAAGCACAAACCAGAACAATCCTTCTGTCCTGTGAATGTGAGTCATAGATATGTTAGCCATATTATGGGGACAGAAAAAGGCTGTCCATAAAATAAACAATTGGCCGCATCATTTGCTTTACAAGAGTGCTTAGGAAAAACTCGTTGAGTGAAAATCGATTTTACATGCTAACTGACAACAAGAATACAAAGGGTGCAGATCCAAGGGGCATGAAGGTGAAATTACAGAAATCACAGATGCTGGGTCTGAAAGGGAACATTGGTGTAATTGGACCTCAATGATTATACTGAAGTTCAAACGGAATAGGTAGAGACATTATCCTCCCTTCGTGGATGATCTGTTCTCTGCGAAATGCAAGTGGAATCATACAAAAGTGGAATTTGGTATCAAGAGTCCCAGAAAAATCAAATCAGGCCACCAACTATTGTAAGGTTTCTTTCTATAGCATTCCAAGCAGATGGTCAAACAGCCTCTCCTGGGATATTTTTAGTGAAAGGGAAAGTCATTTTCATGTAATCTCTATCTAGTAGCTGTTAAATTTTCTTCCCTGAGCCAAAATCACTTCCCACTCTCATCCTTAACATGTATCCATTGGTCTTGGTTTGCTCTTTGGCATAACAAGAACCTAATCCATCTGGTTCCCTGTCGGTGACAGTCCTTCAAACCTTTGAAGGCAGCCATTGAGTCTTTCTTTAACCTTCTTTTGTTACTGGTGTGGTTCCAACCTCTCCACTCTCCCGGTTTCTTGCCTCAGAATGCTCTTAACTTGCCAGCATTCTTCTCAAAATGTGGCCTCTCCGAATGAGCTGTACAAATCCCCAGATGTGGGTTAAAATTTCAGTGAAACTACCTCTTATGTTTTATCTATGGACGACGTGGCTAAGTTTGTGTTCAAGGGTGTGTCTATGTGTGTGCGCACGTGTGTGCGCGTCTGTCTATAGCCACACTGCACTGTTGGCACATAGTAAGCTTCTGGTAGGCTAAAACACACAGGGCACCCCATCTCAGAATAGGAGTGAATTATATAAATATTCCTTCCAGGAAGAACCAACTAGGGCAGAGATTCCTTGGCAAACCACTAGCCTGAGAAACAGAAAGGAACAGCCCTTCATGGTTTGGCAAATATTTTAGCGGGCTGACGTAAAGTAGAGAAGGAGTAATCGTTCACAAGGTGTGGTTTGGAGGGTCTTAGAGAAGAGTCTCCTGCCCCCAAATGCCTCATTCATCCAGGTGTCCAACTGGCTGGAATTTCACCAGTTGGAAGTGCTAAGCATTTTCCGGCTATTTTTTTCCCCCAAAAGGCACATTAAATCACTAACAATTTAGTGTGAATGAGATGATCCCATTTCTTTCACAAAAGAGGAGAACCTGAGGCAATAGGAAAGCACTAACTTGTGGATTTGGAGGTTGGGAAGAGGCATTAAATAGGGGGAAATAGTTTAGAAAGAAGTGATAGGATGCTCTGGAGCTTTGCAGATTTGCTTGGGGCCCAGCCCTGCCCCATGGGTAATGCTCTCTATGGTGGGGGGAGGAATTACACACTCAAACGTACACCCGGGAAAGAAACAGGAGGGTAGAAGAAAGACTACAGTGCTAGCACAGTAACGAGTGAACCCGAGACAAGGGAATGGTTGGAACATGGCACCTGTGGGTCTCACTAAAGGGACGACCACAGCTTAGCTCCAGCCAAATCTTGCAAAGGAGGAACACAGGCCCTTTATTGGCAGATCTTTCAAATTTTCAGAATCTGGAGGTTTATGTAAAATCTTCTGGTTTGGGAATGCTGAGCATGATGTCAAGAGTCAAACAAAATCCTTCTTGTGAAATCGCAAAAAGACAAATTCAGAGAAACAGAGAGTAGAGTGGTGGGGTCACCAGGAGGTGAAGAGGTGGGGGGAATGGGGAGACAACTGCTCAAAGGGTGTAAACTTGAAGTGAGAAGATTCACAAGTTCGGGGATCTAATGGACAGCATGGTGATTATGGGTAATAATTCTGTATCATATACTTGCAGTGTTGCTGAGAGTACATCTTGAACATTCTCAGCACAAAAAAGAAATGTAACTCTATGATGGGATGGCGGTGGTAGGTAACACCATTGTGGCCATGATCTTGCAATTTATAAATGTATCAAATCAACATGTTGTACATCTTAAACTTACCCAATATTATGTGTCTGTTTCTCTCAATAAAGCTGGGGAAAAAGTTTTGAACAAAACAAAATAAGAACAAAAATATCTAAATATCGCTGCTGCCAGACATGGCCGAGGCTACCAATTTATGGCCTCTAACATTAGAGTCTATGCAATAAGATCTACAGCTACACCTATTTCAACGAAGCAAGTGGCAGAGGCTCCAGAAGAAGCAGCTTAAATAAGATATAAGACTCTGCCTTACCACTCCTTAAACCTGAGAGGGGCTTCAAAGAGTCTACTTGGAGAGCTTGAAGTGTGTCTCCTGGAGTTGGAGGGGAAAGAAAGCATGATGCCCGATGATTATTCATATTAGAACAATCTAAGGGGCAGGAAGCTGTGACCGTCTGCCCACAATGATGGATCAGAGAGAAAGGGAATTCCACGGGAGGCAAATAGCACTTTGCAGTTGTGTGGGTGCTTGTGTGTTACCAAGCGAGTTTGAAAAAGTTACAGAAACTGTCTGAGGCAGAACTAGATGACAGAGTGGGTTTGTACAGGTAGTGAAGGTGGAGAAAATACTCAGGTGTGTCTTCAGCGCATTCAATAACACATACACACACACACACACACACACACACGCACAGAGACGCGAATCTATGTGGTTTTTCTTTTCTGAAACTTCTTTATCAAGTTAAAGTATCTTGGAGATTTCTCTGCATCAGTATCAGCCTTATTCTTTTCCTCATTTGCATATTCAATGTATGGATTTTGTCTGGATTGTCTGGATTTCTCCCATCTGCAAATTCAACTGTATGCATTGCTCCTATTGTAGGATTACTAAAGTGGACTTGCTGACAGCCTGTGCACTTTTTATTTTGAAGGGTGTTACCAAATTGCCCTCCAGACAGGTAATATAAACGTACATGCCCACCAGCAATGGCATGCTACACAGGGTGTGGTCACTGGGCCTGGTGCAGGCATCAGCAAGGAGCTTGTTAGGAATGAAAATTCTCAGGCCCCACTCCAGACTTTATCCATGAGATTCTGCAAGTTAATCACATCTCCAGGTGGTCTCTATGTGTGTAAGATTTAAGAAGTCCTCTTGCCTCTTTATTGACAGCTGTCATTCTGACTGTGTCTTTTTATGGTTTTATTTTGTATTTCATCTAGTATGAGTAAGGTTGAGAATATGTTTATGTACTTTAAGAGCCATTTGTAAGTCTCTATATAGTAAGGAAATTATCTCCATGTCTGTGATATGGGTTGCTGTTACTTTTCTAGGTGATGGTTGTCTTGAATTTTTGTTTTTTCTTTGTTGTGCAGAATTTTAAATTTTCACATGGTTAAATTTATCTTTTTTATAGTTTCTGTGCTCTGAGTCATAGAAAGTTCTCGCCACTCCATAATTATTTTTAAATTTTTTGTTTTCTTTAATACTCTATGGTTTTATTTATATTTAACTATGTTCTCTACCTGGCATTTGTTTTGGTTCAAGGAATGAGATGTGGATTTATTTAACTTTTTCCAGGTGGCTACCTCCTTGTCCTAGTACCATTTATTGAATAATTGAAATTTCCCCATTTATCTGAAATATAACCTTTAATACACACTAAATGTCCCTATGTGAACTCTCCATCAATTACTTATTATATCATGCTGCCTTTTGATTAACCAAGATTCTCTACTGAACTGCTGAATATGTTCTCCCGGGGCTGTGCTTCTAGCCTCCAGATAATAATTAAAAGGATCAAAAGTTATTGCCTTGTACCCCATCCCATCAGAATTCCTATAGGTGACAATTCATCTGATAAAGAAATGCAGGATAAAGGCTTCCCAGCATTTACAGGTGCGGGTTTTTTTCTCTTTCATTTTGTTTTGTTTTGTTTTAAATAATGCCTCTACACGAAGTAACTGAAAGGGATAAGAAATTCTAGAATAGGTCAGGTTTTTAGAATTTATTATTTTATATCACAGAAGCAGTGGCTTATTGTGCTTTCCCAGTCCTAGTTCTAAATTAGGAAACTAGACTTAAATTCTCGCCCCCTTAATTTTCCTAGGTTTTCCGAGCTGTTCGTTGACCACCTAGCACGCTTTATGTTCCTGTCATCATCTTTATCACCTTCTTGCCTCTGATTCATTCCTTTTTCTTTTCTTTGAATCAAAACTTTAAAGTACTTAAGTTTCTTGACATTCTTTTTAGCATCTCTCTTTAAAGAAATTTTTGCAGCCACGCTGATAAGTGAAAACAAGGATTGCACCTCAGCTATTATCACTTAAAAATAGGAATATCGGTTTTTGCTGTATGTTTTTGTCATATTCCTTCCAAATATCATAGAGTTATTTTCTCTGATGATGTAAAATGAGGACATTATGACCAGAACAAGGCTGGTTCCTTGTGGGTCTCAAGATATTCCTACGAACACACTTGTGCGAATGTTAGCAGATGACTTTATGTGAAATGCAGGCAGTTTTCCACTAAGAAATGAAATTCTGGGAATTCAACTGAAGATTCCTTCTTAAGGGCACCACACATTTTAACCACAGGTTAGTTTGGAAGAAGAAACTCCATTAAACTCAATAATAAGAGGGAAATGTTAAATCTCCTCGTCTCCTATCATGATAATTTTCCTCTTACCCATTCTGGAACAATTTTAAGTGCCCTCCTTTTGTCAGACTCGCTTGAATTTTGCAAGCCTGCAATCTGGGGGCCCTGGTTGTTACCGATACCATTAGCAACAAGCACATGGTAGCGTAATGTACAGTGTATTGAAATTCATCTTCCTCTTTAAGAGCTCTGTGTGGTAACACTGTCACAGAGCCTTGGCTAAAATCCATGGAAGGCTTATGCCACCCTGCTCTTGTGGTCTTCCCCGCTGTCTGAGCCTGGAAACACACAGCCAGAGACTAGGATTGGTGCCTAGTCTCAGACTAGAGCAGCCAGTATACTTAGGGATTTGAGCCCAAGAAACAGAAGGAAGGGGGCACTGGGGAGAGTGAAACAGAGAAAGAAGGAAAGCCAATTCAAGGAGGCATGATTGAACTTGTTACGCCTGTAATCAGTAGGGATCTAGCCCACTGTGGCCCCTCTGAGAAACTTTCTAGAATGTACTTTGGGACTATCCAGAGAGAGGGAGCATGGGAGTATTTACTCCTTGTCTCGACTTCTCTTGCTCAAGGATTATTCTGAAAGTGTTGACTCCCTTCTCTCCCAGAACTGTATAGAATGTGGGAGTATGTGTGGCTCAGTGGTCTCTGCAGACATCCCAGGTGGAGAGCTCCCGGCAGCCAGCAAGAGAAAAGCCACTCCACCTGAGGGCGCCTGGCGACCTCGGCAATGGGCAAAACAAAAAGAGGGGCTGAGAGGGTACAAAACAGGCATTAAAGATGCACCCCCCATCCCATACACCAGGAAACCTATTCCTAAACGTAACCGGGCTTCTGACTACACGTCATCACCTGCTCCTGGCACCAGGGCGGGTAGATGTGGACATGACATTTTAACACCAGCAAGATGGTGAGTGACAGAGCACTGCTCCTTGTGGCTTCCATCCACAATTCTCAGGGCCTGGGGCAGCATTTTCAGAGTCCCACAGAGGGCAGGCCACCCAACCAGCACCTACACCGTATCCACTTGGGAAGTGTCCTTGGGCTTCTGTAATACCACAGACCATTTCTACCTACTTACACCTGCCAGGCCTCAGTGCTAATAAAAGAAATCACATCACAGGGAAATAAGTTCTGAGGTTTTGTGGTTACCTGCTAGTGCCAGGAACACGGCTAATGCTGCAGGGGGCACTGCACAACTCACCCAGATTCAGCCAAATGGGGCTAAAGCCACACACATGTCATAAAGCTATTTTTATGGGCATCAGGCACATACTAGCCCAGCCTTTGGCAAATGATGGGCACCAGTTCACAAAACTTTCTCCAGTGGCCTCAGATCATTTCTGAAATAAAATAGAAACTCCATCCTTATGTCTATATAGGTAAGCACAGCTATAAGCATATACATGCCAAGACCAGTCCTAGTGTGAAGACAGACAACTGTCTATAAAAATCCTCTCGGGTTGTCTCTGAAGATCCAAGTCAAAGGGATGTCTGATGAGGGAACAAAAGGATACGTGGCCTTTTAGGAAGAGAGAAATTTTATTTTTCTGGGAGAACCAAGAGCAGGACCCAGCCTGACCCTGATGCTCAGAGAGGCAGATTCAGGGAGCAGTCAGGTGTGGATGCTCACGCCTGCTTAGCAACATGGGATGCGGGGTGGAATCCTGACCTGGCTGGACAGCTCACTTTACGCCCAGGCTCCCTGCCCCTCTTTGTTGTGTGTTAGCTGACCATCTCAGCCCCTGCATCTTCACAACTTGTTTGAAAACACTTAAGAACACATGTTATATGTCAAGCATTAATCTAAGAACCTCACAAACATGGACTCACTTAGCTCTCATAAAAATAGTACAAAGTGTATAGTATTATCACCCCCATTTTACAGATGAGGAAGCAGAGGCAGGAGAGGCTATGGAATTCAATGCAACGGTGAGGGAGGGGAGAACTGGGACATGGGGTGCTTTCTGTGCCCTTTTTTTTGTCTGCCACTGAAGATGGATTCACCATTTCCCCCCTTTTCCACAGTGTTTATAGTTGTGGGGTTTGATTCTAGTCCGACCTATATGATTCTCAACTGTTTTGCATGTTTGTCTTGTTTCCACAACTAGATTGTGAGACACCCACAGGTAACATGCAGAAGCTTACCAAGTCACTGAAATTGTCAGAGTCTGAAGGGTATGATCTTTCAGAGAATCCCCAAATTGTCACTGGGGGCTTATTAACTCCACTGATAATCTTAGCCAGCTTAGGTGTCTTATTTCATGTAAAGAACAGACCATCAGCAGAAAATCAGAAGTGGGGAGGTTGGAAGAGGCAAACACACCAATGGCAGGGGGCACAGTGGGGAGTGACCGGGAGTGTGGCAGCAAAAGAGAAGCAGAAACTGCCTTGTTGCTGCGTCAGAAATGTCAACCTTGTCCCTCAAGGAAAACTCAAATGATGTTCTATTTTTTTTTTAAGAGATGAAGGGAGATCCACTCTATCACGAGGCGGTCAAGATGCAGTAATAGACTAGGGAAATTAACTGCCTTTTACAGAAAGAGGGGAAAGCAGTGTTTAATAACAAAGCGTACGAGTGCAATTCCTCAGCTCTGGTGAGAAGCCAGGTTAAAGCATTTACCATAAGCCAGGCATTGAGTGTTATTCCCAATCCTCCCTACAGCCACTGGAGGTGGGTATTATTATCCCTAATTTTATGATAAGAAAAGAAAATACAGGGACATTAAGTCACTCGCTCTAGGTCACAACCCTAACAAGTTGCTCACACAGGAGTCTAGCCTTGAACATCTGATCAAGTTCAAACCCTCTCTCACGGCTGTGCTGTATAATAGAACGTGGATAGGTGAAAGGCAGGCGGAGAGATGGAAGGATGAAATGATCCAGGGCAAGGTTGTGAGGCGGCATTTGGCTAGAGAAAATGCCAAGAGTAACCAAGAGCTGTTCTCTTGGAGGGAGAGCTGAGATTCCTTGATGGATAGTAGCACTGGACTTTACCTGTCCTGCCTCTGTATTTTTGGGGGGGAAGTTGAGAAGGCGCAAGACGCAGGTGTCAAAAATTGAGCAGGAGTAGGTGTGTTGTGAAAGGTTGTTGTGCGATAGGAGCTCTCCCTGCTGCTCCAGTGGAAACCTAATTGAGGCTGTGCTTCGAAAGGCAGACAGGGAGTGTCCTGGGAAGGGGGAGGTTTAAAGGAGAAGAGCCCAGAGAAGAGAGAAGGGAGTTTGCATTCGGCCTTGGCTGAGAAACCAAACAAGTATTTGGATGCAAACATGTATGACAGTTTATTCGCTCGGCTGCTTGGTCTTTCTGGTCCATTTCAGCTGAGCCACCAAGCAAATCACTAAGAGGCGAGCTCTCTAGGTGCTGGAAAACGGGGACTAGAAGAGCTTCAGCCCCTTAAAAACAAACATACCAATCCCTGACTCCAAGTCTTTTGAAAAGAAAATCTAGACCTTAGAAAATAAGGAGCCATTGGTAAATCTTGTCTAACTGGCAAGGAACACAGTGGCCTCCTGGCTGGGGCGGGGGAAGGCAGCGGCTGAGTGTGTTTGGACCACGTTCCTCCTTTTAAAGGCCCCTTGGCCAGCTGGAGGCTTTACAAGGGCCCCTACTCAGGCCAGCCAGCAGGGAGTTAAAGTAATCTAATTTTAATTATGTGACAAAAGCATGAAGAATCATTTAAAGGTCTGTCGAAGGGAAAAATGGCTCCAGTCTGCCAGGACTCCTTAGATGGTAATAAAGAAACCTATGGGCTAAAAGCTGGGTTTTGGTGCTGAAAAAATAAAACTCACATAATAACCAGATTGTACACCATTGAAACAGAGACAGGCAGTGAGGAGACAGCCACAGCTCTATCAGATAAAGACAAAGGCGGCTATGAGGCAGCCGGCTGCATGACAGTAATTCTAAATTGTTATTGGGGTTAAATAGTCATAAAAACAAGGTTAGTATTCTCCATTTCTCTAAAGCCAAGGAAGAGAGCATTTCTCTGGATAGTAGCAAAAAAAAAAAAAAAAGAAGTTCAAAAAGCACTTTCAAGTACATTATCCAATTGGGGCTTCAAAAATATCAGCTCATCAGGTCTTTAAGGGAAGTTCTTAGCTTTAAGTAAAAAGGGTTGATTTTGAGATCTCATCTGTTTTAGCTCAAGTAATTCTCAGGGGCTTAATGTAACAAAACTGTATTCGTGCTTGTAACAGGCTGATGCAGGCTTCCCTTGGTAGCTCTCATCCAAGCAGACATTTGGGAGTCCGGGCTTTCGTCTTACTGCTGTGCCATCTGCATCATACAACTTCCGGTCACTGTGCAGAGGGGAAGTGAGAGGAAGCACTTTAGCTTTGAAATGTCCAGGCTTGGAAGTGACGAACGTCACTGCTACTTGAAGTTCATTGTCCAGATCTAGTCATTAGGACCCTAACCCAGCTGTAAGGAGTTGGGGGCAATGCAGGGAAGCCCACCCTTATTTGGTGGATATTAACCATCTCTGTCCCTGAGGACTCTGTTCGGCACCATTTCCCACTACACCCTTGTCCAGTTATTGTGAACCAAATAAAAGGAAGTTCTTTCACATGAGAGATCGGGTTTATACAAGAAAATGTTACTACTGACCAGAACAAAGTTTTTCCTTGCTTCTCTCATATGACTATCTACAAACTATTTTAAATTTTAGATTCCATCTGCAATAGAGTACAGGCATGCCTTGGAGATATAGTGGGTTCAGTTCCAGACCACCCCAATAAAGATAATACTGCAATAAAGTGAGTCACACGAATTTTTTGGTTTCCCAGTGCATATAAAAGTAATGTTTGCACCATACCATAGTCTATAAAGTGTGCAATAGCATTATGTCTAAAAAAACCAGTTTACATATCTTAATTTAAAATTACTTTATGGCTAAAAATGTTAGCCATCACCTGAGCCTTCAGCTAGTTGTAGTAGTAACATCAAAGATCACTAATGAAAAAGTCTGAATATTTCAAGAATTACCAAAATGTGACACAAAGACACGAAGTGAGCAAATGCTGTTGGAAAAAATGGCGATGATAGACTTGTTTGATGCAGGGTTGCCATAAACCTTCAATTGGTAAAAAAAAATGCAGTAAAACGAGTAAAAAACACAATGAGAACATGTTTTGTTTTGCTCTTCTCTCGTGATGCTGAAAAATCAACTAGTCATGGTAACAGCTTGTTAATAAAAGTAGATATAAATGCTGAAAAGGTGGAGTGTTGCCCCAAGGACCTTGCATCTAATGTACAAGGGGAGCAGAAAGTCCCTGGGGCAGCACTGCAGCTCCCAAAACTATGTTCCTATTTACCTGATATTTGCATATCTGGAACCAGCCTCAGAGTGTGGGGGTGCATCCATGGAGCAAGTGAAAGTACTTAAAAAAGCAGCTCCACCCCCTTATTTGTGTTTCTCGGAGAACGTCAAAAGGATCCCTTTCATAATCCACAGTAACACTTTTTCTCTCCCACCTAATTCTCTCACACCCCAAAGCTGGTCCAGAACAAAATTCTCTCAACAAACAGCCAATGCAGTTTTCTGGTATTTCTCCATCTTCCAACTTCCGCCATCTAGAATCCCTTCCATCTGGGGGGCGGCAGGGGAGGAAGAGAGTTGAAGTTAAGTAGACAATCCAAAATTCTCTTCAGCAGTGGGGAAAGGGCAATGCCATGAACACTTAGGTGCTCATAACTCATGCCCCATCACGTTGGCCTGCATTGCGAGCCACGAAGCATCTTGCACAGTTCTGGTTCCTATCACCTCTGCCCACAGTCTCCCTTAGCATTCACGTTACCGCTCAAAATCAGAGGCCCAAATGTGAATCGTGCTCACGAACACCTTTGAAATAGCAAAAGAAAAACAAAAACTTTTTTTTTTTTTTTTTTGCGGTACGCGGGCCTCTCACTGTTGTGGTCTCTCCCGTTGCGGAGCACAGGCTCCGGACGTGCAGGCTCAGCGGCCATGGCTCACGGGCCCAGCCGCTCCGCGGCATGTCGGATCTTCCTGGACCGGGGCACGAACCCGTGTCCCCTGCATCAGCAGGCGGACTCTCAACCACTGCGCCACCAGGGAAGCCCAAGAAAAACAAAAACTTTGAACGTGGGGCTAGAAAAAGACATTGGAAAGGGAAATTAAAATCAGAATCCCTATCAGCAGAAAAATATCTATTTTCTACTCAACTGTGAAGAAAAACTTTAGTTGGTGCTAGGGTACCTTCATTTTCCATTAGTCCAAAGTTATAGAAATAGAGTTTTCCTTTCACATTCTTCCAGGTTCCACCCTGTATTGTCATGTAGTCTTATAAAGAGTCCCTCCTGCTCTCTTCCTAGTGAGACATCCTCACAGACGGACTTCACAGTGGACTCTGCCAGCTTCCAGTCTGTGTAGCCCTCTTCCTGACATATCTGGTGCCAGTGACTCCTTTGTAGCTCATGTTGCAGACTCTCAGATCCTACCTCTCCTGCTCAGGAGTTCTTAATCCTGGGTGCCTACTGGGATCATCTGGAAAGCTTTGACAAATCCCAGTGCCCAGGTGCACCTCAAACTGCTTAAATCAGCAGCTCTGGGGGTGAGACCCAGGCACCAGTATTTTGTAGAGCTCCCTAGCTGATTACAGTGTGGAGCCAAGGTTGAGAACAGCTGCTCTAACCCAATGTCTCTCTCTTTTTTTTTTTTAATTAATTTCTTTTATTTTTGCCTGCATTGGGTCTTCATTGTTGCTCGGGCTTTTTCTAGTTGCAGTGCGCGGGGGCTACTCTTCATTGAGGTGCACGGGCTTCTCATTGGTGTCTTCTCTTGTTGTGGAGCACAGGCTGTAGGCTCGAAGGCTTCAGTGGTTGCAGCACGTGGGCTCAGTAGCTGTGGCGCACGGGCTTAGTTGCTACGCGGCATGTGGGATCTTCCCGGACCAGGACTCGAACCAATGTCCCCTGCACTGGCAGGCATATTCTTAACCACTGTGCCACCAGGGAAGTCCCTTGACTTTTAAAATGATGATTTAAAATGGTTTTACACTCTGTCATCTACTTGAGCCCCGTGTTATCTCCTCCAAGGTCTCAACCCCTTGAGCAGTGTGGTGTACACAGTGGGTACTCCATAAATGTTAATGATTTCTTATGATTACAGATGTGTATATACAACACACACATATCCTCCATCACTCTTGAGATTGTCACAATTTATTAATTATAATCCATGAATTGAGTGACTATTACATGTGTAGGACTGCATTAGATAACCCCTGAAGATAGAGTCACATACACATGCTACTGCCGCTCAAGGGTTCCAGTAAAAAAAATCTACGGTCATTTTAAAATATATTAAGTGGAATGGTTGGTACCTTTTAAAATGTACTGTTGCAAATTCAGAAAGAGATTATATCATTCTATAAGAGTATCAGTAAATCCCTTTTTTCTTAAACATTTTCTTCTTTATTTCAGGCTTTCACTTTAGGGAGTCAAAATAATTTCCCCTAAAACAGACTCTTCCGTCACGCCCCATGCCGGCCCCTTTGTTATTTTTATAATATAGACTCAAAGAAACATAGCCTTGTAGAGCTGGAAGGAAGGTTGGATACATATCCCTTTCCAATTTTCTCTTTGAAATGTGTGTCATGTTACTTTCCACTCCGTTATATATATTGTGCAGCTGCTCAAGTTTTGAACATGGGGAAGGTCACTGGTATAAATAGGACACCTCACCAAGTGGGGGATGTGCTCCCAGGACCTTTGGAAGTGAGGGAGCTCAATACCGCCACCATCGCTAAGATGGAGATTTACTGTTCCCCTTGCTCCTTAGTCACTGCAGATGGGAGAGGCAAAAGGGATTATGGAAGCTGAGCAGAAGCTGGGAGAGGACTGTTAGAAGTGATCTCCTCTGCCAAGTTGTGTCCTCAAACTAGTTTGGTGTTTCCAAGGTTCAGGTCCTTGGAAATGGCTTGGAAAAAAGTCCTCGATAAGTAAATTTGTGTAATGCCCTTGGTGGTATTCAGGCCCATCTCCCAATATGATTAACTGACTTTAGGAGGGAAGAAAAACATAATCCAAGGTGTTAAATCACCCAGAATGAGGTCTTTAACCATAGAGTGTCTTAAGAGGCCTGGCATGTTGTCAGGGTGGCTAAATAAAGTTAAGGTCTGTATTAATTTCACCTGTACTTATAACTACCATATATTTTAGAAATACTGATTAATTTTTCTTCAGAATGTATCTTACATTTAATGTATGAATGATAGGAATAACTTTCTTAACTTTGGAGCCTGCCAACAGGAAAATTCACAATGGAAAGCGTATTTGACCACATAATTAAAAAGAACACTCATTTATTTGTTTATTCAACAAATATTTAATGAACTCTCATTTTGTGACCAACTCTGTGCTCAGGGCTCGGGGCCCTGCTTAACTTGATCATTCCATCTCTGTACGCTGAAAAATAAAAACTAAACACAAATATGGTAGGAAAATATTTCCATGAAACTGGCGAATTGCTCTTTTATTTACTATATAAAGTTCAGTAGAATATAGTTTGTGATACTGATACTATGCCAGGCTAGGTTATTAAAACATGAAAAAGCTGACAAGATAGTAAGAAATTAACAGGTTAAAATCTAAATGGAAATGGGAACCAGGGGGACTAAATGGGAACCCAAGCTCTTAAAACTCTTGTGCCCTGAGGGCACTTGTTCAGCCAGGTAAATGTAGGCTTACATTTTGACAGTTCCCTGATGCGAAGGGGACAGATGCCAAAGGCAGCTTCCCCCTAAGGTAGGGAGCCTCCTATACTGTTATGGCTAAATTTTGCACCCCCTTCCCAAACTCTTACGTTGAAGCCCTAAACTCCAGGATCTCAGAACAGGACCCTTTTGGAGACAGGGCTTTTAAAGAGATAATTAAGTTAAAATGAGGCCCTTAGGGTGGATACTGATGCAATCTGACTGGTGTCCTTATAAGAGAAGATTGAACTAAGGTTCAAACTAAAGACAATACATTTTAGGCAGTATAACTTATTCATTTAATCCCCCAATTTTGTAGACAGATAGATAGATAGACAGAAATGTAAGAAAAAAGAGACAAATCCACAGTCATAACAGATTTCAACACACACCTTTCAGTAATTGATACATTTAGCACGTAAGAATTAGATAGGGTACAGAAGATTTTAATAGCATTATTAACAAACTTGATCTAATGAACATAGATGTAAAACTGAACCCACTAACTGCAGGATTCAGTTTTCCCCGGCACACATAGAGTATTTATAGCAAAGGACCAAATACCAGGTCATGAGGCATGTCATAATAAATTTCAAAACACTGAAATTTTACACAGCTTGGTTCCAATTGCAATGTAATTAAGCTGAAAATCAATTAATTAAAATGAGTAGAAAAGCTTACATTTTTATAAATTAAATATGTAACTCCAGGTAACATACAAGTCAAAGAAGGAACCGTAATAGATATTACATAATATTTTGAACTGATTATAAAACTAGTATATGTTTAGCTGCTTATGGAATGCCGCTAACATGCCTTATAAAGGAAAATATATATTAGATAAGAAGAGTGGCTGAAAATTAATGAACTAAGCAGCAGAAAATACCCACCGTGCCCCCCCAAAGTAGAAGAAAGGAAATAAAGTACAGAAATAAATTAAATGAACATTAAATGAAGAAATCACATGCAGAATCAATCATGGGAAAAGGCAGTTCTTTGAAAAATATATACATACTGAAAAATGTCCCGTGAGATTGTTTAAGAACAAAAAAAAGAAGGCACAAATAACCAATAACAAGAATGAAGCCAAGTTTCCACTACTGATGTTCTGGTTATTTTACAAATAAGAGGATAATATGAGCAACTTTGTTCTAAAATTAACATCTAACAACTAAGATGATGACCTCATTTCTAACTTCCATGAGAAACTGGAAATAGTCAGAACTTCCACAGACCTCGACCACCCAACACAAGCACCCTCATCTGCACCCACATATTTCCTATTAACATAATGAACTTACCCATGCTCCTAACCCTTCCTTCATGTCCTAGATCCCATCCCTCTCTCCTACTTAAGGATATTGCTTCATCAGTTCTCCCTTCTCCTTGTTCCCCATTCAATATTTTACTCGTTACTGGGTTATTTCCACCAGTGCACAAGCACGCTTATTTCTCCATCCTAGGGAGAAAAACTCCTCTCTTGGCCCCAAATCTCCCTCCATCTACCCATTTTTCTGCTTCTGTTTGTTTTTCTGCTTCTGTTTCTGCTTACCTTTCCTGTTCTCCCATTCTTTCTCCACTCACTCATGTCTTTTCTCCTACCCCTTTGCCAAAAGAGCTCTTGTCAAGGACAACAAATGACCTTGCTAAATTTAATGGCCAAACTCTGCTCTCAACTTAAGTTACCAATCAACAGCATCTGACAGAGCAGGAGTGCCCTTATTCTTTCTTCTTGAAGTACCTTTTCCTTTGGCTTCCATGACAGCACAGTCACCTGGTTCTTCACCCCCCTCCCTCTCTATTCATCCCCTCTCTCTTTTGTGGATTCCTCCCCTTCTCCTCAAAGTCTTAATGTTAGGGTTCATCAGAGTGAACCCCTGAGTCCCCTCTTCTTACTTTTATGTACATACACTTCCTTGGTAATCTCATCCAGGCTATTAACTTCAAATATCATCCATATGCTGAGAACTCCCAAATTTATATTGCCAGCCTGAACTTCTCTCCCAATTTCAAGATCCAACTACCTAGTTGACAAAACCACTTGGCTGTCTAATAGAAACCTCAAACTCAACACATACCAAAATGACCTTGAGATTTTATCTGCCAAACACTCATAACCATTCTTCCAGCCACACATGTGAAAAAAATTTGGAGCTAGTTTTAATTCCTCTTTTTTCCCCCTCACTCTCCACATCTAATCTGTTGGGAAATCCTGTGGTCTCAGCCTTCAGAGCATATCTAGAATCCAACCACTGTTCACCATCTCCACTGTTGTCACCCTTCCTTGAACCACCACCACATCACGCTTGGATTATTTTAATAGTCTTCCCTGTTTCCAAGCTTGCCGTCTTATAGTCTATTCCCAACATAGCTGCCAGAGTGGTCCCTTTACGGTGCAAGTCAGATCATGTCATGCCTCTGCTCAAAACCCTCAGTGCCTCTTCATTTCACCCAGAGGATCCCAAATCCATCAATAGTCTACAGAGCCCTACATGATCTATATAGCCCTTTAACTTTCTGACTACCTCACCTACTGGTCTTCCCATTGTGACTCCAGTTCAGCCACACTGACCTCTTTGCACTTACTCTTGCTCTTCCCTACTCCTAGAACGCTATTCATCAGATATCCACATGGCTAGTGCCCCTTATCTATTTTAACTCTTTTCTTAGCTGTTATCTTTTCAACAAGCCATATTCTTATCATCTTATTCCACTGCACCCTCCCATCCTATCCCTGAATCTCTGTATCCTCCAGCCCCTGCTCCATTTTTTTTTTATTCCATAGAACTTTTCATCTTCTAACACACTGAATAGTACATATCAATTATGTTTAGTTATTCTTTTCTGTCTCTCCCTGCTAAAATTTATGTTCCATGAAGGTAAACATCCTGGTTTGTTTTGTGGATGTGGAACTGTGCCTGGCACATTGTACGTGCTCAACAAATATTTGCCCAGAGAATGAATGAATGAAATATATACATTTCCACAAAAATCAAATCCATCAATATTCTAAAAGGGCAATATATTATGACCAAGTTATGTTTGTCCTAGGAATACAAGGTGACTTAACATTAGAAAAGTCAACTGCAGTAATCCACCACATGAAATTCTTACAGAAGATTCATCCTATTATTTTCTTTATAGATTAAAAAAAAACATGTTTGATAAAATTCTACATCCATTCATAATAATAATTTAAAAGATACTTTTAGAAAACTAAGAATAGAAGGAGAATTTCTTATGTTCATCTGAGTATCTAAACAAATCTTTTAAAAAAAGGAAGCTTTCTCTTTGGTTAGGATCAGACAAAGATATCCACTATCACCACTTATATCTACCAGAGATTCAAGTCAGAATGATAAGGCAAAAATAAATAAAGATAGTAAGATTGAAAAATAAGAAACAAAGCTGTCATTATTTGTAAATGATATGACAATGTACGTACAAAATAGACTATACAGATAAATTATTAGAGTTAATAAATGAGTTTATCAAGGTTGCTGGATACAAAACCAACATGCAACATTTACTTGTATTTTTAGTGCTAGCTACAAACAACCAGAAAGTGAGGTAAGAAAAAGAATGCTTTTAACATGAACAACTAAGCATACCTAGGAATAAATCTAACAACAGATGTGCAAAAGACCTGTATGGAGAAAATAATAAAACTTCATTGAACATTAAGGAAGACCTAAATAAATGGAGAGCTAAACCATGTTCATGGATTGGGAGATTTAGTGTTACTTAAACATGCTAATTGTCCCTAAATTGAACTACAGTCCTTTTAATCATAACAAACATTAAAGCAGACTATTTATTGAAATTGACTCATTGCTTCCGAAGTGTATGGAAATGGAACTGATTTTTTAAAAAGGCCAAAACACTCTTGAAGAAAATACAAGGGGTGAATTTGTCCTCCCATATGGTATAAAGCTACAGTAATTAGTGTGGTATTGATGCAGAAATGGTAAACAGAGTGATGGGATAAAGACCCCAGAAACAGAGATATACTCATACAGAAAGTTGATATGTGACCACTATGTCCTTGTATATCAGTGGGGGAAAGTGGACTTTTCAAATGGTACTGTGGGGACAAGTATTATTCCGTAACATCTAACAGGGAAACCAAACGACTTTTTGGCCAACCCAATAGGTATCCATATGGAAAAAAGCAAAAGTTGATCCTTGCCTCATATTGTACATAAAAATCAATTCCAGGTGGGGAAGAGACCTAAATATGAAAGGCAAAATTATAAAGCATGAAGAAGATAGGAATATATCAATGACTCAAGAGTAATGAAAGATTTCTTAATCCTGAAGGAAAAAGTTGTTATATTTAATTTTAATAAAATTAAGAATTCTGTTAATCAGAAGACATCATAGAGTGAAAATGGGGAGAAAAAAAGCCCAAATAGAAAAAAATTGTTGGCAACATGTGTTACCAAAAAGTCTAGTATCTTGCATATATTAGAAATTCCTACAAATCAATAAGGAAAGAACTGAGAACTCACGGAAAAAAATGAGAAAAACTCCCACATAAACAGGCACTTCACAAGAAAAGGAAATAAAATAGCCAATAGACAAATGAGAAGCTGCCCAGTCTAACTGGTGGTCAGGTAAAGTACTTTAAAGTCACATATAGAATCCACATTTTAAACACTTCCTAGGAAATTTTTAATTCTTTTTAAAGTTTCAGAACTATCTTGTAGCCCATGAATTATTAAAATCAATGTTGCATATATGTTTTTCTCCTTCTTTGGGTGATTTACTTATCAGAAATGAAATGAATACATCAAAGGAATAAAGAAGAACTAAATAAATGGAAAGATATTCCATGCTCATGAATAGGAAGACTCAATATTATCAAGATATCAGTTCTTGCCAACTTGATCTATTGATTCAATGCAATCCTAGTTAAAATTCCAGTAAGTTATTTTGTGGATATTGACAAACTGATTCTAAAGTTTCTATGGAGAGGCAACAGACTCATAATAGAAAGCACAAAATTGAAGGGCAAGAATAAAGTCTGAGGATTGACACTAGCTGACTTTGAGACTTACTATTAAACTACAGCAATCAAAACAGTGTGGCATTGGAGAAAGAATCGACCAGCAGATCAATGGGACAGAATAGAGAGCCCAGAAATACATACCCATACATATAGTCAACTGATCTCTGACAAAGTAGCAAAAGGTAATACGATGGAGCAGAGATAATCTTTTTAACAAATGGTGCTGGAATTACTGGACATCCACATGCAAAAAAAAAAAAAAAAATAGAATCTAGACACAGGACTTATACCCTTCCCAAAAATTAACTCAAAATGGATCACAGACCTAAATGCAAACACAGAACTATAAAACTCCTAGAGGATAACATAGGAGAAAATCTCGATGACCTTGGATTTGGCAATGACTTTTAAGGTACAACATCAAAGGCATGATCCATGAAAGAAAGAATTGATGAGCTGGACTTCATTAAGCTTAAAAATTTCTTCTATGCAAAAGACACTGTCAAGAAAATGAAAAGACAAACCACAGACTGGGAGAAATTATTTGTAAAAGACATTTTTGATAAAGAACTGTTATCCAAAATATACAAAGAACACTTACAACTCAACAATTTAAAAAAAACCTGATTTAAAAATAAGCCAAAGACCTTAACAAACATCTCACCAAAGAAGATATACAGATGGCAAATAAGTGTATGAAAAGATGCTCCACATCATGTGTCACTTGAGAAATGAAAATTAAAACAAAGACTTACCACTAGCACCTGTTAGAATGGCCCAAATCCAGAACACTGACAACACCAAGTGCTGACAAGTTTGTGGAGCAACAGCAGCTCTCATTTATTGCTGCTGGAAGTGCAAAATGGCACAGCCACTTGGGAAGACAGTTTGACAGTTTCTTTCAAAACTAAACGTCCTCTTACCATACAGTCCAGCAATCACACTCCTTGCTATTTATCCTAAAGACGTTAAATTTATGTTCACATAAAAACCTATACACAGATGTTTATAGAAGCTTTTTTCACAATTGCAAAAAGTTGGAAGCAAACAAGGTGTACTTCAGTAGGTGAATGAATAAATAAATTGTGGTACGTCAAAACAATGGAATTTAATTCAGCACTTAGAAGAAATGAGCTATTAAGCCATGAAAAGACACAGAGGAAAATTAAATGCATATGGCTAAGTGAAAGAAGCCAATCTGAAAAGGCTACGTAGTGTATGGTTCCAACTACATGACATTCTTAAAAACGCAAAACTAAGAAGACAGTAAAAGCATCAGTGGTTGCCAGGGGTTAGTGGGGAGGAAGGGATGCCTAGGTAGGGCACAGAGGACTTTAAGGGCTGAAAAACTACAGTCTGAAACTAGAATGGTGGATACATATCATTACAGATTTGTCCAAACACACAGAACGCACAACACCAAGTGTGAACTCTAATGTAAACTGTGGACTTTGGGTGATAATGATGTGCCAATGTATGTTCATCTATGGTAATAAATGTACCGCTCTGGTGGGGGACGTCGATATGGGGGAGGCAGTGCAAGAACAGGAGCAGGAGAAACATGTGAAACCTCTGTAACTTCTGCTCAATGCTGCTGTGAACCTGTATCCCCGTATACTGGGTAAAGATAACTATACCACAGAGACCTGACATTGGAATGTTAGCAGGGAGTGCTGGAGTAGTGGAGCATGGAGTGAAGTAACAGGGGAACCTGGAGTTAGGGGGACTGAATGATGGACCCAGGAGGATAAAATTAAGCTGGATGTGAGAGCACTTGGTGCTCCTGGGAAGAGTAATGGGCCTTCTCCCTGCTGGTCCTTTACCTCTCCTCTGCCTTGTTCCTCCTCAGACCTCTCGGATCTACATTCTGAAAGATGACCAGACAGAAGAGAACTACTGTATTCCAGGACTTCCCTGGAAGTCCAGTGGTTAAGACTCCGTGCTTTCAGTGCAGGGGGCACAGGTTTGATCCCTGGTCAGGGAACTAAGATCCCACATGCCATGCAGCCAAAAAGAAAGAGCTATTCCAAGAGATTTTAAACACAATAATTTAACTGTACACCCCCTGTGGGTTATACCTTTAGGATAAACATAATGGGGAAAAATCTAAACACAAGTTACAGTATTCATATTGTCAGTGAGTGGTGGCATTATTTCTCTAAGACCGTTGTGAGTATATTGTGGGATAAAACAAATGAAAAATGGTGTGATATTCTAATTGTATCATTTCCAGTGTCACTGACAACCAGTTTTATTGGTGCAGGAAAAAGGACATATCTACGATAGAAAAGGTTAAATAAATCCTTTACTCCTGAATTTGAATTGGAAGTAACAATATGTTCTCATGATGTATTTTGTCTTTTAAAAATTAAAAATAAAATCTTTTTCTAAAAAAAATTCTTAGTTCTGTCTACAGAAATAGCCAAAACAATAATGATCAACTTCATAGCAATGTATATCCTGAGTGGCCCGATTGTGATCTTACAATACCATTTCCCACTATAAGGAAAGATTTCTCTGGAGAGATGACTTCTTCTAGGTCTGAGTCAGGAAACATACAAGAAAAACCTGGAATACGTGTTCGGATCAGAAATCAAGGAAGAAAGGATGACGGCAAAGACATCTTACGAAGGCATGTCAAAAGGACTTGGGGCTGACCTGAGAGGCTCTCCCTAGCTAAAGACTGAGCAATTTTAACATTATTAAGGACAGTAATTGCAATGGATCGAAACACATAAAACATGTTGAAATCCACAAGTTCACAATGGTACAAAATAACAAACCAAAAAAATCAACTCAGATTAATTACCAATTGGTCCCCTTTGGAGAATGCTGGTGAACCAACACATTAATTTGAAGCCAATAAACAAAGGGAAATAATCAGGATTTATCCTGATGTTGTTATCTAAACTGTACTGGAAAACTAAACAGTAGATGAGGGAAAGTTTCTCTTTATAGAATTATTCCAGCTAATAAATAGATAAGAATCAACAGATTATCATTTTCATCCCTTAATGAATTAATGGACCTATGCATTAATCATCAGTGCCTGCCAACATCACAGAAACAACTAAATATTATCTTCATTCACATGGAAGATCACAGCACCCTTATAAAGCAGTCTTAAAAAAATTCGTCCTGAATCTTGTCAAGCCTATAGATCCAACTAGCCATTTAAAGGAAATCACAAAAGAGAGAGGAACATTTTAAAATACCATGAAGATAAAACAAGCAAATCCAAACAGGGGAACCCTATAGGATAAATCGTCTGGCTTTCCCCACAATGACAATAACAAACAACAACAACAAATTCAAGGAAATAAAATAATGAATGTGGACCCAACAGATCATAAGAGACTTAAATGACATAGAATTAACTGCCGTTCATGGCCCTTTTTTGGACCTTGACGCAAATAAGTTATTTGTAAAAATAAAAATGCACACATTTATGAAACAAATGGAAATGTGAATATTGGGTACTAGATAGTTGATGGCATTGAGGAATTACTGGTAATTTAACGAGATGTGATCATTATGGTTATTTCTGAAAACTCCTTATCTTTTGGAGATAATGCAAAACATTTTATGGATGGAATTTAAAAAAAGAAAGAAATCACCCCAGAAATAATAGAGAACTCACCACAGATGTGAAAGAAATAGAATTAGTTTCAGGAAAGTTTCATTCCCTCACCACACCCCTGAGAAGCCAGAGTTTACTCTATTGATTCATGGATGAACAAGCAGAGCCTCCTTTGGAGGTGGATCTTCAGCTACAGACAGAGAGGAAGGCGGGTGAAGAAATGAAGAAATATGTTGTCGTAATCTTGGCTCTGACACTGTGCCCCCTGTATCAGTCAGCTCAGGTTGCCACAACAAAATACTGTAGTCTGATGGCTTAAACAACAAAAATTAATTTTGTCACAGTTCCATAGGCTGGGAAGTCTAAGATTAAGGTACTGGCTGGTTCAACTTGTGGACAGCCACCTTCTTAATGTGTCCTCATGTGGTACAGGAAGTGGGGAGAGAAATGGAGAGAGAGAGAGAGAGAGAGAGAGAGAGGAGAGAGGTCTCTTCCTCTTCCTACAAGGCCTCAGGTCTACTGTATTAAGGCCCAACCCTTATGAACGCATTTAATATTCATTACATCCTAAAAGCCCCATCTCAAAATACCCTCACATTTGGGGTTTAGGGCTTCAACATATGAATTTTGGGAGACACAATTCAGTCCATACCACCCCCATGCAGGACTCTTCTGCTCAGTGCTGGGTCCAAGCCAGGTCTCTGTGTCGGTAGCCAAGTACCTGGAAGGATCCAGCTACATGAATATTTGCTGGGCTTCACCACAGCCCATATGGCTTTGCACTGTCCGCCAGGGCTGAATGAATTAGATCAAATCAAAGAAGAGAGCCCAGCAGGATACTGCTTTTTTGCTAGTTTTTTCCCTCATATGAACAAATACTAAATATAATTAATCATGTGACAGAAATGGGGAAGGTTGGTTTTTTGTTTTGTTTTGTGTTCATTTAGTTTCATTTTGTGAGGGATTTCTGCAAGGACCATGCCCAAACATTTAACTCACCTGCTTTTTAACGTAAGGATAATGAACATGAAACGAATCTAAGGAAACAACAGATTCTACTGGGAAGACTTCAATATTAAGAGCAGTTGGGAGGCAGGGAGGAGCAAGAAAGACAAAAGAAATAAAGAGAAAAAGAACAATAACAAAAGAGAAGGCTCCCCCCAACAAAAAAAAAAAAATCATGAAAAGAAAAAAACTGGTAGGACAAAAATGCTAGCATGTGCCAATATCTTAACAGGTGGTAGGATTACTGGTAAATTTTCCCTCCCTAATATTTTTTTCTTCTTTCTTCTTTTATTGGGGTACTTTCTAAACTTGCTGTAATGAGCAGTACATTGAAAATCTAAAGGAAAGAAAGAATTCAGTAAAAAGATATGGGGGAGGGGGGAGTTATGAGAAGGAAAGCCTCCAGAACCCTCACTGTAATTGTAGAGAAAAAAAAGTATAGAAAGGGAGAGCAATATACTGTATGATTCCAACTATAGGACACTCTGGAAAAAGCAAAACTGTGGAGACACAGTAAAAAAAAGATCCGTGGTTGCAGGGGTTGAGGGGAGGGAGGGGAGGGGGAGGAGAGCTCCCTGGAGAAAGGGCAGCACCAGCCTTATTCCAGAGGACAACCAACAACTCAGGAAGAGAGGGAATGGCTCAGGAGCCCCTGAGGTTGGTATTTCTTTCTTTTTTTCTTTTTAAACATCTTTATTGGAGTATAATTGCTTTACAATGGTGTGTTTCTGCTGTATAAGGAAGTGAATCAGTTATACATATACATATGTCCCCATATCTCCTCCCTCTTGCGTCTCCCTCCCTCCCACCCTCCCTATCCCACCCCTCTAGGTGGTCACAAAGCACCAGGCTGATCTCCCTGTGCTATGCGGCTGCTTCCCACTAGCTACCTGTTTTACATTTGGGAGTGTATATATGTCCATGCCACTCTCTCACTTCATCTCAGCTTGCCCTTCCCCCTCCCCGGGTCCTCAAGTCTATTCTCTACATCTGCGTCTTTATTCCTGTCCTGCCCCTAGGTTCTTCAGAACCATTTTCTTTTTTTTTTAGATTCCATATATATGTCTTAGCATATGGTATTTGTGTTTTTCTTTCTGACTTCCTTCACTCTGTATGACAGTCTCTAGGTCCATCCACCTCACTACAAATAACTCAATTTCATTTATTTTTTACAGCTGAGTAATATTCCATTGTATATATGTGCCCCATCTTCTTTATCCATTCATCTGTCAGTGGACACCTAGGTTGCTTCCATGTCCTGGCTATTGTAAATAGAGCTGCAATGAACATTGTGGTACATGACTCTTTTTGAATTATGGTTTTCTCAGGGTACATGCCCAGCAGTGGGATTGCTGGGTAGTATGGTAGTTCTATTTTTAGGTTTTTAAGAAACCTCCATACTGTTCTCCATGGTATTTCTTAAAATAAATAGCTCTCATTTCTTGCTGAGGTTGATTTGGGCTGAAAGCATAAAAGAGTAAATCATAATCTTTTCTAATTGTAAGGTTAGTTAAATATTGTTCATGCACAGTTCTTTAGCCTTAAGTCATGGGATAGTCTGTTCTAAAATCTCAAAGCCCCAAGTGAATGGAATTTGTTTTGGCATTTCAGAATGATGTCAACACGACTGTAGAAAGGAATCAAACCGAGGACCAAAATGTCTTTATCCCTCAATGTGAGCTTTTTAATTAGTAGGGGAGACATCATTGGTGGCCTCCCCAATAGCCATTCTCCATTCTTCGTTGCTAATGGAAGAGTGATTTTGTTTGAATGGCAATGTCCCCCACCCCCTGGAACAATCCCATGTGCCCTTGGTAGTGGCAGGACTAGGAGTGAGCAGAGAGGGATAAGGGAAAGATTTTCTACCTAATAAAGGACAGAGTTCCTTCCTGCTCTGGGTGCTATCGTGCGAAAATGAGCTGCTGCAGCCAGACTGTGGCCAGGTGTAGCAGGCCACGAGCTGCTGCCCTAAAATCCTGGTGTTCTTGAACCACCGAGCAAACTCTGAAGCTCCCTCCCTCAAGGCTTCTTGTAACGGGGGACAATTCAGTGGCTTCTTGCTCAAATTCTAGCTATTCTGTCACTTGCAACTAAAGCACCCTTAACTGAGAACATTAAGTACAAATAAAGCTAAAGGATGTGAGTAGGATTTGGCTCAGTTATGAGGTACAAGCCCCCAAACAGCAGTGGTTCAAAGGAGATAGAAATGTATTTCTCTTTCATATAAGAATCTGGAAGCCATCCGTCCATGATGCTGTATAGTGCCCTACAGCCTCGGGAACTCAGGGTCCTTCCGGCTTAATGATTAGCAATCCATGACCTCATTTTCCAAGGTCACCTTCTGGTCTATGTTGGCTGTTCCAGTTCAGCCACCAAGTGCATTTTTCACCCAACGGGAAGGAATAAAGGGGGAAAAAGGGGGCACAGACATATAGCTTATGTTCAAGTCCTCAAGAAATAAAGGTATAATAATAACCCCAAATAACCAACCATGTAACGGCCTCTGCTTAATGCCTGGGAGGAGAGCCTCCCTTTCAGAAGCAGCCACAGGGCGGAGCTTTAGAGGGTGTTGACCAGAGGACACGCCTGGCTGGTGGGGCTGGTGGTACAATCCCCTCACTTCTCACTCCACCTGGATGGAGGTTCAAGGTGGGAGAGGCAAGCAGGAGGCCCTGGGGAGGAGGGGGCTGCAGAGCCAGATAAATATTTTGCATCATTGTCAGCAGGCCTCGTTTTCCCTCTGCGTCAGTGTGAACCGGGAAACGTAGGCTCCATAACCGCGCATGCGAGTTACGCACCGGAGAGACCGAGCCAGGCAGCCAGGGCCGCGGGTAGATGATGTGGGAGACGTCAGCTAACTCTCCAGTCCCCAGAGCTCACCCCACTTCCCAAATTAACCCCTACCCTTAGGTGGGCATGAGTGCAGCTGTGGCTTCCCCAGCTGATAGGAGACAGCTAAGGGAGAGGCCTGGGGCCAAGCTCTCGGGAAAGCTACAGTTCAACTCCCAGGAGAACAAATGAGGCAGAGCAGATAAAGACAGATCTGGGTTTGAAGCTGGCTGCTTGACTTCCCAGTTCTTGTTCAAGATACCACCTGAGTTCCAAACCAAGAGAATCCCAGGGGTGAACATGTCTTCTTCTTTAAAAGAGAAGTGTTTCTAATTCTTAAATATTCATTCCCCCCAAATAGTAAATTCTACCAATTAAAGATTTGTACGAATCCTCTCTAAAAATGGAAATGTTTTGAGCAAATGATGGCATTATCTATTCTGATGAGGACTGATTCAACCAAATAGATTTTCTTTGAATCTTTCACTGACATGAGCCACATTTCAGAAGTGGGGGCTTTTCTTCAAAGAAGACATACAGGCACATGAAAAGATGCTCAACGTCGCTAATTATTAATGAAATGCAAATCAAAATTACAATGAGGTATCACCTCAAACCAGTCAGGATGGCCATCCTCAAAAAGTCTGTAATAATAAATGCTGGAGAGGGTGTGGAGAAAAGGGAACCCTTCTACACTGCTGGTGGGAATGTAAATTGGTGCGGCCACTATGGAGAACAGTATGGAGGTTCCTTAAGAAACTAAAAATAGAGTTACCATATGATCCGGGAATCCCACTCCTGGGCACATATCCAGAAAAGATGAAAACTCTAATTCAAAAGATACATGCGCCCCAATGTTCAAAGCAGCACTATTTACAATAGCCAAGACATGGAAGCAACCTAAGTGTCCATCCACAGATGCATGGAAAAAGAAGATGTGGTATATATACACAGTGGAATACTACTCAGCTATAAAAAAGAATGAAATAATGCTATTTGCAGCAACATGGATGGACCTAGAGATTAAGTCAGACAAAGACAAATATCAAAGGATATCGCTTCTATGTGGAATCTAAAAAAAATGATACAAATGAACTGATTTACAAAACAGAAACAGACTCACAGACATAGAAAACAAATTTATGGTTACCAAAGGGGGAAGGGGAGTGGGTAGGGATAAATTAGGAGTTTGGGATTAACAGATACATGAGAAAAAAAAAAGACGTGGGGCCTTTGATAGTGGGATGGGAAAGTGGAAGGTAGAGACGAGACGTAGTAGGGGGTGGGAAGATGGTGTGTAGAAGGGAGGTCTGTGTGGCATGGGGAGGGATGCCAAAGGGCTTTGAGGCTGTATGAGTGTCCTGTGGCTGCTGTGATAAACTGCCACAAATTTGGTGTCTTAAAATAATAGACATTTTATTCTTTGACAGTTCTGGAGGCTAGAAGTCCAAAGTCACGGTACCAGCAGAGCCATGCTCCCTCTGAAGGCCCCAGGCAAGACTCCTTCCTTACCTCTTCCTAGTTTCTGACAGCTCTTAGCATTCCTTGGCTTGTGGCAGCATCACTTAATCTCTGCCTCTCTGCCTGCCCCTTTACACATCCTCTTCTCGACCTGTGTCTCCCTGTGTCCTCTCTTTTTATAAGGACAGCAGTCACTGGATTTAGGGCCCCCCCTAAATCCTGGATGATTTCATCTCAAGCTTTTCAACTAATTACATCTGCAAAGATCCTATTTCCAAATGAGGTCACATTCTGAGGTTCTGGCTGGACATGAATTTGGGGCGGGACACTCTTCAACCACTATATAGGCATTGCAGGAGTGGGAGAGAGGGGAGGGGGCCTCATAGGTGGTGCTGGGTAGGACATGTACAAGCTGCAAATTTAAATGCGTGGATCTAGAACTGGTCCCTCTTCCTATTCTCTTTGCCAGGTGAGACGTGGCTTCTCCTTTTGGAAAATCAGGCCCAAGGGAACAGGAGATGGTACCTGCAGATGCCCACCTGGAGCGTCGAGCTCTCTTCCATTCCTTAGACCTGCTGTGTTTCTGGAGAACCTTCTCTCCTGCCTCTCTCCTCTGCCTGCTTACTCCTCCCTACAGAGGACCTGATTCTAAGGCGCCTGGGAAGGCTTCACAGGGATAGGGCTATAGTGTTCTGAACATGATAGGCTGGTGTTTGAAGTTTCTGCCCAGGAAAGAAATGACTAGTGGCGTTCACTCATATAAATGGCATTCTCCAATTGCCTAAGTGTAATTGTTAATTATTGACAAGACTTGAATGTGATTGGATCCCCTCAACCTCTCTATAGAGCACCATTTTGAAAATTTCGTCTCTACATTCAAAGACTTGTGTTTCACGGATTCCTCAGCTCAGCTTCTTTTGGGACACAGCACAAGCCCGGGGTGGAGTGCTGGATTGCTATTAGCATTTTCCACCAGCCAGGCTGTGTGCTCTTATGCAGATGTGCTGAATGCTTTCCTTTTATGTAAATGTCTGATGCACAACAGGACTACCCTGTGCCTGCTCTCATGTTGCTCAGCTCTTACAGAGTCCTTTTAAGGTAGGGACCATTTGGCAACTCTATCAAAGAAGTTGGCTTCCTTATATCAAGAAGTTAAAATTATGACATAGTCCTGAAATTTCTTGAGACAAATAGTTCATATAGTTTCAGTTTGATGGCATGTTAGTCATGAGTTGTTGTTTTATTCTTTGAATGTGATAAAAGATCAACTCAAATGAGCTTATGTACAACGAGAGATTTGATAGGATATGGGAGTTTCTTATGTCATCAAAGGAAACTGACACCCAAAGAGACAGAGGGGCGAGGATGAAGATGCAGCCCGGCTTGAGAAACTATGATGAGAGACCGAAATATCACAAGGATCTGCGCTTTGTCTATGCTTTTCTCTACCTGTCGACTTCATTATCACTACCCACTGGTCCACATTTTACATCTCGCTACTCCCACAACTAGAACAGGACCAACCCACTTTCTTCTTGGTCCCAAGGTTAAATAAAATGCCAGGGAAGGGCAGTGATTGGTTCAACTTGGGCAAGCACGTCACTCCTGGATGCAAGAGCCCTCAGATATCTGGAAAAGTTGTTTCCTTTGGACAGTTTATCAAATTATATTGAGTGCTTGAGCTTTTGTGTAATGCAAATCTTGATGATTGTGCTGTGTACATGTCACTTTTTGAAAAATGGATGCTTTGAATATGGTGTTTGTTTCCTTGAACAGAACCTTTCTGGAATGAGTGGAAACATCGATCCATCTCGGCAAAAAAGTCTGCCATTTATTAAAATGGGTCGGACGTTCTGTTTAAAATCCTGTATTAAATGCTATTGTGTAAAAAATATTTAGTGTTGTGAATAATCTATAGATTTAATAAGCACTATAGCATTGTTTCTAGCGAGAAAAAACTTTTAAATATACATTTCATTTGTTGAGGAATTAAAGCTGAGGTTTTGGCGGAAAAGTTGATAAAAGCAGCTCTGGGCTATGTGCCCATATTTTAAAATAGGAATGAGCACTGGTAGTATGTGTCACCATCCTTTAAAAAGCCAAGTTATCGATTGCAGCAGAAAAGCAGCCCGGGTTCCACCATTAGGTTCAGCCTTGTTGCATTCAATCATCACTTCACAGAGCAGAATTCTTCCTTTATCTCGCCTACTCCCCACTCCCGGTTCCTAGGGGCAGCTAGCACTTCACTGGGGATATTTGTTTGCCACCTTTGAAGGATGTGGACAAAGTCTGGAAGACCAAGCAGAAAACCTGGCTCTCACAAAGGGTGAGACTTGGAGGCAGACTGGCCTGGATTCAGGTTGAGACCTTGCCCACGTCCTGTGTGGCACTGACTATAGCATACTCAACATTTTAAAGTTTTTATGTTCTCATTGGTAAAACCGGGATGATATTGGGCTGTCCAAAAAGTGCCCTCGGTTTTTAAGTAAAACGAAAAGACACATTTTTCATTTTCACCAAGAACTTTATTGAACAACGTATTCACCCTTTTGTTCCACTACCTTCTGCCATTTTTCAGGCAACTTCATAATTCCATCTTCCCAAAACTTTTTATCTTTTTTTTTTTTTTTCTTCTTCTTGCGTTATGCGGGCCTCTCACTGTTGTGGCCTCTCCCATTTGCGGAGCACAGGCCCCAGACACGCAGGCTCAATGGCCATGGCTCACGGGCCCAGCCGCTCCGCGGCATGTGGGATCCTCCCGAAACGGGGCACGAACCCGCGTCTCCTGCATCGGGAGGCGGACTTTCAAGCACTGCGCCACCAGGGAAGCCCCCAAAACTTTTTATCTTTTTGAGCAAAGAACTGTTCCAGGTGCCTTGTAAACAGTCTTCCAGGAAATTGAAATCTTTTCCATTAAGAGAATTTTGTAAAGACCGAAATAAATGGAAATCTGAAGGAGCAATGTCTGATGAATACGACATGACATGTCTGGTGACATGACATGTCTGGTGAATACGACATCTGATACGACATGAATCAGAACTTCCCAGGCAAGCCGTAACAGTTTTTGCCTGGTCATCAAAGAAACACGCGGTCTTGCGTTATCCTGATGGAAGATTATGCATTTTCTGTTGACTAATTCTCAACACTTTTCTTCAAGTGCTGCTTTCAGTTGGCCTAATTAGGAACAGTACTTATTGGAACTAATCGTTTAGTTTTCCAGAAGGAGCTCATAATAGAGGACTCCCTTCTAATCCCACCATATAAACATCACCTTCTTTGGATGAAGACTGGCCTTTGGTGTGGCTGGTAGTGTTTCATTTCGCTTTTGCCCCACGATCTCTTCCATTCCACCTTGTTGTACAGTATCCACTTCTCATCTCCAGGCACAATTTGTTTTAAAAATGGAACGTCTTCATTAAGTAGAGAATTGCATGAGGAAATATGGTCAAGAGGGTTGTTTTCGCTTAACTTATGTGGAACCCAAACATCAAAGCTATTAACATAACCAAGCTGGTGCAAATGATTTTCAGTGCTTGATCTGGATATTCTGAGTATGTCAGCTATCTCCCTCGTGGTATAACGTTGATTGTTCTCAATTATTTATTTTATTATTATTATTTTTTTGCGGTACGCGTGCCTCTTACTGTTGTGGCCTCTCCCATTGCGGAGCACAGGCTCCGGACGCGCAGGCTCAGCGGCCATGGCTCACGGGCCCAGCCGCTCCGCGGCATGTGGGATCTTCCCGGACCTGAGCATGAACCCGTGTCCCCTGCATTGGCAGGCGGACTCTCAACCACTGCGCCACCAGGGAAGCCCGATTGTTCTCAATTAATGTCTCGATTTGATCGCTATCAACTTCAACTGGTCTACCCGACCGTGGAGCATCGTCCAGTGAGAAATCTCTAGCATGAAACTTCACAAACCACTTTTGACATGTTCAATCAGTTACAGCACCTTCTCCATACACTTCTCCAAAAAGAGAGCACAAATCTCGGTTTGCACTTTGGTTGAGTTTGTACCTTTCTTGAAATAATAAAGCATAATATGCTGAAAATGTTGCTTTTTTCCTTCCATCTTCAATATTAAAATGGCTACACAAAAATTCACCAATTTTGATGTCTTTTTTTAAATGCACGCTGATATGACAGCTGTCACATACAATCTAACAAAATTGTTTTGAATGAAGTTAAAGACAACTAAGAGCTACCAGAGCCATCTTATGGGAAAAAACAAATGAAACTTTTGGCCGACACAATCTATCACCCAGGGTTGTTTGAGGTATTAAAGGAGATTGTTGATGCAAAGTGCTTGGCACATGATGACTTGGTGAGAGCTGTATTTGGTCGCAACCATACTCTGACCTCCTTCCCTTTGCTGGGTCATCCGAGTCTCTCTCGGTCCCCTCCGCTCCCCCCAGCATACAGGGGCATGTTCAGGATGAGCCTGACCATACCCACGTTAGCCTGACTTCCAGTGGCACCGCTTAACTCACACTGCCCTTTCCCTCTCTGCTGTTTTCACATGAACTGCGGGTCATGTCTGGTTGGCTGGCCTCACGTAGGACGAGCACCCATTTGACGTGGACGGTCTGCCTGTCCTGTGTGTCCAGCTCCCCACTGAGGTGAGAAGTTGGCCTTGAGCAGAAGATTACTCTTTTAAAAGCTATGACTTAGGTGTTCCAGTCCTGCATCCTCTCACCTTCCATGTTTACTTTTGTGTTCATTCCAAGTACCCCACGTTCTTGGAGAACATTTCTTAGAAGGAGAAAGCAGCATTTGTGTAAAAGCACCAGCACAGATGGTGGGGCTCTGCTTTGTGGTGTGAGAGGCCGGCTAACCCTATCCACAGCTGACTTGGGCCCTGGGAATGACGGGAAAGAGAATTAACTAGCAGTCAGAAAGAGCACCATGTAAACACTCAGGCACCAATATCCTCATCCAAGAAGCTGCTACACATGTCAAGTGCATCATATTTGCCGAGGCAGGCTCAGAGACCAGCCAAACTCTAAGCCATACCAGCGGAAGGATGAAATACTACTGTCGTCCTCCCTGCTGTTAATATCCAGTTTTCCGAGGTTTCCTCACACTGAGGAAACCTAATGCGAGAAGGAAGCAAACATGTCTCTGTCCTTCTCTGGCTCTTGATACCAAGCTTCGTTTTATGAAGAAGCACCCAGGCTCCTTCCAATGGTCCATCCATATCAACAGAAATGGCAGAACGAATCTATGGGGCAGGACCTGCACTTCGTTGTGGATGAACGCAGGATACACTGTGGCATTTGGGCTTCCTGGACGGTCAAGAATCCTGCCCTTTCCAGAGTAGCTGAAGGAATGGCAGTGACCAGCTGCCTTTGGAAATTCTGGTCGAGCTTCCCGAGAATTTGCACAAAAGCACCACGAGCGGCAACTCCACCCTGACCTGCCTTCTGCGGAATACTGTATATTAGTCTAGCCAAGGGCTCAACCACCCAGGCCCAGGGCCAAGGACAGTCCTATTTCTGTTGAGAAGAGTCAGGAATGCTCTTCTTTTAATCCTGTCTCAAATAACATTCAGATGCTTTAACACATAAAAATAAATTCAGTTCTCTGAGGTCTAATGTGTGTTTGGATCTTTATATATAGATGATGGGGGCTGTATTTCATTATTGGCTTTAACAGAAAAAGAAGGGACTGAGTGTCTGTAAGATGAAGCCTGTGAAGCCATTTTAAAGTCTATAATTATCTTGATAATTGGGTGGAGACGCAGTAGAATTCAATAACATAATAAGGTGGATTTTAAAAATTCTAAAGACAATATTTGGATTGATCGTTATAAATACTGTTCAAGCAGGCCTAACTTCATTTCTCAATTAGAAAAAGGTAAGAAAACCATTTCTGATTGCTGTAGATCCAGACCATGAATGACTAGCCATTTCTGCCACAGAAAGATTGAATTTCTCTAACGGGACCCCCAACTGTGGCAAAGGCAACAGCTTATGAATTTGTCCAGAGTACCACCTAGTGGAGAGAGGTATTGCTGCAGAAACCTCAGGGGCCGATAGTGTAACGAGTTTAAATTTCTTGTTAAGAGAAATAACGTGAAAACCCTCTTTAATCTCTAGTTTGTAAATGATTTTTCTAATATGTACATATATATGTTTTACCTCAGTAAATGTAGCATAGTGAATGTAACCAACCATTTCTTAGGCAAGTCGGAATCTGATCGTGCTTTAAGGTCAGCCTTTTGAAAGGATGCCACTGGTTGATCAAATTATAGGTTATAGTTAATTAAGTGGCACACATGAGTATATATACGTGTGTGTGTGCAAATACATGTATACAAGTGTGTGTACATATATATACATACATGTACATATATATAAAATCACTCCCTTACGAAAACATTCAGAATGTGCTTTGCCCCCCCAAACCGCCCAGCTGTGAGCTCCCTGAGAGCAGGGGTCACTGCATGTGGGCCTTTGCAGCCTGAGTGCCTGGCGTAGTGCTCCTGTGGCTGCAGATTCAAAACAGTGGTTCTCAACCTCGGCTGTACTTTGGAATCCTCAGGGGAGCTTTCCAAAAACAGTGATGCCAGGTCCCACCCCCGGAGACTCTGATTTAATTGGTGTGTAGAATGTGCCGAGAGCTGGGAATTTTAAATGCTCCCCAGATGATTCTAATGTGGCGTCAATGTTGGCAACCAGTACTTTCAGGAATAAATTCTCCCAAGTTCAGAAATGGCATTCTCACTCCTCTGAGGGAAGAGAGGGCAGCAAGAAGGAAGAGGGTAACACAGAGGCAGCTGGGGATTTACCTGGAACCACATGGCAATTAACTGGTTACCTAGTGTTACCCACCAAGTTACCTAGTGTGAAAATAGAGCATTACAGGCATTTTTCTGGCCTGCCAGTCACAGGTAGTTGAAATGAGCAAAAGAAAGAGCTTGAGGACCTTAGAAAGTTCCAGAAATAAACCTGCCATTGGTTTACAAACTATCACAAAAACAATTCACAAAAGGGAAATAAATTAATGAAGAATATATGGAAAGTGTTTAATTTCAGTAGTAATTATATGGGTGCAAATGGACATTTCTTCCCCCTTAATTACAACGAAAATTATTTTAATGATATTCAGTGTTAACAGGGAGAGAGTGAAACTAATCTTCAACTGACTAAATCCATTTTGGAAAACAACTGAGCAGCATGGATCAAGGCTGATAAAAATATTTACCACTTGACGACATAATTCCCCTGAGAATCTAAGGAAACAGTTCATAATATGGGAAACTCTAGATGGACAAAAATGTTCATCATGGTTATATCCCTAACAGTGCAATATCAGAGATATCCAAAGTATTAAACAACAAAAGAAATTTTTAAAAAGATAAATTTTATACCCACAGGGAGGAATATTATGCAGCCATTATAAACACTGATAGAAATAAAAATGTTTCACATCAAAATCTTTATGCTCTACTGCTAAGTAAATCATGATATAAGGCTGTTTGTAAACTATGATTTCAATTGGTGTTTTTTAAAAAAAGTCACCTGGGACATCTTTAATTCCAAATAATTCTTCTCCAGGAAGGACTGCTATTCGGACACACCAAACATTTGCTGTCTCTATTGATTGGCCTATGATGGCACAATTTTGGCTTTAGGTCTTTGATCTAAATTATCATTTGAAATAGCTGTTGGTTCTTTTCATGACAGCTTACTACGCATACAGACTCTTTTAAAACTCTCTTGCACTTTCTTAGATGAACCAGAGATCAATAAAAGGGGAGCTAATCAAATCCCATGGAAATGTTCTTTTTGTACTGGAGAGAGGAGGAACAAGAAGCCCATTCCGTTCACCTTTTAGATGAACTATTCCTGGGGCCCCTCCCCTTCAGGGTGAGATTTCTGGGTGTTCTTAAAGGGACTTGCCAACCACCTTGAAAAGCAGTTTAGGGGCACGGTGCATTCCCAGCAGACCAGGGTCTCCAACTCGGGCAGTGACAAAAATAACCAAGTAGGAAAGAGGATGAACAAGAAGGGGAACCGCTACAAAATGAATGAGAATCATCTCGCAAATCCATGTGAGGTTTTCAGAACTTATATGGATTTTGGCGCTTTTGGAGCAGAATCAGTTATGTACAAGAAAGCAAAGCAGTTGCTTGACAGTTCATTTTTTCTGCTAAATGAAACCAGTCAGCACTTTTAGACTGTACAGCAAAATGTGCCACAGCCAGTCCACACCAATTAGTGAACACACTGAGCTAAATGCAGATTCAGTTGTGGTAGAGCACATGTACTCTATTATTAACCTATTATTTAAGAAAGGATTTACAACATTGTGGTCTGAAGGATAAAATAAAAGTCAGGCTGGATCCTATAGTATGCTTTTTTCCCTGTTTTTTAAAAAAAAAATTTATTGGAATATAGTTGATTCACAGTGCTGTGTTAGTTTCATCTTTTTTTTTCTGGAAGGAAAAAAAAAAAGGAGTTTGATTGTCTCTCCTAACTGAAAATGCCAAAGGGTTACTGTTTCAGGTATTACATGACCCAGGGGCTCAAATGACGTCACTAAATCTCAGTCTTTGTTCATCTTTTGACTTTTTATCTCCTCTTTGTTAAATCATGATTCCTTTCCAGCAGAGAGGATGGAAATCCTTCTAACCAGATAAGAAGCAACCCTACGAGTGAGGTGATTATTTGGACCTTAAGACTCTATCTATCTATCTATCTATCTACCTACCTACATATCTATCTATCTATCATTATGGTAAAAGAAACATAAACTTTGCCATCATAATTATTTTTAAGTGTACAGCAGTGTTAAGTATATTCCCATTGTTGATCTCTAGAATTTTATCATCTTGCAAAACTGAAATTCTATACCCATTGAACAAGCACACTTCATTCCCCCTCCCCTCAGCCCCTGGAAATCACCATTCTCCTTTCCTATTCTATGAGTTTGACTACTTTGGATACCTCGTCTAAGTGGAATCATACAGTGTTTGTCTTTTTGTGGCTGCCTTGTTTCACTCAGATAAAATGTCCTCAAGGTAAATACATCCATGTTTCATCATGTGTCAGAATTTCCTTCTTTTTTAAGACTGATAGGCCTCTATGTTTTTTATTGTTTGTTTCCTTTAACCTTCAACTATGCTCAGTGATTCCATCTAAAAATAAACATACAAACATAATCATAATTCCCTGTCTTTTCTCAGATAAACCCTCAAACTTCTGTTTTTCCTCATTATTATAATAAAGGTCAACTTACCCTGTACTCAGCCCTTTACTCTTTGGGACCCAATTTCTACCTCACCACTTTTCTAAAACCAATTCCTTGAAGAGTATTAGAATCTTCTTCAATTAAAAAAAAAAGTATTTTAAAAATAACGTCTTCTGTGGCATGAGGTACTCATGGGAAATCTACTTCTAATTGTTGGTTTATGTTTTCTTCCAGACTGGGTTCTTTCCCCATTTGTTGCATGCTCTTTTTTTCCCACTTTTAATTTTCTTTTAGTTTAGTTTTGTTTTCAGCCACAGGACACCTGTAGAGCAGACAGAAGTTATTCACGCTTTAAATAGCTCTGCTCAGTTGTCTAATTGCTCTCATTTGGTGGAATGGATTCTACTTGATGTGTTCCCCACCTTATTTTGAGGCCAGGTTATTGTGCCTTTGCAGTTTGAAGGAAAGGTGTTGCCCTTAGATCACTTTTCTGTAGCCTGCTGGTAGGAGGACTGTGGGGGTGGAGCCAAGATGGGGCTGAAGTCTGAGCCTAGGAGACATGAGCTCTGAAGTCAAGTGTAACAGAGCTCAGTCAACCCAGCAAGGGATACATCCAACTTCTGTGAGGTTTGGCTCATCACTCCGACTCAATCCAATGTCTTGGCGGATGGGAAGACCTTGTAGTCTTTCCAGCATCTTTCAAGGGCCCCAAGGGAGAGAAAAGGGCTTCTAATCTTGAAGACTTTTCTACAGTTTCTCCCCCGGGATGACAATCCATGCCCTTGGTCCTCTTCTCTGCAAATAGGAAGTTGTTAGTGAGAAGATTCAAGATTTTGTTGGCTTGATATAGTGCTTCTGGGGAGGAAAAAGCAGAAGCCACAACAGACTGTACCACTCCAGGATCACTTGGTTCTTCTGTTGATGCCTCTTTTTCAAAGTGTGTGATGTGAAGTTTTGCCTTTTTTCTTATTTAATTGAGGCTGGTAAGTTTTTATTGTTTTATTGTTTCCTTGGCTTTTGCGTGTTTTCAGTATTTTTTTTGTTGCTTCAACTCTTGGGGAGAGAAGAGAGCCCATAAGTTGGCTTTGTTCTGCCATCTGTGTCTGGAAGTCCAACAGTTATCATCCTCATTACTAATCATACAGATATTTTATGGTACTCAACCTCTTTCACCTTTTAAGCATTTTAATACAGTTGATTGTACCTTATCTGACCCAGGATACATGGTCTGCTCCTCCTTGACCCTAGGATCTTTTTTTTCCTCTTTTTTCCTAAAATGAAGCTGTTGGACTACATTATAGTTCTTATTGCTGGTTGCACATTAGAATCACCTAGGGAGCATTTTAGAAATACATCACTCCCAGGAACTCTAATTTATTTAAGCTTGAAATTGAGCCTGAGTGGCAGCATTTTAAAATAAACTGTCCAGGGGACTTAATGAGTGGCAGGAATTGAGATTCCTGGGTCTCTTCATGGTGACAGCGCTTCTCAGCTCTGAAGCTGTAAGGCCATCTTCCTCCCTAAAGAAAGCAGGTGGTACTTATAGAAACTCCCCCAAAGTGCAAGGAGTTGAACAACTTTAGCAAGAAGGAAGATTCCATGAACAAACACCACAAAATGCAAAGAAGACATAGGAGCAGCAGGAGAGGATCCCCAAATAGGATGCCAATTCTGTTTCATGAGTCAAGAGTGGGACCCAGGACTTCCCTGGTGGCTCAGTGGTTAAGAATCTGCCTGTCAGTGCAGGTGACACGGGTTTGATCCCTGGGCCAGGAAGATCCCACATGCCGCAGAGCAACTAAGTCGGTGAGCCACAACTACTGAGCCTGCATTCTAGAGCCCGTGCATCACAACTACTGAGCCCACATGCCACAACTACTGAGCTGGCATGCTGCAACTACTGAAGCCCACGCACCTAGAGCCCCTGCCCCGCAACAAGAGAAGCCACCGCAATGAGAAGCCCGCACGTCGCAACAAAGAGTAGCCCCCGCTCACCACAACTAGAGAAAGCCCGTGCGCAGCAGTGAAGACCCAACACAGCCAAAGGTAATAAAATGTAAAAAGTAAAATTTAAAAAGAGATAAAAGAGTGGGACCCAGAAGATAAAGTTTTTAAAAGCCACCCAGAAAATGTTGGTGAGATTTGACAACTGGTGCTCCAGATATCCTTTGCTTATCTCCTGCCAAGTGTAAGGTTTCAGAAAGTTCTCTCTAATGCCTCCTGTCCTGCCGACACTCATGCCTCTGGCTTTTCTTCAGGACTGAGCTGTGTGGAACAGCCTATCGAGCTTCAATCTGTATTTACCCCACTGCATCTTCCCTGTTGTTACCGGAACAGTGGTTCTTAAAACTTAAGTGTGCATCGGAATCAGCTGGGCACCTTGATACAACACAGATTCCCAAGCCCCATGACCAGAATTTCTGATTCTCAAGTCTGGGATTGGAGCTGAGAATTTGCAGTTCCATCAAGTTCCCAGGAGAGGCCACTGCTGCTGGTCCAGGGCCACACTTCGAGGAGCGCTGAACTGGAACGAGGGTCCTAAAACAGACTGATGGGTTTGTCCTTTGCCTAAAAGCCTTGCATGTTTACAGGAGAAAGCCCAACCACTGAGCAGTGTCCACAGACACTTCAGCTTTCCCAGTGACCACTCCCTCCTGTCCACATCTCTGGCTCAGGTACACCAAACACTTCCCTGTGCTACCACCATGCCATGTTCTTTCATACTCGCAGTCTTTGCAGATACGAGTCTCTCCCTGGAGAGATTCTCCTCTTTCTATATTGGGTCAACTCCCACTCATCAGTCAAGCTTCTGCTTAAATGTCACTTTCTCCATGAAACCATCACAGGATCCTTGAGAAATATCATTCCTCTCTCTGTTCCTCTGTGCTCTGATGTGGAATACAGTGCCTTGCATTTTGATTCTCTGTTCGAATATCTCGATCATCTGTTTGCATATCTTGCTAATGCTTCGTGAGCCTCTTCAATAAAGCTAAATTTTATTCTCTTTATTGCTTATTCTCTATATCCCTAAGACCCAGCACAAAAGACATGCTAGATTAGCACTTGTTGCACAAAAGACTGGATAGTCAAGGGCACTATAGGCAGAGTTGGTTGGCTTTTTCCTTAAAGCATAAAAGTACTTAAAGTAAAAAAACAGAATCACTGTTTAGTTGGGGGTTAAGCTATCAGTTAGCTAGATCTGGAAACTGTTAAAGGCTGGACAGTGTGGAAAATATATAGATTTCATAAAGAACGTCCTTAGAACACTATCCTTTCTACACAGGAATTAATGCTACATTCTCCATTCCTTACCCTACCCTCCCAAAAAGGTCTTAGCATTTAAAATTGGGTACAAAAGAGTTTGGGTGTGGTCTCTCTCTTCTGAGCAAATAAACTGCAAATAAAATTACTTCACCTGACAAAAAAGAGAAATGGTTTAATAACACCCATCACATTTGAAATACAGGACATGTAATTTGGAGGATAGAGACCCAAAGTCCTTCCTTTTTATTCAGATTAATCTTATTAATCTTAGGGCTTACAGACACATAAGTGGCTACAGGAGAAACTTATCATGGTTCACAAAAATAAACTACAGTCATCCATTCTCAGGGTTCTAAAATATTGGCTAGGCTGACAAAATCCTAAATTTATAGATGATTCTAAGGGTGAGGATGTTTTTCTCTTACTGGCTGGTATTTTATAACACATGTCATTGTGTTCAGCCTTGTAGAATTTATGCCATTAGGAGTCATACATTCAGATAAAAGCTGGATCAAGGAAAGAGGATTGTTGGCAGAGTATTTGTCAGTAAATGATTTACAAAAGCATGTGACTTCCTTTGTTCTGAGTTTCAAACTTCCTTTTCAATAAAACCTTGACCAAGGGCTTGGAGATCTGCCCGTTGCTTGTACTCCGGAAGGGCAAAGTACTCTACGTCATGAGGGCTATAGGTGACATTGGTGTGCTGAGAAATATTGGGATTCAACCACTAATTCAATGTAGAGTAATCATTTATTTATTCACTCATTCAACAAGTTTTTACTGAGGGCCAATCATGTGCCAGGCACCCTTGCTGAAGGTACAGCAGTAACAAAACAGATACAAGTCTCTTCCCACATGGATCCTACGCTCTAGCTGGGGAAGAGATGGGTTAAAAAAAAAAACCAAATGTGTGCGTGCTCGTGTGCATGTGTGGGCATGCCTGTGCGTGCATCCGCGTGTGTGAACCACCCCAGAAGAATAAAGCGAGGAGCAGGCTAGAGAATTATGGGAGTCGTAGGACTGGTTTTCATCCAGGGAAAGAGCTCACTGGTTGTCCCACCTGGAGAGGTGGAAGAGTGACCTCCTTGGGGAGGAACCTTCCAGGCAGAGGGAACAAGAGGCACAAAGGCTCTGGGTGGTGTCACGCCTGTCATGCCTGAGGAACATGGAGGGACTAGTGTGATTGGAGCAGAGTGAGTGAGGGAGAGTGTTAGAAGATGAGATCCAAGAGAACAAGGTGGCAGGAGTTGGGGGGTGGGGTCTGGTCTTACATGGCTTTGTAGACCACTATTATTTTGGCTTTTACTTGGGGTGAGGTCAGAAGTCTTTGTATCGTTGAGTAGAAAAGCGATAGGATCTCTCCTATGTTTCAACAGAGTCAATCTGGCTGCCGTCTCTGGAACTGACTGAAGGGAGACAGGGCAGAAGCAGGGAGATGAATCAGAGGGCTATGACAACAATCTAGCTGAGAGATGGCTGCTGATTAGACAAGGATTTAGTGCATAGGTGGTGAGAAGGGGCCAGACTCTGGATATATTTTTAGAGAAGAGCTGACAGGACCTGCTGAAGGACTAGACACAAAACGTGAGAGAAAGAGAGAAGTAAAAAATGATGTCAGGGTTTTGTTTGGGGGGTGGTGCAGATGGGAAAGGCTTTGAGAGAAGCAGAGAGCTCTATTTGGAACATGTTAAGATGCTGATGAGACATCCAAGTGGAGCCTGGACTTAAGGAAGATGTCCATGTTGAAGATATAAATTTGGCGGTCATGTGCATGTAGATGGTATTTAAAGCCATCAGACAGGATGAGATCACCAAAGATGAGTATTGTAAAAATAATTAATAACCAGAAATTGCAATTAGAGTTGGGAAACCAGAAGGGGGAGCTCTCACACCCTGGGCCATGCTTAACGCAGCAGGAAGAAGAAAGACTCCTTTCCTGGCAAGGACTCAACCAGTGAAAAGCTATGGACTCTTTGTTTACTACAGCCCTCCCAACTTTCTTTTCCTTTTATAAAAGTGTTCCTCTCTTCCTCTGCAGGGACTTGCATGTGGCTCAACACAGTTGCAGACCCCGAATTTCAATTCTCTGCTGATCCCAAATTAACACATCCTTGCTGGAGAAATATGTCAGGTCAACATATTTTGTTTGTTTCAGGTCAACAGTATGTATATAGATAGAAAAGAGAAAAAGCCCGAAGCAAAATGTTCTGAGCTCTCCAATGGGAAGAGATCAGGGATATAAGAAAGTCAAGGAACCGAACCAAGAAGTGAAGGATGTGGGAAGGATCTTCCACGAGGATACTGAAATCACCAAGAATTAAGACAAGGGGCTTCCCTGGTGGTGCAGTGGTTGAGAGTCCGCCTGCGCGATGCAGGGGACACAGGTTCGTGCCCCGGTCCGGGAAGATCCCACATGCCGCGGAGCGGCTAGGCCCGTGAGCCATGGCCGCTGAGCCTGCGCGTCTGGAGCCTGTGCTCCGCAACGGGAAAAGCCACAACAGTGAGAGGCCTGCATAACGCAAAAAAAAAAAAAAAAAAAAAAAGAATTAAGACAAGAGGAGTGTTGGAGAGTGTAACAGTGACCCAGGAGCTAAAATATTCAAGGGATAGACCATCCAAAGTTTTGATTATTATGCAGTCAAATAGAAGGACTCAAAATGCTGTATACTCCAACAGATTTTTAGTCTACGGTGGAGATGCATATTTTCTATTAACTATCCTTTAGTGCCACCTGCTGGACACAGATCAAAGCAAGTATCAATAACTACAGAAGGATGAACCCTTTAAGGAAAGTCCTTGTGATTAAGAGAATTTCACAGCAGGTGGGGAAAAAAAGTTCTTAGTGTACTCTGATTAATTAGATAATCACTTTGCAACACAACAGTGTTGCAGAGGCCACAACAGTGAGAGGCCCGCGTACCGCAAACAAACAAAAAAAAGATGCTGTATATTCACCCCATCAATAGGTCAGAGGAGAAAAACACCGTAACCATCTTGAGACCGTGTGTGTGTGTGTGTGTGTGTGTGTGTGTGTGTGTGTGTGTGTGTGTGTGTGTGTATGTATGTACATGTAATCTCAGAAAAACTGGGAACTGGAGCGACGGGGTAGTGACTAAAATCATTCCAAAACTTTCAATTTAAGACCATGGGAAGGATTTGGGATTAGCAGATGCAAACTATCATATATAGCATGGATAAACAACAAGGTCCTACTGCATAGCACAGGGAACGATATTCAATATCCTGTGATTAACCATTATGGGAAAGTCTAAAAAACAACGCATATATATGTATAACTGAATCACTTTGCTGTACAGCAGAAATTAACACAACATTGTAAATCAACTACACTTCAATAAAACAAATTTTTTAAAAGACCAAAGGAAGGAGAAAAACAAATGGAAGAATATTCACTGATGCTGTTGAAGCAATGTGGGAGATGAGGAGAAACACTTCATGAAGTGGCCACCCCTGGGAGGGCTCAAGCCGCCTGGCGGTTGGGAAGTTGGGGGGTGTGGTCACTGTGAGGGTCCTGAGTCCCCCACTGAGGCTGTCCTCACACTGGCCTGGAGAAGTGCTGTCTAGGCAGGCCCTGAAATGCTCCTTGATCATATGAAAGAGCAGGCTTTTATTAGACTGAGTGACATAAAATTGCCAATGACTGGACCACATTTAACCTACAACTTCCATATTACAGCGAGTTCTAGCACCTGACCGGCAGGCCAGCAGCTGTTCACCTTGGGCTGAGGACAAAGGTCCAGATGAATATCTCCACCTCAGCTGCAGCTGGTAATACTTGTTTTTCTCTGGTGTGGGTTTCCCACATTCAAGCTGCACAGATTTCAACAAGTCTGGAAGGACAAAGGGATAAACAGTCCCTCCTTGAAGAATTAAATAAATGGTTCCAAGTATTCTGGGCTAATCTGGCAATCGCTCATTGTCACCATATTCCTATGGAAATAGCAATTCTCTGCATCATCAACTTCTCTGCAATGCTAGACACAAGATCCAAAATGAAAATGTCCATTTTATAGAATTTATGAGATGAAATTTAAGACTAATAAGCTGGCATTTTGGTGATGACTGTAGAATTGCTTACAATAACTTACTGATAAATTGAAAATAACCAAAACCTCCAAAAAACAGGCATTGGTTAAATAGTAGCATCTTCCAACTTTTTAAAAACTGTAAACCCCTTAAGCGGTTTTAAAAAATGCAATTTTGAAGGCATGTGAGTAAAAAACTCATTTTAAATTTAAAATGTTAAACATTTTGGGGTCAATATACTAAAGAATGTGTTAGAAAATTTCTTAAAAATACAATAGATGAATCGTGTGGAAGATTATTAGTTAATGAAAATAGTCAGTTAGACAGGGAGTCTTAAAAAACAATGCATATATACCCTAAATATTTTGTTTTAACTTAAAACATTTATATATACTTTCAGCTGAATGTACTGTGATGTAACACCAAGGCATGGTCAGGATTCTTACAAAAACCACATTCGCGATGCATTATCTACAACTGCAGGTTTCGTCTCCTTGAATTGGAGGGTGAAATTTGTACATTTTATGAAACCATGTGAGTCTAAAAGCTTCCAAGATTTTTTTTTTACAGTCTTGTCTAGTCCTTTATAGAGCACATTTTTTCAAAAAGCATTTCAAAATTAAATGTAACAGCCAGTTGTTGGGCTGCACCCCACAGGCTTGCAAGCCTTGTCGTTGCCCAGCCTCTAGACCAAAGAAAGAAAGAGCCCGGAGACAGTGACAGAGACATCAACGGCTATCCGATAGGGGATCTTCCGCATCTGAAGCAAAAGGTCCTGGACTGACATCCTGCCATGTACAGCAGACAGCAGGCAGGACACAGCTGCAATCTTCAGTACTCGCAAGAGAAGGAGGCTACCATTTATATAGGGAATTGACATCAGGTTGACTCATCAGTTACCAGGGAAACCAGCGAGTAGGGCAGGGGGCAAGCAGGTAGGCAGCTGATTAAACCTTATAATTAAGAGAAGTGGATAGTCATGAGTGAAGCAGGGACTGGTCAAGCAGGGGATGTACAGAGCGCAAGAGTACAGCCATCTTGAGTGGCCTGACCATACATCAGTACAAATGGTGTTAATAGGTTTTAGAAGAGACATAACTGACTCTTGGTAAATATTCAACTTGACCCTTGGGTGCATGGGTACTTGAACTTGCTGGAAAGTGGCCTACTAGTCATAAATGGGCAGCTTACTGTGGGCATGGCTGGATAGGCTTACGGAGTGAACGAACACACAGGGCAAACCTGAGTGTGCATCACCTGGAGGGCTTGTTAAAATCAGATTGCTCAGCTCCGTGATTTGATACAGAAGGTCTGGGGTGGGGCTGAGAACCTGCATATATTACATGTTCCCAAGTGTCAGCATCACTGCTGCCAGTGGGGGGGCCACATGCTGAGAACCACCAGCACAGGCCAATCCCACAGGGTTGGTTAAGGGCTAATCCTCTGTACAGTCTTTCTCCCCTTTAACAAGTGAACACTGCTAGTTCCTCCTTAAGAGGAAAAAGCATGAAGTGTCATATACCTTTTGTGTGTGTGTGTCATATACCTTTTTTAAGCGATATGGTTGGTTCAGAAATTGAACTGTATTACACAGAGAGGAAATGTATGTTTCAATTACTAGAAATGACTAGGAATTGAATCACTGCTTTCATGATCCTGATGTTTAGAATGACTGACTGCATTTGGTGCTTAAAATAGCTGATCGCTTAATTTTTCTGACAGTAATTTCTTATTTCTAAATGACAAGAGAAAAGGTTACGGATCCTTAACTGCAAACACTTTTCTGTCAATAACACTTTGCAAATGTAGGTAGCCTTTATTCCTGATCAGTGAAAAACCAACTCAGATATAACTGATTCACTCTGTTATAAAGCAGAAACTAACACACCATTGTAAAGCAATTATACTCCAATAAAGATGTTAAAAAAATTTTATCATGTGGGCTTTTGAAGCATACTTGAGATCTCATTGTGCTGAATACAAACTGTGATGAGGTGAATACAGTTTCCCGAACAGGAGAAGAGTCTGGAGGTGAATTTGCAAGACTGGTCATTTGTCCTCTGAGGGACAGGGACAAAGAATAAGGGCAATGGAAAGCGGGGTCCTGGACAAGCAAGCATGGCAGCTGTCTGCCTTCCCGGGGGTTCAAGACTGTTGTTAAACGGGGAGTGTTCAAATTATTTTACTCACCAACTTATAAAAAACAGAAACAGAAATGTGTTATGACTGGCTTTAAGGATGAGAATCCCTAAACACATAACAGGGAAACTAAACAATGTTACATCAAGAATGATACTGGGGGGGCAGATTTATTTACATGAAAAGATATTGTACTTTTGAGTGAAAAAAGCAAGTTACAAAACAGTTTATGTTGTATCAGTCCATTTATGCGAGGAAAAAAGCTACAATGCCTGCAAAATGTTCCCAGTAGTTTTCTTGGTAGGAGGGGAAAATGTTGGATTCTTGGTGTTTTTTGATTCTTATGTTTTTCAGTCCATATTTCCTATAACATATTACTTACGGGCTTTAGAAAAATAAAAACAAAGAGGTGGCTATTATTTTTAAGAAGCAAATACAAGGGACACAGAGAGACCGTAAGGGTCATCTCCCACTGTTTATTTTAAAATAATGCCCTTTATCGATCTCCTGAGACAAAAATTCCACCATCCTATAGGAAGGCACTGTATACACAGGTTATATGGGTGCAAAAGTGATCTATCTGCTGACACACCGTAGCATTATATATCTTTAGAATGCAGCATTTACTGTATAATTACTCCTTCAAATACGAGCTATTTATTGATAATGAAATAACAAAGACAGAAATAGGCACAGTCATAAATTACTGGTAGCCACTATACCAACACCCTATAATAAATTCTATTTTTGTCCTTGTGATTGCAAAATTTCTTTTGTTAACATAAGAATCTTACATTGTGTATCTTTTAAATATATGTGAAATATTTTTAAATACACCTTTTAAATATTATTTTAAATAAATATGTTATCCGTAAGTTTTTTTCCCCCAGAAAAACTGGGGGATTTTTACTAGATATCAAAGTACCTTTTATTAGACACAGCAAGGCCATCTTTCACAAGGAGATCAATACAGGCATGTTTTCAGCCGCCCTCAATTAAAATGCTTACAAAGATGTTTATCTAATCCCTTCTTCTGACTCATAACTTTCCTGAAGGTTGTGGTTTGGTTTTAATTGAAGTACGCTGGTGATGTTCAAAACTTTGTTTTAAGAATGAGAAAACCAATTATGTTATTTCAATAGATAAAATTAACATTATTCCCAGAGGCAATATTTTAGAAATCTCAATCCTTTAACGTTCAGTGTGAATCATCTTTAAAAAAGAAAGAAAGTTGATCATGGAAAAAAGTCACATTTACATTTGAAGTTGTTGGTTTTGTTTTGTGTTGTTTGTTCGTTTTTTAAATTTTGCAGAGATGGGGTTAATAGCTCATTAGAGGCAGAGCGGATTCAAAAACAAGCCTCCTGCTCAGTTGATGCTAGTGGCTCTGGGAAGGTGGGAAATGCCTACAGTCTCTGAGCCTCCTCTTCACCCCTAAACCCTGAGAAGGTTTTACAAGTAGTAACACGCCTAGAGTTTTAGGGCAGTTCCCAGAATCCAGGTAACTCATCGTCCCTCCATCCTGTTAAAATGGATGGCCTTGCTAAGAAAATATATGGCTTATCGTTTAGGGTGTGTTACTACTTGGCATGTTTCACTCTATATATAGAGAGAGAGGTTTTCAAGCCAGGGTATCAGTGACAATGCTCACATCTATATTGTATATATTTTAACTCAATAAACATGTCTTCCAAGCCACTATAAATAGCATAGGCAAGAGCATAATATTTCAAGAGAAAGTGTTATTTGGGTATTTAGCAAGTTTGAGGATTGATTTAACTTACGAGAATCACTAAAATTTGAGCTGAATGTACTTTTGGTCATTTAAATTTTATTATTTGCAGAGATCTGAATGATAGTCCAACTTTTCCTAAGTGTCCCAGTACAATCATTTTGTACTAGTAAATCATCATCTGATCTAATATTTCATAAGATTGGCACATGCCACTACGAGATCATCTCCATAGAAAAAGCAATGGACAGATGAAAAACATCATGTTGTCAACGTAGGATTTTATATAAATAATATGCTATAAATATTGCGGCATATTCTAGTTTGCACAGTAGTTTTAAACATTATTTCATTTGGTATAACTCTGGGAAAATGGCGATCCCAAATTAACACATACAGTAAGTCCCCTACATATGAACGAGTTCTGTTCTGAGAGCGCATTGATTGATAAGTCCAATTTGTTTGTAAGTCCAACAAAGTTAGCCTAGGTACCCAACTAACACAATAGGCTAAATAGTACTGTACTGTACTCTACTAGGTTTATAATACTTTTCACACAAGTAATCCATAAAAAACCAACAAAAAGTAAAGAAAACATTTTTAATCTTACAGTACAGTACCTTGAGAAGTATAGTATAACAGCTGGCATACAGGGGCTGGCATCGAGTAAACAGGCAAGAAGAGTTACCGACTGGAGGAGGGAGAGGAGGTGGGAGGTGAAAGAGCTGAAGGATCGTCGGCAACAGGAGATGGAGGGCAAGCTGCAATTTCACTCACTCCTGACACTGATGGAACGCATGTTCACATCTTTGAAAGCTCTCAACTAGAAGGTTCATATGCAGTGGACTTACTGTAAGGTAAAAGAGGTCCAGGGAGCCTAAAGGACTTTCCAAGGTACCGCTGTAAGAAGTAGACTGGTTCTTAAAGGTTTTGGTTCTGGAATGAGTTTGGAAAGAAGCCCCCTCCACCACCACCATCATCATACCTCACTGCCGCAGGAGTCCTCAGTCCTACAAGCTATAGGAAGATGAGGTGTCCATTTGCAACATCCCAAAGGGAATGTACAAACAGGAGGTGCCCAGTGGTCTTCTGCTCAAATCATCACTGCCATGGGTTCCCAGGGAAACAAGACATCTCCTGGGCCTGTCCTCCAGCTTCTGGAGGATATATGGGTATACTGATTTATCCACAGAAGAAACATCTACACACCATGTATCATGTGCCATTCACTTTCCAAGGTACAAAACTGCAACCGTGATCAAGACAGACCCATCCTCCGTCCTGTTAGAACTGACACATCTAGCGGTAAAGATGGACACGCACCAGGTAATTCCAAAAGAGGGTGGCAAGTGTGACACTGAGTAATCCGGGCTGCCAAAAGGCAACTATGAGAGAGGGCCACCAACCCAGACCAGGGGCTTCAGAGGAAGTGCTGTCTGAGTGGAGACGTGAGAAACAAGAAGGCATCAGGCAAGTAAAGCAGTGAGAAGGGGAGAGGGAAAGGAGTGAACAGCATGTGCAAAGACGCAGAAGCTAGGGAATGTGCTGAGTGTGACGAGCTAGAAGGTCAGCAGGAGTGAGTTATGAAAGCTGAGAGTCTTACCAGTCAGAAGAAGGCGGCTGGACTTTACCTTGACCATAAAAGGGAGCCAACAAAGGGTTTCAGCAGAAGACCATTGAATAGGGACTTCCCTGGTGGTCCAGCAGTTAACACTCTGTGTTCACAATGCAGGGGGCCTGAAGTTTGATCCCTGGTCAGGGAACTAGATTCCACGTGCCACAATGAAGATCCCGCATGCCACAACTAAGACCCGGTGCAGCCAAATAAAGAAATAAATATCAAAAAATAAAAAAGAAGACCGTTGGATAAATAATAAGAAGACTGTTGTAGTAATATAACTGAATAATGGTGGGGTGGTCTGAACAGGTAGTGACAGGGGAAAGTATGAAAAGGGATGCAAGAGATCTTCATAGAATGTAGACTCATAAGACCTGATAACTTTTTCATTTTTCATGTGAAGAATACTCCATACTTCATTTAATTCTGAGAAGTGGATATTGCTTCCTTAGGCTATATGGATGAAGCTATAATTCAACCAACTTCGGGATATTGCTTTAATCACAACACAACACAAAGAGAATTAGGAAAAAAACACACCTAAACATAGAGCATAAGAAGCATACAGATCATTCAAATACTTAACACAAGTCCATACAATTTGTCTTAAAGGACCCTCGGAGGGCAGACACAGCCAAGAGGCAGGAACCAAAAAGAAGGATTTCATTTGGCACGAATACATTAATGGAAGCTGAAAGGTGCTCATAAATGAAAGACATTTTCACGTGTTGGAAGCCACATTGAAGGAGAATGACAACTTTATAAAACCAAAGCTAGTCAAAGCTTCCTCTTCTTTTTTTTAAGCTAACATGGCCATTTGGTTTACTCAGCTAAGCTCCAGCCCAGGCAGCTCTCACAATCATTCCTAAACCCAAGGCACATCCCAGTGGGTGAGGGGTCAGACAGTCAAAGAAAACACCAGACATACTAAGAAAGTCACACCTGGGGGAAAGGATGCCTTTTCACGAAATTCACATAAAACGGCTCATTAGAATACGTCATCTGCTTGGTTGTAAGACATGTCTGACTCCACGACCCCGATACCTTCGTACCTGTAGTTTCTATCATTCTATCATTTCAACAGCTTTCCATCCGGCAGGTCAGAGGGTTCAAACGCAGCACAACTCACGGTTTTAAGTCCTTCGGCAAACGGAGCCTCCTTCCCACCCGCTTCAGCTGAATCTGAACGATGGCAGAAGTCGGTCACTCCGCAGCCTTTGTCTTATTTCTTCTTCTTTAGTCTGAAAAGCAGTATTAAAGAGTGAAAACGAGTCCGAGTGACTTTTCTCCAAGTTCTCATTACTACTGCCTGTAATGAACATTCCTGGCTTCCCTATTTCATTATGCAATCATTCGACAAGCAGAGGTTGAGTAATTACTGTTGAAGACAGAGCCAGCCGCCAGCCCCCACCCCAAACCCTCCAGACACCCTCCCGACATACCCTCACAGGGCTATGGTCTGTCCTTGCTCTCTGAGAAGCCAAGTAGAGACACCGAAGTAAAGGCTGTCAGACCAGAGCTGTGAAGGCTGGTTCCGGCAGAAGGGCAGACAGAGGGTTTATGGGCACCACGTGTGTGTAAATGATGCACAAGTTGTCTGAGGGTCTGCACGGCCTCCTCTCATCTCCCATCCTCCACCTGGGACCTCCTGCCACCCCTGGCCCCAACTGAAGTTTCTCTTTTTTTAATAGGAAAAAAACACCATACTTAATTCTCAGAAGTGGATATTGCTTCCTTAGGCTACAGGGATGAAACTGTAATTCAACCAACTTCAGGATAGTGCTGCATTTCTTCACCACACAAAGAGAACTTAAAAAAACTAAACATACAGCATAGGAAGCAGAGAGATCACTAAAAGAATTAATACAATCCACGCAATCTGTCTTAAAGCTGGCGACTGGAGAGGATGTGCGCATTTCAGAGGCAGCGCCCCTCACAAGAGACCTGGGCTACCTTCCTGCACTCCTCCACTGCCTGCATGTTCTCTTCTATGTCCTTCATCAGGAAATCTTTTATTTCCTTTTTGATTTTAAGTTTTTTCAGCCTGGCTGGTGGCTTTCTCAGCAGCTTCTCAGTCATGCTTATGTGCAGAAAGACACTTTTTAAAATGTAGAAACAAATGTATTTATTGGCAGAGGAGAAAGAAAAGAGAGAGAGAATAAACATTGTTTAAGGTTTTAGTCCTAAAAATCTAAACAGATTTTTGGATAGATTTGTAAAAACAATTACGTGAAAACTGGTAACAACTGAACTCATCCCTAAATACTTTATGCCTGGTAACAATAGAACTAATTCCTAAAGAAAAAATATCTATTAGATGTCTAGGAAAAAACAGGCTATTATCAAAAAACATGAAAGAAACATGCAGTGATGGAGGAGGGCTCTTGAGAAGTAAAAAAAAAACCTGGAGAACAAATACAAGATGGGAAAAGGTGGCGAATGAATGATGCATTTGTAGTTCAAGGTAAAAAGTTAAACCCCATGATTTTATAATATTCCATAAGCTACAAATGACTTTCATTTGGGGTCGAGATTAATTTTAGGACTTTTGGTCTGGTGAAAGAGAGAATTAACACTGGTCTTTGCTGTCAGTACTTTACAAATGTTTTCATGACAATACAAAAAAACCCATACTATCCCCTGATTGACTACCCTTTATATGTTTAGAGCAGTGATAATGACTCTGATTATAATTTCTAGTTATTAAAAAAGGTTAAATTGTTGTAAAGGGTTTATAAAGTTTAATTTTTTAAAAATTGGTTTTTTAAAATAATATACCTTGGTTATAAAAAAATTAAAATGATACAGAAATGGTCCCCTAATTCTCTGTTTAACCAGCTGGCCCCCAATCCCACTCATCAGCATGAACCATTTTAAAGAGTTTGGTGTGTGTCCTTCCAGACATTCTCTTTGCACATATATCTATATACACATATATCAACAGTGCATCTGTCATGTTCAACCAATCAATAGGATTATACTATATACACTGTTTTGCTATTTACTTTCTTCATTTAATTTAACATGGACATCTTTCCAGGTCAGTATATAAAGTATATATAAAGAGTTATTAAAACTGTCTTAATGAACACCAAGCCTTCATTATAAAATGAACCAAAACAGGCAGACCTCATTTTATTATGCTTCACTTAATTTGCTCCACAGGTATTTTGGTTTTGTTTTTATTTTTTTACAAATTGAAGATCTGTGGCAACCCTGCGTCGACCAAGTCGCAGGTTGGCACCATTTTTCCAACAGTGTTTGCTCACTTTATGTCTCTGTGTCACATTTTGGTAATTCTTGCAGTATTTCAAAATTTTTCATTATTATTATATTTGTTATGGTGATCAGTGATCTTTGATGCTACTATTGCAAACCGATAACGACTCGATGAAGGCTCAGATGATGGTTAGCATTTTTTAGCAATATAAGTATTTTTAAATTAAGATCTGAACAGTTTTATTAGACATAATACTATTGGACACTTAACAGGCTACACTATAGTGTACACATAACTACTATATGCCCTGGGAAACCAAAAAATTCGTGTGACTCGATTTATTGTGATATTTGCTTTATTGCAGTGGCCTGGAACCGAACCTGCAATATCTCCAACTAGGTACTCCTGTATTGTTCTAGATAATTTCTCTAAAGACTTTTAAAGACAAAGGAGCTATTGATATCCATTGTCATATCGAAAAGACTGTCTCTTCAGATTGCAATACTGTAGTTACTGAGAAAGTAAATCACACAAAGACAGACAGGTCAGCATAGCAGGAAAGGGTACCAGATCCAGACACATACAGCCCTGGGTTTGAATCCTGGCTTGGTCATGGTGTGGCTTTGCATGAATTCTTAAACTCTGTAAGCCTTCCCTTCCTCATTTATAAAATAGGTTTTATTTCACAGGATTTTTTTTAGAAAAAAAAAGAGGAAAATCTTTGCCAACTTGGTCTAGCAGCCAGATCACTTCTCTGGTTGAGGCACTGACTGGTGCATCTCTCCTGCCACGTCTGGCACAGAGAAGCGAGGCCCAGCCACCAGTGGTCAGAAGAGAGCAGGTAGTGGGATGGGCCACGACCCTGGATCAGTCAGGGGAGGAGTGGTGCCTGCCGAATGGCGTACCAGGGTCGGCCAAGACGCAGCCCCTAGGGATTTCCAGGTGGTAGTGCGAACTCTTCGGGCAAAGGAGGGTGGGCAGGAGGGCGCCCAGCCCATAGTCAAGGAGTGCTGGGATGTACAGCCGGTAGGAGAGTGGGAAGAGGCAAAAGAAGAGGAGGAGAGAGTTGGACAAGGAGAAGGAGAGATGAGGGAGAGGATGAGAATTATGTGGACCAAGAGGAAGAGGGGAACGATCCTCCTGAGGGCAGCGTACTAGATTCTGCTGCTGATTTTAAACTGGGATATTTTTTCCGCCAACTTATGATCCCAAAGTCCATATGGTTCTAAAGAAGAGAGTGAATATCAATACGAAAACGCTGATGACGAGGATGGAAATGAAAAACCAGAAGAAGGACTTAAAATGGATACGGTCTCAGCAGAGGGCAGCACTGGAGAATACAGTTGGAAGGCATAAAAGAAATGGACAGCAAAAGAAAAGACGCATTTGCTCTTCATGGATATTCTAGTTTTCATTAGCCCAAAATACCAATTTTGTTTCAAAGTTCAACACCCCAAAATGATATTAACTGACATCTGACTTTACTCTTACCTTTTAGAGATAACAGTATTGTTCACACTGAAAATAAAAGCTTGTTTGAAATGAAAAAAATAAATAAAGAGGAAAGTATACAGTAGCCACTCAATAAATGGTAATTACTTATTCAGTGAAAGCAGTGACTTTTTTCAATGACAGCACACAGAATCACAACCAAATACAGTTGCCTCTGAAGGGGAGAAATGAGACTCAGAATCACAGGGGCCAGCAGGCAGGAGGCCTGGGCTCTGTCTAACCCCGGGTCTACTGCTAATACCCACTGTGTGACCTGACACAAAGCATTTCTCTTTGGACTCACTTTTCTCCAAATTATACCATATACGCTCCTCTGCAATTTGCTGGGGATGGCTAGGGTTCCTTCCAGCTTTAAAATCTATGATCCTTGGAAAGAATCCTTCTAAAGGATAAACATTTATTAAAGTTCCGGTTCAGTTGCAGACACTTTTATGTGATGAGAAATTTTTCACTACAGGAAAACTGGGAGATGTTTGTCAAAGCAAGTTCCCCCTCCCCCATCCTTGTGTTATTTTTTACGACAATTGGCTTTTAGGCTCCCTGCTGACAAAAGCCATCTGCTGAAAAGACGGGACATGCTTGCTATGGAGGCTCAACTAGAGATACTGTGAAATTAGGATGAAACAGTTTTTTGGGGAAGTTCACTCATAGACGGCTAACAGAGAATGGAATAGTCATCTAAGATCCAATAAAGCAAGGCTCCATCAGGCTTACACAGGAGTCTGAGCCTTGATTTAAATCATGAGATCGACAGTTTCAAGAGAGCTTGGGCTTTCTGGTTTGGCTGACCTCTTCCTGTGGCTTTATCCCAAAATGATGCATAAGAAATCATGTACTTCCTTTCCCTTGTGGGAGTTAATCCTACCTGTGCAGCCCTTGTCCTTTCTTGAGTTTGACACTTTAAAGAAAAGCACTGAAAGACCTGAGGAAAGCTATCTGTATTCTTTACCACTGGATTTTATAAAGTCAGGAGTTACCAATTGTTGGCACTTAAAAAATGATAGCATTATATGATCACATTATACGTAGAGAGGTACTACCCATAGAAACTCTAAAAAAAAAATTAACTTACCTATAGAAGTTACTAGTTCAATTACTCTCTTTAAGAACACCAGCAGGGGATGGAACCAAAGATGCTGTGATAAGAAGGGGATCTCGTTTCTAGCCAACCTGCTTGTATACCTTACTTCTTGCATCTGCTGTGTCTTCCTCAGAGCTTTCCTAATTAATTATTGACCGACAGATAAACCTACCCTGGCTATGTTCTCTTAATAGGAGTCTTGTGTATAGAATAAGCCAAAGTTTCTCACAACAGATCTGTCACTCCTGCTCTGCCAATGTCAAGACCTCCTAAGATGGTCACTCTGAGCGTTAACTGCCATTCTTTTGTCTTTACCCTGGTCAACTTCCTCCTCATTAAATGACTCCCCATGAGGTTCAGCAAATAATGTTACAGACCCTGATACATTGTCAACAAACTCCCTAACTGCACTGAAAGTTATCAAGGACAGAGGTTGCCTGGAAAAAGGAATCAACTTGGACTAGAGACAGAAGGGATCAATAGAGGATTGAGAGTCTTGTGTAGGGGAACCCAGAACGGGAGGAAAGAGATTGGATGAAAAACACCTAAAGTGGATAATACCTATGTGGATAAATGAGAGCCACTCCCATCTCTAATAGAGGATTGAGAGTCTTGAGTAGGGAAACCCAGAACGGGAGAAATGAGTTTGGATGAAAAACACCTAAAGTGGATAATACCTATGTGGATAAATGAGAGCCACTCCCATCTCTTTAAAGAGATCTGTACCAATCCATACATGTATTTACATATGTATATAAAACTAATATACATTTATAATACAGCCACTGGAGTCTCAGTAGAATGTTTTAAAATATACTGGAAGATTCACTTAGTCTGATAATTTAGCTTCTTAACATCGTATTACTTATATATCATTATAATTCTTTCTGAGTGAGCTTAACATCTAAGAGCGCGAATGTGCTTGCAGGCAGGTTACCCAGAGGGGCTATGGAATGGCTGTAGTACTGGCTAAAAAGCAGATGATGAAAAAAATTAAGAAAAAAGACGATAGGGGGCCCTGTGGACACAGATACTGCTGTGGATTTATACGAAGAGGCTAGCTCATAGGGGAGTCCCCTTTTCAGCATCCTTTATTATATTTCACTCTAAATGATAACTGAATTAAAGATAACAACCTGGCTAAGACAGGGACAGATCTATGTCTAAAATTCCCTTGTATTTATATATAATATTGGTCTACATAAGGAGCCTTGTTTTTAAGTATTCTCACTTTTATTGTTCTGTTTTTTTCTCATAATATTTCACTTAAAGTTTTTCTTAAATGAATGAAGAAATGGTGTTCACATGTCTGATTGGATTCATCGTATTGTAGTATCTGCTGACACTAACATCCCTTTTTTTGACTATCCCCTTTTTGTTTCCATTGGCTCTTTGTTTCTTAGTTAAAAGTATTAACTGTCTCATAATATTTTCATTTTCAATCCTTCAATATTCATTCTCATCTTTTTGTATTGGCCTCAGAACTTTCCCCCGAATATCCAAGACATCTGGGGTCTGACACACATGTTCTCAGCTACACCTGGATTGAAAGAGACTTTACCTGTGACACTGAGCAATTATATCTCTTCATTTCCATACGCTTCCTGGGTATCATCTTAGTCCTATAGTGAACACATGTTCTATTTTCAGGAATATTTTAGGACTCTCTTTCACAGTGAATGGGGGATTTCAGTTTCGAAAGCTTTAACCCTTCCCAGCTTGATAATGGATTTGAGAGCTTGGTGGACATTTCTATTGAAACTTCACGGCAGTGGTTCTCAGCCTGGGCTGCCCACTGGAATCACCTGGGAGCTTTCAAAAGCACCACATTCTGGGCTCACCCCAAGCCATTGGTCCCAGGAGTTTTGAAAGTTTCCTGGGTGATGCAAATGTACAGGTTAAGGACTGCACTAGGCAATAAAATGCACAGCTGTGCATTACAGCTCCGGCCTGTTGCAATTCTGGCTTTTGTTGGCCATCTTGGCCCAATTCCAAAGCAAAAAAAAAGAAATAAATAACTATGTTATTCTTGCCTACCTTTGCAGTCCTGTCACATTTAAATCCTTTTGAGAACACTCCACCTACGCCCCTGACAACCATTCTATTTCTACGTAATACGAATACGAGCACAGTCTTCATCTTTGGCTCTCTTAATAATGTTACTGAAAGTCAAGCCTGTAGTTTTCATTTCTTAATAGATACGTTTCCTTCACAATGTAGCTTATATTAATTAACCTTGCTGGTGCCCTTGCAAGGTCCGAGTCTGAAGTCATTCATCTCTGGCACTGGAATCACTGAAAAATGTTTTAATGTTACTCCCACTGACATGAGCATCAAGGGTCCACAGCATCTCTCTTCAGAAGGCTTGCTTAGCTACTGTATGTTCCTACAATCCATCCTCCTCCAGATGGCTCTCCTGTCTTTTTTTTTTTGAATTTTATTGTATTTATTATTTTATACAGCAGGTTCTTATTAGTCATCATTTTATACACATCAGTGTATACACGTCAAGCCCAATCTCCCAATTCATCACACATCCCCCACCCCCGCCGCTTCCCCCGTTGGTGTCGATACATTTGTTCTCTACATCCGTGTCTCAATTTCTGCTCTGCAAACCAGTTCATCTGTACCATTTTTCTAGGTTCCACATATATGCGTTAATATATGATATTTGTTTTTCTCTTTTTGACTTACTTCGCTCTGTATGACAGTCTCTAGATTCATCCAAGTCTCTACAAATAACTCAATTTCATTCCTTTTTATGGCTGAATAATATTCCATCATATATATGTATCACACCTTCTTTATCCATTCGTCTGTCGATGGGCATTTAGGTTGCTTCCATGACCTGGCTATTCTAAATAGTGCTGCAATGAATATTGGGGCACATGTGTCTTTTTTTTTTTTTTTTTCGGTACGCGGGCCTCTCACTGTTGTGGCCTCTCCCATTGCGGAGCACAGGCTCCGGATGCACAGGCTCAGTGGCCATGGCTCACGGGCCCAGCCGCTCTGCGGCATGTGGGATCTTCCTGGACCAGGGCACGAACCCGTGTCTCCTGCATCGGCAGGTGGACTCTCAACCACTGCGTCACCAGGGAAGCCCCACATGTGTCTTTTTGAATTATGGTTTTCTCTGGGTATATGCCCAGCAGTGGGATTCCTGGGTCATATGGTAATTCTATTTTTGGTTTTTTAAGGAACCTTCATACTGTTCTCCATAGTGGCTGTAGCAATTTACATTCCCACCAACAGTGCAAGAGGGTTCCCTTTGCTCCACACCCTCTCCAGCATTTCTTGTCTGCAGATTTTCAGATGATGCCCATTCTAAATGGTGTGAGGTGATACCTCATTGTAGTTTTGATTTGCATTTCTCTAATAATTAGTGATGTTGAGCAGCTTTTCATGTGATTCTTGGCCATCTGTATGTCTTCATTGGAGAAATGTCTATTTAGGTCTTCTGCCCATTTTTGGATTGGGTAGTTTTTTTAATATTGAGCTGCATGAGCTGTTTATATATTTTGGAGATTAATCCTTTGTCCACTGATTTGTTTGCAAATATCTTCTCCTATTCTGAGGGTTGTCTTTTTGTCTTGTTCATAGTTTCCTTTGCTTTGCAAAAGCTTTTAAGTTTCATTAGGTCCCATTTGTTTATTTTTGTTTTTATTTCCATTACTCTAGGAGGTGGATCAAAAAAGATCTTGCTGTGATTTATGTCAAAGAGTGTTCTTCCTATGTTTTCCTCTAAGAGATTTATAGTGTCCAGTCTTACATTTAGGTCTCTAATCTATTTTGAGTTTATTTTTGTGTATGGTGTTAGGGAGTGTTCTAATTTCATTCTTTTACATGTAGCTGCCCAGTTTTCCCAGCACCACTTATTGAAGAGACTGTCTTTTATCCATTCTATATCCTTGCCTCCTTTGTCATAGATTAGTTGACCATAGGTGCGTGGGTTTATCTCTAAGCTTTCCATCCTGTTCCATTAATATATATTTCTGTTTTTGTGCCAGTACCATACTGTCTTGATTACTGTAGCTTTGTAGTATAGTCTGAAGTCAGGGAGTCTGATCCCTCCAGCTCCGTTTTTTTCCCTCAAGGCTGCTTTGGCTATTTTGGGTCTTTTGTGTCTCCATACAAATTTTAAGATTTCTTTGTTCTGGTTCTGTAAAAAATGCCATTGGTAATTTGATAGGGATTGCACTGAATCTGTAGATTGCTTGTAGATTGCTAGTATAGTCACTTTCAGAATATTGATTCTTCCAATCCAAGAACATGGTATATCTCTCCATCCATTTGTATCATCTTTAATTTCTTTCATCAGTGTCTTACAGTTTTCTGACTACAGGTCTTTTACCTCCCTAGGTAGGTTTATTCCTAGGTACTTTATTCTTCTTGTTGCAATGGTAAAGGGGAGTGTTTCCTTAATTTCTCTTTCAGGTTTTTCATCGTTAGTGTATAGGAAGGCAAGAGATTGCTGTGCATTAATTTTGTATCCTGCAACTTTACCAAATTCATTGATTAGCTCTAGTAGTTTTCTGCTGGCATCTTTAGGATTCTCTATGTATACTATCCTGTCATCTGCAAACAGTGACAGTTTTACTTCTTCTGTTCCAATTTGTATTCCTTTTATTTCTTTTTCTTCTCTGATTGCTGTGGCTAGGACTTCCAAAACTATGTTGAATAATAGTGGTGAGCGCGGACATCCTTGTCTTGTTCCTGACCTTAGAGGAAATGCTTTCAGTTTTTCACCATTGAGAATGATGTTTGCTGTGCCTTTGTCATATATGGCCTTTATTATGTTGCGGTAGGTTCCCTCTATGCCCACTTTCTGGAGAGTTTTTATCATAAACAGGTGTTGAATTTTGTCAAAAGCTTTTTCTGCATCTATTGAGATGATCATATGGTTTTTATTCTTCAATTTGTTAATATGGTGAATCACATTGATTGATAGGCGTATATTGAAGAATACTTGCATCCCTGGGATAAATCCCACTTGATCATGGTGTATAATCCTTTTAATGTGTTGTTGGATTATGTTTGCTAGTATTTTGTTGAGGATTTTTGCATCTATATTTATAGTGATATTGGTCTGTAATTTTCTTTTTTTGTAGTATCTTTGGTTTTGGTATCAGGGTGATGGCAGCCTCACAGAATGAGTTTGGGAGTGTCCCTGCCTCTGCAATTTTTTGGAAGAGTTTGAGAAGGATGGGCATTAGCTCTTCCCTAAATGTTTGGTAGAATTCACCTGTGAAGCCATCTGGTCCTGGACTTCTGTTTGTTGGAAGATTTTTAATCACAGTTTCAATTTCATTACTTGTGATTGGTCTGTTCATATTTTCTATTTCTTCCTGGTTCAGTCTTGGAAGGTTATCTCTTTCTAAGAACTTGTCCATTTCTTCCAGGTTCTCCATTTTATTGGCATAGAGTTGCTTGTAGTAGTCTCTTAGGATGCTTTGTATTTCTGTGGTGTCTGTTGTAACTTCTCCTTTTTCATTTCTAATTTTATTGATTTGAGTCCTCTCCCTCTTTTTCTTGATGAGTCTGGCTAATGGTTTATCAATTTTTTTTATCTTCTCAAAGAACCAGCTTTTAGTTTTATTGATCTTTGCTATTGTTTTCTTTGTTTCTATTTCATTTATTTCTGCTCTGATCTTTATGATTTCTTTCCTTCTGCTAACTTTGGGTTTTGTTTGTTGTTCTTTCTCTAGTTCCTTTAGGTGTAAAGTTAGATTGTTTATTTGAGATTTTTCTTGTTTCTTGAGGTAGGCTTTTATAGCTATAAACTTCCTTCTTAGAACTCCTTTTGCTGCATCCCATAGGTTTTGGATTGTCATGTTTTCATGGTCATTTGTCTCTAGGTATTTTTTGATTTCCTCTTTGATTTCTTCAGTGATCTCTTGGTTATTTAGTAACGTATTGTTTAGCCTCCATGTGTTTGTGTTTTTTACATTTTTATCCCTGTAATTGATTTCTAATCTCATACCATTGTGGTCAGAAAAGATGCTTGATATGATTCCAATTTTCTTAAATTTACTGAGGTTTGATTTGTGACCCAAGATGTGATCTATCCTGGAGAATGTTCCGTGCACACCTAGACGAAAGTATAATCTGCTGTTTTTGGATGGAATGTCCTATAAATATCTATTAAATCTATCTGCTCTATTGTGTCATTTAAAGCTTGTACTTCCTTATTAATTTTCTGTTTGGGTTATCTGTCCATTGGTGTAAGTGAGATGTTAAAGTCCCCCACTATTAGTGTGTTACTGTCGATTTCCTCTTTTAAAGCTGTTAGTAGTTGCCTTATGTATTGAGGTGCCCCTACGTTGGGTGCATATATGTTTATAACTGTCACATCTTCTTCTTGGATTGATCCCTTGATCATTATGTACTGTCCTTCCTTGTCTCTTGTAACATTCTTTATTTTAAAGTCTATTTTATCTGATATGAGTATTGCTACTCCAGCTTTCTTTTGATTTCCATTTGCATGGAATATCTTTTTCCAACCCCTCACTTTCAGTCTGTATGTGTCCCTAGGTCTGAAGTGGGTCTCTTGTAGACAGCATACAGATGGGTCTTGTTTTTGTATCCACTCAGCAAGCCTGTGTCTTTTGGTTGGAGCATTTAATCCATTCACGTTTAAGGTAATTATCAATATGTATGTTCCTATGACCATTTTCTTAATTGTTTTGGGTTTGTTTTTGTAGGTCCTTTTCTTCTCCTGTGTTTCCCACTTAGAGAAGTTCCTTTAGCATTCGTTGTAGAGCTGGTTTGTTGGTGCTGAATTCTCTTAACTTTTGCTTGTCTGTAAACCTTTTGATTTCTCCATCAAATGTGAATGAGATCCTTGCTGGGTAGAGTGATCTTGGTTGTAGGTTCTTCCCTTTCATCACCTTAAATATGTCATGCCACTCCCTTCTGACTTGTAGAGTTTGTGCTGAGAAATCAACTGTTAACCTTATGGGAGTTCCCTTGTATGTTGTCATATTTCCCTTGCAGCTTTCAATAATTTTTCTTTAATTTTTGCCAAGTTGATTACTATGTGTCTCAGCATGTTTCTCCTTGGGTTTATGGGACTCTCTGCGCTTCCTGGACTTGGGTGGCTATTTCCTTTCCCATGTGAGGGAAGTTTTCGACTATAATCTCTTCAAATATTTTCTCGGTCCTTTCTCTCTCTCTTCTCCTTCTGGGACCCCTATAATGTGAATGTTGTTGCATTTAATGTTGTCCCAGAGGTCTCTTAGGCTGTGTTGTCCCAGAGGTCTCTTAGGCTATCTTCTTTTCATTCTTTTTTCTTTATTCTGTTTCACAGCAGTGAATTCCACCATTCTGTTCTTATTCTGTCACTTATCTGTTCTTCTGTCTCAGTTATTCTGCTATTGATTCCTTCTAGTGTAGTTTTCATTTCAGTTATTGTATTGTTCATCTCTGTTTGTTTGTTCTTTAATTCTTCTAGGTCTTTGTTAAACATTTCTTGCATCTTCTTGATCTTTGCCTGCTTTCTTTTCCTGAGGTCCTGGATCATATTCACTATCATTATTCTGAATTCTTTTTCTGGAAGGCTGCCTATCTCCACTTCATTTAGTTGTTTTTCTGGGGTTGTATCTTGTTCCTTCATCTGGTACATACCCCTCTGCCTTTTCATCTTGTCTATCTTTCTGTGAATGTGGTTTTTATTCCACAGGCTGTAGGACTGTAGTTCTTCTTGCTTCTGCTCTCTACCCTCCGGTGGATGAAGCTATCTAAGAGGCTTGAGACTCCTGTGTTTTCTTTTTTTTTAAATAAATTTATTTATTTATTTATTTGGCTGCATAGGGTCTTCGTTGCTGCACACGGGCTTTCTCTTGTTGCGGCGAGTGGGGGCTACCCTTTGTTGCGTTGCGCAGGCTTCTCATTGCAGTGGCTTCTCTTGTTGTGGAGCACAGGCTCTAGATGCGCAGATTCAGCAGTTGTGGCTCACGGGCTCTAAAGTGCAGGCTCAGTAGTTGTGGCGCACGGGCTTAGTTGCTCTGAGGTATGTGGGATCTTCCTGAAACAGGGATTGAACCCGTGTCCCCTGCATTGGCAGGCAGATTCTTAACCACTGCGCCACCAGGGAAGTTCCTGTCTTTTCTTTTTGACCCACCTTTTATTTTCTGACCCCCAGCGATTCACCTACAGCAAGAAAAAAAATCTCTCCTTGTCCTTTCCATATTAAAGATGCATCATTTTTTAGTACTTTGAAGTAAGATAAGGTACTTGAAAATACCTTGCATCCTGATAGCTAGCCTTGTGCAAATGTAAATTGTCATTATGTTGGCATCAGTTTTTCCATTATGTGGTCCATTTTTACCTTCCCCTTCCCCCCAGTTCCTCTTAATATTAGCAGCCTGATAATATCATTCATAAGGCTTAACAAACTTCTTTCCTTGCCAAATACTTTCTGCAGTATATTTTTCCTTCTTCAAAAGAAAATGCCACTTTGGCTTTTATTTATGAGTTCTCAGCAGGTCCCACACACAGAGAAGGAAATTACCTTTATTGAAACACTAAGTGACTTGGTCTAGGTGCAAACTTGATTTCACTAATGAATCTTTCTATTCCCTATTGATTGTTTTCCCTAAAACACAGGGGACTGGCCACCACTAAGGTGCCTTTGATATAATTTCTGGTCTCAATTTCCATCACTTCTGTTTCTTTCTTTTCTTTCCTATTCATTTTCCCTTAGGCCTCTTTTCTGTGTTATTTCTTCTTTTTATCTTCCTTCCTCTGTCTATGCTTTAGGATTACTGGTGCTGCTGGCAAACAGTGGCTTAAAAAGAAACCCAAACCAATGAGAACTAAACAAAACAACAGCAAATCTGCCATCGTCTTCACAGGTTTACAAAGAAGTTATTAAAAAGTCAAGAACTCAAGACTTTGGCCACGACAAGTTAAAATCAGGCTACAAATAATGCTCACACTACAGAAAAACAATGATAGATCAGTCAAGATGAATCAACAAAGAAAATTAAGGGTATAACAATTTTTATCATTGTATTTATTACCTCATGGTTGACCTCAGGGTGTGTATATAAATGTATACATGTATCTATTTTAGCTTTGACATTTAGGCCTATTTTCTTATTGGATAAGTCAAGGTTCAGTTTTATATTCACATGCCTAGTACATAGGCAATGTCTAATAAAAACTGCTGAAAGAATGAAGGCATTTTATTCAATGGGGCTTATCATGTCTCACATTTGGTAAAACCCAAGATATGTTGCATTGGATTCATTAATCATTAACAATCAGGCAATTCCTGAATCTGTATAGAAGGATGGTGTGCAGAGGGGTGAGGGAGTTTATGGGAGGAGAAAGTGGCTTAGATAAATGCCGTAATCTGTACTGTGACACTAAGATGCATATTGGTGGAAAAAATAACTCGTGATCAGTCATATTCTGTTGCTATTTTAACTATAAGCTACTGTTAATTACAAAATTACTTGCCGTGACATCATATGATTCTCCATTTCTAAATACTTTGCTGTGGCTTTGTATTATTCCTTGAACAATTAACTCCTCTAGGATGTCTGATGACTTTTGTTGCTCTCGATTCTCTAAGGGTTGGGGTTTATGGATTAATCCACTGATCACTAGGTCTTCCAAAGGAAAAGAAAAAAGAAGAAAAGAAAAAAGAAATTTAAGCACGAAGATTTTATCAATCAAATGCTAAATACATGCCTTATAAATCATGCTAATTAACTCTTAGTCTCAACACTTGTACCTAAATATCTGTTTCTACTACAAATCTTTATAATCCTTTGAACTTCAAATCCTTAATGTTCTTACAGAGGATACACAACAACATAATATACTATTTACTTAGCAGGTCGAATATTAACATAACAAAAAGTCTTTGTGCTGCTATGTACTACTATTTTGTTGTAACAACACTTACACACTCGGGTACAATTATACAGGTTCTGTGCAATAATTATGAAGCTGAACCATAGCCACGAATGAGATAGTCTTTCAGTGACTCTGAGTTGCAGTTTGGTTTCTATGCTTTGTATACAAAGGATAAACAGCGGGATGTTGCCAAGAGACTTCTAGTTCTGCAACCCTGAGTTTACAATTACGCCATCTGCTAAATCTACATAAGTAAAAGCATGCCTTTTTGAAAAGAGTCTTTGAACCAAATCAGAATTGGAGTCGAGTGGTAGCTAAATTTTATTCTAAAAATGGCACGGAAATAGTTTATAGGGGAGCACTAATGAGAGAGACCGCTCCCATTACAAATCACCCAATTATATAAATAAGCAAGCAAGCATCTGTTTTTACAACCTCATAAAATAAAGGTGCAATGAGGGGTCCTCAGAAATGAGCTCTCTTCTATTTTAAGAAGTCCATTTCATCCAGTGGATGGAATCTTTTTATGAAAATTTCTAAACCCACTGGTTAACAAAGACAGTTTTCATGAATTTGTAATGGGAAGACAGGAAAAACACACACACGCGCACACACACACACAAACCAGATGTCTCTCACTTCAGAATATTAACCTTCCTGGTATCAGAGACTTCTCTAATTGCCTGCTGTAATTAACTCCAACGAATTTCCTATAGTCTTATCACCTTTCCAGTGCTATGTCTTCTACTCATACACGTGTTTGAAATAGAGTCAGTTCTCATTTTAAAGTGCTCTGTACAGATTTTGGTACAGAGTAGTAAAGCATGAGTTTCAAGGAGGTAAATTAGAAACTAAAAGAACAGAAAAAAATCAATAAAGAAGAGTGAATCCTCTTCAAGGAATTAGAATGAATTTTTTGTTAGAAGCTGGGCTTATCTGCAAGGGTCAAAATAATAATAATAATGACCATTTATTGAGCACTCATGTGCCTGGCACTATATTAAGTACTTTATGTTCTTTGTAAGATCTAATTCAAACATAAATTCTGTGACAGAGGTGTTAGTACTCTATTTTTTTTTTTTTTTTTTTTTTCGGTA
>NW_006788168.1:1120709-1121734 GCF_000442215.2 Lipotes vexillifer
CCCGGACTGGGGCCCGACCCCGTGCCCCCTGCATCGGCAGGCGGACTCTCACAACCACTACCACCAGGGAAGCCCAGTATCTCTATTTTATACATAAACTATATGAGAGAGGCTAATTAACTTGCTCAAGGTGACACAAGTAGTAAGTGAATTAACTAGGATTTGAATCCAAGTCTATTTGACATTAGCATCCACACTCTTCACCACCTCACTGTACTCCTTCCCAAATAGGTTATGTATCAATAAATGGCTCCCACTGGTCATGGTCCACTTCTCTCTCAGGATGTTCTTAAAAAGAATGTCATTGTTGACATCTGTCACTACCATAACAGAATTATTTTAACCATTTCTATCCATTCTTTTCTGAGTCTACCAAAGTACTTGGCTTGACATTTACAGTAGCTCACTTATACAGAAATCCCTGGACTACATCAGTCATTTCAACTAATATTCATGATTTCTTGGGACACTGAAGACTATTGGGGGAATGTTTAATAATAACATTGTGCTTCTTTCTGATTATAAAAGAAATACGTAGTTATTAGAGTAAACTTGGAATATATAAAAAAGAGTAGGGCTTCTCTGGTGGCGCAGTGGTTGAGAGTCCGCCTGCCGATGAAGGGGACAGGGGTTCGTGCCCTGGTCTGGGAAGATCCCACATGCCGCGGAGCGGCTGGGCCCGTGAGCCATGGCCGCTGAGCCTGCGAGTCCGGAGCCTGTGCTCCGCAACGGGAGAGGCCACAACAGTGAGAGGCCTGCCTACCACAAAAAAAAAAAAAAAAAAAAAAAAGTAAAGAGGAAAATTAAAATGTCCATACTCTTACCTCTCAGAGGTTGCCAGTTAACATATGAAATTTAATTTTTATAAATTTGACATCATACTGAACATCCAGTTTTATTTCTTATGTAGTTAATATTTACAGTAGCATCAGTTCATGCCATTAGAAATTTCATAAGCATAAGTGTAAAAAGTGAAATTATGCAAGAAAACATGGGTAGATTTGTCTTTAATCTTGGTGTAGGGA
>NW_006788168.1:1121744-1127024 GCF_000442215.2 Lipotes vexillifer
CTTTGTGGAGGGAAAGGTTTTCTAGCTATGTCTCAAAATCCAGGTTCAATGAAAGGAAGACTGATAACTTTTACTACATTAAAAAAAAAAACCTTCAGAATGGAAAAAAAAACAAAAACCAAAACCCACAGTAAAAGTCAAAAATAGGTATCACGTGCCTCCTAATTTGATGTACTAATAAGCAGGATACAATATCATTTTTGGTATTCTCGCTAAAAATGCATATTCTGAACCTAATCATGAGGAAATATCAGACAAACCCAAACTGAGGAATGTTCTACAAAGTAAGTGGCTTATATCTCCAAATATATCAAGGATTTAGAAGGCAAAAAAAGCCAAGGAATTGTTCCGGATTAAAGGAAACTGAAGTCACATGACAACTACATTAAACGTGTGATTCTGCATTAGATCTTGAACCAGAAATTTATTTCCAAAGGACATTTGTGAGACAACTGACAAAATTTGAATAGGTGAGATAACAGTACTGCATCAGTGGTAATTGTCTGATTTGGATCCTTGTACTGCGATTTTGCAAAGAATGTTCCTGTTTTTAGGTAATGCACAGATATATTTGAGAGTAAAGTATCATTATGTCTGTGACTTACTCTCAGAAAAAATATAGATGTATATGGGAGAAGCGGGGAGAGGGAAGAGGGAGGGAGGGAAGAGAGGGGACAGTGATAACACAAGCGTGGTACAACATTAACTTTGGGGCATCTGGGTGAAAGAATACAGGCATTCTTTGTTTTGGACAACTTTTCTTATCTGAAACTTCTCAAAATCAGAAGTTCTTTTTGTTTGTTTTGTTTTCTTTGTTTTTGTTTTTGGCTGTGCCATGCAGCTTGTGGGATCTTAGTTCCCCGACCAAGGACTGAACCTGGGCCCTCGGCCGTGAGAGTTCAGAGTCCTAACCACTGGACCACCAGGGACTTCCACAGAAGTGTTAGTTTGTTTTGTTTTTTCACTAAAAGGAAATACTTGGGAAATGTTAGTGTGAAACTTGAAATTAAAAAAAAATTTTATTGAAGTATAGCTGATTTACAATGTTGTGTGAACCTTGAAATTTTTAAAAAATAAACTCTGTAGCTGTGAAGAGCAGGGATGCAGAGAGGAGACAGAGAGGAAACTGGGCAGAGAACAAGTAGAAAGCTCAGGGTACTGGATCTTATTCATCCTGTGGGAAGAGCTTTCCTGAAAACGAATTTACACTACATTTTGAAAACACCTGCTTTGGTGGTTCAGTCCCTCCCCCGCTGGTCTCTCTTAGCACCATCCTGCTTACCTGGGGCCCTCCCTCCCCATACTGCTTTCAACGGTGTACAGATGGCAGGACTGCCTGTCCGAGGGCACCCCTGTGCTCCTAACAATCTCTAGTCTGTTAACACATGGATATTGAGTATTCGTGTTGCAGTCTAGGAGGGATTCTCATCAAGAGAGTCATCAGAGAGAAAAAATACATGTGCTGGCCCAACACAGAGGTAGAGAAAGAGGCCATCCCTGCCCTGCATCCGCCATCTCCTCCTTCATCCTCAGAGGTCATGCTACACCCTATCAGAAGCACAAGACGAGGGCAAATGTGAAATTTGTGATGGACCTAGAGAATATTATGCTTAGTGAAATAAGTCAGACAGAGAAAGAAATATACTGTATAATACCACTTATATGTGGAATCTAAAAATAACACAAATGAATGCATATGCAAAACAGAAACAGACTCACAGGTATAGAAAACCCACTAGTGGTTACCGAAGGGGAGAGTGAAGATGGGAAGGGCAAGATAGGGGTAGGTGATGAAGAGATACAAACTACTATGTATAAAATAGATTAAACAACAAGGACAGGGAATTACAGCCATTACCTTGTAATTACTTTTAATGGAGTATAATCTGTAAAAATACTGAATCCCTACGCTGTACTCCTAAAAACTAACATAATACTGTAAATCAACTGTACTTCAATTTAAGAAATAAATTAGGGGGCTTCCTTGGTGGCGCAGTGGTTGAGAGTCCGCCTGCCGATGCAGGGGACACGGGTTCGTGCCCCGGTCCAGGAAGATCCCACATGCCACGGAGCGGCTGGGCCCGTGAGCCATGGCCGCTGAGCCTGCGCGTCCGGAGCCTGTGCTCCGCAACGGGAGAGGCCACAACAGTGAGAGGCCCACGTATCACAAAAAAACAAAACAAAAAATAAATAAATAAATTAATTAATTAAAAGGGTATTAAAAAAGGAAATTTGTCATAACCCGAGTTGCCACAAAAGTCCAGGAAAAAGAATCTCACTTACTATCCAATCTATTTTCCAACTCTAACTGGTCCCTAGGGAAGAAACTACAGCAATGAGGAAGGAAAGCCTCCCCCTATCCCAAATAGGTCTTCCTTGAAGTCTGTTAAGTTCAATTTGTTTCAAAGGCTGATGAAACAGAAACAAGAGCTCTTAACAACAGAAGGGTAACTCAAGTAAAGTGAAAACATACCATAGGAAAAACCACAAATAGTTTCTAAAGAACACACAAGGTCAACATCACATCTTTTATGTTTTTGAAAGATATTTTTGTTGTACATTTGCTTATAACTTTGAATGGGGAGAGACAAGAGAAAAAGTTTGATGTAGATTTTACTTAATTTTTCAAATGTAGAACTTTGCCTTGGAAAGATGCTAACTTAGTGCAAGTTTTGAGGAATTTAACTAAAGCCTGTGCAACTCATATTCCCAAGGCCTTATCCCAACCACCAATAAAGGCTCTTAGTTTAAAAAAAGATAGTTTTAATTATGTCATCAACAAGAAGATTAATGGTTAGTATTACTTACTCGCCTAATGAAGGCCTAAGGCTGTGTCTTGGAGATGGGACCTTGACATTTGAAGCACTGCCTGGCTCACAAAGCTGTGATAAGTCACCAAACACACATTATAAAATATATTCAGAGAAACAATATTTTATATAGATCAACATGAACAGGGGCTGTTACCTGAATTTATTCTTCTGTTTCTTTCACTAGGAAATGGGGAACTTTCTGGAATGGTTCCAGGTAAGCTTCCCAACTGGGCCTGCTCATCCAGGATTCCAGGGCTGCCCACACTATCCTTGGGCAGCATAGCTTCAGTCTGGGGTCTGAAATTCTCCCCGGAATGAGCCACGTCGACATCAGCCTGTGAAAAGGGAATGGCTCTGTAAGAGTCAAGATTTCTTAAAAAATGGTTTCTTGGAAAATGAAAAATGCCACACGGTCTGCTTTGTGAATAGCTGTACCCAGCACCCTGTCAATGTGACCTTATGTGGCAAAAGGGACTTTCTTTGCAGATGTGATTAAATTAAGGACCTTGTGATAGCAGGAGTATCCCAGGTTATCTAGGTGGGCTCTGAATGTAATCACAGGTGTCCTTAGAAGAGGGAGGCAGAGGAAGATTTGATCACAGAGAAGGAGATGGTGATGCGACGTCAGAAGCACGGACATAGCTGGAGATGCTGGAGTACCAGCAATGAAGATGCAGGAAGGGCCACCAGCCGAGGAACGCAGGACTGCAGCTCTAGAAGCTGGAAAAATCGACGAAAAAGATTCTCTCCTCAGAGCCTCTGAAAGGAACCAGCCCTGCAAACATCTTGACTTTCGCCCAGAGGAACCAATTTTGGACTTCTGACCTCCAGAACTGTGGGGGAATAAAATTGTGTTGTTTGAAGCCACGAAACTTACATTAATTTGTTAGAGCAGCAGTAGGAATCTAACACAGTGACTAATAGGAATCTACCAGGTACAAGCTATTATGCTGAGGATTCTGGAGGATACCAAGATGAACGAGTTTAATCATCAAATGTGAAAAGTAAAGATACTGCTATGTATACAGCCTTTTTATTTATGTATTTTTTAACATCTTTATTGGAGTATAACTGCTTTACATTGGTGTGTTAGTTTCTGCTGTTTAACAAGGTGAATCAGCTATACATATACTTATATCCCCATATCCCCCGCCTCTTGCGTCTCCCTCCCACCCTCCCTATCCCACCCCTCTAGGTGGTCACAAAGCACCGAGCTGATCTGCCTGTGCTATGCAGCTGCTTCCCACTGGCTATCTATTTTACATCTGGTAGTGTATATATGTCCATGCCACTCTCTCGCTTCGTCCCAGCTTCCCCTTCCCCCTCCCCGTGTCCTCAAGTTGATTCTCTACATCTGTGTCTTTATTCCTGTCCTGCCCATAGGATCTTCAGAACCATTTTTTTCCCCCTAGATTCCATATATATGTGCCAGCATACGGTATTTTTCTCTTCCTGACTTACTTCACTCTGTATGACAGACTCTAGGTCCATCCACCTCACTACAAATAACTCAATTTCGTAAAAGCCTTTTTAAAAATGAAACTACCATTATTGTTTTTGTTTCAATCAAACACTAATCTAGGCTTTGCTGTTATGGTATTCGGTAGATGTGGTTAACATCTAAAATTAGTTGACTTTAAATAGGGAAAATGATCCTCAAATAATCTGGGTGGGCCTCATCCAATCGGTTGAAGGCCTTAAGAGTAGAATCGAGGTTTTGCTGAGGGAGAAGGAATTCTGTAGATGCAGCTTCAGCTCCAGCCTAGCTTTCTGGACCACCTATTCTATTGTATGGGTTTTGGACTTGCTTTGCCAGCCCTTATAATTGCATAAGCCAGTTCCTTATAATACATCTATTTATCTATCTGTTCATCCATCCTACGTTCTGATTCTTTGGTAAAACTCTGACTGATATAGAAACACAGTAGAAAATAAGAAAGACCATTCTTTAGACAGAAGCATTATTGACATCTTAGTATACAGCTTCCCAAATATGTTTGATTATATAACTATAATCTTTATAAATAAATTGGAATTGGCCAGTAAGCATATGAAAAGATGATCAATATCATTGGTCATTAGGGAGACATAAATCAAAACCACAAAAAGATATCACTTCACACACACACAGATGACTATCATGAAAAAGACACATCATAAGAAGTGTTGTCAAGGATGTGGAAAAATTGGAACCCTTGTACATTGCCGTGGGAATGTAAAATGGTGCAGCCACTTTGGAAAATGATTTGAGAGTTCCTCAAAAATTTCCTCTTGGGCTTCCCTGGTGGCGCAGTGGTTGGGGGTCTGCCTGCTGATGCGGGGGGCGTGGGTTCGTGCCCCGGTCTGGGAGGATCCCGCGTGCCGCGGAGCGGCTGGGCCCGTGGGCCGTGGCTGCTGGGCCTGCGCGTCCGGAGCCTGTGCTCTGCGGCGGGAGAGGCCGCAGCGGTGAGAGGCCCACGTACCGCAA
>NW_006788168.1:1127034-1136826 GCF_000442215.2 Lipotes vexillifer
TCCTCTTAACATAGAGTTACCACATGACCCAGAAATTCCACCCCTAAGTATATACCCAGGCAAAATGAAAACGTCTGTTCATACAAAATCTTGCACACAAATATTCATAGTTATTATTCAAATATCTAAAAAGTGGAAACAACCCAAATGTCCAGCAACTGATGACTAGATAAATTAAAAGTGGCGTATCCATACCAAGGAATATTATTTGGCAATAAAAAGCAATGAAGCTTTTTATTGACTTATGGGTATCAGTAGATACACGCTACAATACAGGTGACACCTGACAACATTATACTAAGTGAAAGAAGCCAGTAACAAAGATCATTCCATTTACATGACATGTTCAGAAGAGGCAGATTAATAGAAACAGAAGGCGGATTTAGTGGTTTTTCAGGAAATGCCTGCTGGCTGCCAATGGACAGTGGTTCCTTTTAGGGGGACAAAAGTGTCCCCAAATTAGCTTGTGGTGATGGTTGTGAATTGTGCATTTTAATGGATGAATTGTATCAATATATGTGGATTACATTTCAATAAAGCTGTTTAAAAAACAAAAGAAGCAACGAAAGCAGTTCTAAGAGGGAAGTTTATAGCAATACAAGCCCACCTTAAGAAACAGGAAACATCTTGAATAAACAACCTAAGCTTGCACCTAAAGCAATTAGAGAAAGAAGAACAAAAAAACCCCAAAGTTAGCAGAAGAAAAGAATTCATAAAAATCAGATCAGAAATAAATGAAAAAGAAATGAAGGAAATGATAGCAAAGATCAATAAAATTAAAAGCTGGTTCTTTGAGAAGATAAACAAAATAGATAAACCATTAGCCAGACCCATCACGAAAAAAAGGGAGAAGACTCACATCAATAGAATCAGAAATGAAAAAGGAGAAGTAACAACTGACACTGCAGAAATGCAAAGGATCATGAGAGATGACTACAAGCAGCTCTATGCCAATAAAATGGACAACCTGGAAGAAACGGACAAATTCTTAGAAATGCACAACCTGCCAAGACAGAATCAGGAAGAAATAGAAAATATGAACAGACCAATCACAAGCACTGAAATTGAAATGGTGATTAAAAATCTTCCAACAAACAAGAGTCCTGGACCAGATGGCTTCACAGGCGAATTCTATCAAACATTTAGAGAATAGCTAACACCTATCCTTCTCAAACTCTTCCAAAATATAGCAGAGGGAGGAACACTCCCAAATTCATTCTACGAGGCCACCATCACCTTGATACCAAAACCAGACAAGGATGTCACAAAGAAAGAAAACTACAGGCCAATATCACTGATGAACATAGATGCAAAAATCCTCAACAAAATACTAGCAAACAGAATCCAACAGCACATTAAAAGGATCATACACCATGATCAAGTGGGGTTTATTCCAGGAATGCAAGGATTCTTCAATATACGCAAATCTATCAATGTGATTAACCATATTAACAAATTGAAGGAGAAAAACCATATGATCATCTCAATAGATGCAGAGAAAGCTTTTGACAAAATTCAACACCCATTTATGATAAAAACCCTGCAGAAAGTAGGTGTAGAGGGAACTTTCCTCAATATAATAAAGGCCGTATATGACAAGCCCACAGCCAACATCATCCTCAATGGCGAAAAACTGAAAGCATTTCCACTAAGGTCAGGAACAAGACAAGGTTGCCCACTCTCACCACTCTTATTCAACATAGTTTTGGAAGTTTTAGCCACAGCAATCAGAGAAGAAAAGGAAATAAAAGGAATCCAAATCGGAAAAGAAGAAGTAAAGCTGTCACTGTTTGCAGATGACATGATACTATACATAGAGAATCCTAAAGATGCTACCAGAAAACTACTAGAGCTAATCAATGAATTTGGTAAAGTAGCAGGATACAAAATTAATGCACAGAAATCTCTGGCATTCCTATATACTAACGATGAAAAATCTGAAAGTGAAATCAAGAAAACACTCCCATTTACCATTGCAACAAAAAGAATAAAATATCTAGGAATAAACCTACCTAAGGAGACAAAAGACCTGTATGCAGAAAATTATAAGACACTGATGAAAGAAATTAAAGATGATACAAACAGATGGAGAGATATACCATGTTCTTGGATTGGAAGAATCAACATTGTGAAAATGACTCTACTCCCCAAAGCAATCTATAGATTCAATGCAATCCCTATCAAACTACCACTGGCATTTTTCACAGAACTAGAACAAAAAATTTCACAATTTGTATGGAAACACAAAAGACCCCGAATAGCCAAAGCAATCTTGAGAACAAAAAATGGAGCTGGAGGAATCAGGCTGCCTGACTTCAGACTATACTACAAAGCTACAGTAATCAAGACAGTATGGTACTGGCACAAAAACAGAAAGATAGATCAATGGAATAGGATAGAAAGCCCAGAGATAAACCCATGCACATATGGTCACCTTATCTTTGATAAAGGTGGCAGGAATATACAGTGGAGAAAGGACAGCCCCTTCAATAAGTGGTGCTGGGAAAACTGGACAGGTACATGTAAAAGTATGAGATTAGATCACTCCCTAACACCATACACAAAAATAAGCTCAAAATGGATTAAAGACCTAAATGTAAGGCCAGAAACTATCAAACTCTTAGAGGAAAACATAGGCAGAACACTCTATGACATAAATCACAGCAAGATCCTTCTTGACCCATCTCCTAGAGTAATGGAGATAAAAACAAAAATAAACAAATGGGACCTAATGAAACTTCAAAGCTTTTGCACAGCAAAGGAAACCATAAACAAGACCAAAAGACAACCCTCAGAATGGGAGAAAATATTTGCAAATGAATCAACTGACAAAGGATTAATCTCTAAAATTTACAGGCAGCTCATGCAGCTCAATAACAAAAAAATAAACAACCCAATCCAAAAATGGGCAGAAGACCTAAATAGACATTTCTCCAAAGAAGATATACAGACTGCCAACAAACACATGAAAGAATGCTCAACATCATTAATCATTAGAGAAATGCAAATCAAAACTACAATGAGATATCATCTCACACCAGTCAGAATGGCCATCATCAAAAAATCTAGAAACAATAAATGCTGGAGAGGGTGTGGAGAAAAGGGAACACTCTTGCACTGCTGGTGGGAATGTGAATTGGTACAGCCACTATGGAGAACAGTATGGAGGTTCCTTAAAAAACTACAAATAGAACTACCATATGACCCAGCAATCCCACTACTGGGCATATACCCTGAGAAAACCATAATTCAAAAAGAGTCATGTACCAAAATATTCATTGCAGCTCTATTTACAATAGCCCAGAGATGGAAACAACCTAAGTGCCCATCATCGGATGAATGGATAAAGAAGATGTGGCACATATATACAATGGAATATTACTCAGCCATAAAAAGAAATGAAATTGAGCTACTGTAATGAGGTGGATAGACCTAGAGTCTGTCATACAGAGTGAAGTAAGTCAGAAAGAGAAAGACAAATACCGTATGCTAATACATATATATGGAATTTAAGAAAAGAAAATGTCATGAAGAACCTAGGGGTAAGACAGGAATAAAGACACAGACCTACTGGAGAACGGACTTGAGGATATGGGGAGGGGGAAGGGTGAGCTATGACAAAGCGAGAGAGAGGAATGGACATATATACACTACCAAACGTAAGGTAGATAGCTAGTGGGAAGCAACCGCATAGCACAGGGATATCAGCTCGGTGTTTTGTGACCGCCTGGAGGGGTGGGATAGGGAGGGTGGGAGGGAGGGAGATGCAAGAGGGAATAGATGTCGGAACATGTGTATATGTGTAGCTGATTCACTTTGTTGTAGGGCAGAGGCTGGCACGCCACTGTGAAGCGATTATACCCCAATAAAGATGTTAAAAAAAAGAAATCAGATTATATATTAAGTGATATATTGTATTTCTGTAACCTTTGTTTTCTATTAACTATTATATATCAGAGACACTTACCTATGTCAATACATATAGGTCTATCTCATTCTATTTAGTGTTGAGAGTAGTTGTTTATTTGACGAATGCATTGCAGTCCATTATGTAACTAAACCACCTACTGAAGGACATCTAGGTTTCTAACTTCTCAGTATAATAAACAGAACTGGTATAATATCTGTGCATATACATCAGTGTGAACTCACCCAATCCTTTCATGAGAATAAATTCCTAGATGTGGACCTGCTGAGTCAGAGGATATACATGCTTTATATTAATATGTGTTTCCAGAGGGCCTTCTATAAATCCTGCACTGACTTACAGTCCCACCTTCTCCTTTTAAGGATGTCTGTTTCTTCATACCGCAGTACCACAGTTTCACTGCTTGTAAATAGGCTGAAACATGGCATAAAAGGGGCTGATAGGTGATTTAGTAAACCACCAACTCCAAAATGCTGGTCTATGTCAAATTTTTCATAATTCCACAGTAAAAGAAGGATAATATAAGGAGTCTTTCATGAAGCTAAATTAATTTGATTTAAAGAACTGTCATTTATTTTGAAAGGAAGTAAATTAACATGTTCAGAAAAACTTTTCTCTCCCACTCCTCATTCAATGGAAGTCAAGGCCCCTAGTAGATGTTATCAGCCAACTTCTCCATCTAAGACACACTTACCAGAGGAATCCTGTACAGTGTCCCTAGAAGAGGCAAGAACATAAGCATCTTCTACAGAATATTGTCTTCTAGCTATTTTTTTTTGGCTGTAATTTTTATTTAATTTTAAAAGCTTAAGGTAAAAAATATAGGCAGTAAGTTTTACTAGTCAATAAAAAGCAATTCTACCAACCCAGTGGTAATATACTAAACTGAGTTGGAAAGCATGTTACTGAAAGCAAAATATTTAGAGAAAATAGACATTTATACAAAATTATAAAATGCTTGTAATAAGTGCATTTCAAGGAAAGCACAAACTTATTTTAATTTATAGAGCCAGTTAAAGCCTTAAAAAATTTAAGTGGAGGGCTCCCCTGGTGGCGCAGTGGTTGAGAGTCCGCCTGCCGATGCAGGGGACGCGGGTTCGTGCCCTGGTCCGGGAAGATCCCACGTGCCGCGGAGCGGCTGGGCCCGTGAGCTGTGGCCGCTGAGCCTGCGCGTCCGGAGCCTGTGCTCCGCAACGGGAGAGGCCGCAACAGTGAGAGGCCCGCGTACCGCAAAAAAAAAAAAAAAAATTTAAGTGGAAACTGAAATATGCAAAAATGTATAAACATTCTACAAAAGATGGTTGTGCTTTTCCTGAGTATACTAAAGCTATGAAACATAAGGTGACATAGAAGGTAGAGGTTTGGGAACTCTTCTCAAGGGAATTTCCCTTCTACACACTGCTTCCATCCTCCTTCATATTCTTGTTTGGAAATCCACATCTGCTGCAATGTGCCCAAAGAAGCTAGAATGGAGCCACCGATCCTTGAACTAAACCTCTGTTCCACTGTTGTATTATTTGCAATCAGTTTCAACCACATACTTGGGGGTGTTTTCTGAGAGAGTTCTCTCTTCAACCTGTCAGTAAAGCTCTGTATTAGCGTGTTTCCTCCTGCCACTATAACGCTGCCATAGAGACCTGGTCTGATATCAATATCGCACATTCCAGCACTTGTAGTGACAACATGACTGACGCCCAGCATTGTATTTCCTGATAACCCCTTTACATTGGAAGAGTCAAAGAATCCTTCAGGAATCTTTAACCGTTCTGCTCCAAAATCACAGTTGTAGTCATTGGGGAATTCATAATGAACAGTTGGCATCTGTGCAGCTACTTGTTCATCCTAAGTTGAATCTGATACTTGAAGTACTGAGCCTTGAAAATCCTGGATAACACAGTTACACATGTAATTGTGCCAAGACCTTGTAACCTGTGGCCACTTCTCTCTTCTGTTCCAGTTTGCTGAAGATCCTTCACAAACAGCTTCTTTTGATGCAATCATATATGGAGCAATCAGTTCTATATTCATTTCTTGGAAGAGTTCTCTGCACTGCATAGTAATACAGTCTCCAGCAACAGGGGATTTTACAATGCCTTGCTGAAGGACATAGCCGTCATGAATTGGAACTGCAGTGGTATGAGTGGCTCCACTGTCTAAGATAAAGCCCAGTAGAATGACCATTAGCAAATGCTGTCAAAACAGCAGTTCTGCAAAGGAAGAATGCCGGGATGTTGTAGTGTTCAAACATTAACTCTGTCAGTTTCTCTCTCTTTGCTCTGGTATTCCACGGTGCTTCTGACATGAGAACAGGATGCAGGCTGGCTTCTGATTTGACATGCATTTTGGAGGTATGAGCCAAAATAGCCTGGAAACTACCCCAATCTTCAACCATCCCAGTTTTCAGTGGTGGAATGGCCTCTGTATTCTCCCTCGGAACACGCAGGGCATTAGTATCTATGTACTAGGTGGGACCGCCTTGTTTGCCTTTATCACCATCTATTTCCATCAATGTACTTCCATCACCTCTTTCTACACCATACCAATAGCCATAAGGAAATCCACCTTGGGAGAGTCCTCACCAGCATAACCAGCTTTCACAGTATAGGATCCAATGTCAAAAACAAGGGTTCCGGGCTTCCCTGGTGGCGCAGTGGTTGAGAGTCCGCCTGCCGATGCAGGGGATGCGCGTTTGTGCCCCGGTCCAGGAAGATCCCACGTGCCGCGGAGCGGCTGGGCCCGTGAGCCACGGCCGCTGAGCCTGCGCGTCCGGAGCCTGTGCTCCGCAACGGGAGAGGCCGCAACAGTGAGAGGCCCGCGTACCGCAGAAAAAAAACAAACAAAAAAGTCCCCCAAAAAACAAGGGCTCCAACTTCATCTCCCCCGTACACCCCGCTGCTCATGGCTGCTATCGATGCGACTCCTACGCTAAAGGCCACCAGACGAAGTGACTGCAACGGCCGCGACTGCGGGTCCCTAAAAGCGCTGGCCCCCGACTCCCTTAACTTCCACCGCCACCCCCCTCAAGCTGCGTCCACACCCTTCTCGCCATTTTTTAAATGTCTACTGATTTTACTATTTCGGCCCAAGGGGTGATCTTCTCCTCTGAAACTTCAAAGGGCCTCAACTCCCACTCTTTTCAGCACAGCCCTGTCACACGGATACACGTGTGTGTCTTGTTGGGGGTCACGAATGGTTATCAACGAGAAAATGCCTGGATTGGGTCTTGATGAATGAGCTTCCAGGGGGGAAGGAGAAAAGGTCATTCTAGACAATGGGAAAAAGTACACACAAAGATAAAGGGTGTGAAACAACATGGTGTGCCGAGGAACTTGAATTATTCCAGTTTAGCGGAAATAGACTGAGGTAGAAAGTGGTAGGTGATGAGGTGGGAAAGTCTTTTGCGACAGGTAAAGACGTGTCATTTTAGTTTGAAGGCAACAGGAATCTTTTGTAGGACTTTTACACATGGATGTAAAATAGAAGCATCAGGTATGATTTTTAGAAAAATCACTTTGGGGTTAGTGCCAATGGCAGGAGTAGAAGGAAGGATGGGACAGAACAGAGCGACCAGTTACTATGACAACAGTTGGCCAGGTGAGACTGGATTAAGCATGAACTAGGACCGTGGTAGTGAAAATGGGGGAAAGAGGTGGGCCCTGAAATATCAGAAAGGTGGATAACGGACCTCTCAGAGCTTCAGTTTAAAGGAGAGAGGTCCCTTCTGGCTCTAAATTATGACTCTAGGAACTAAACAGAAAACATTCCCTTTAGGAAAACAATAAAAAGCCAGGACACTGGCATGAAACTCTTGGGACTTTCACAATAAAAATCATACCAATTAAAAAATCTAAGCACATTTGACCACTTTCTGGAAGCATTCCAAAGCTCCTTCAGAGGCTAAGGAGAAATCACCATAGCTAGGTTGTGGGCTCCTGTCACCCTCGGGTTCTCAGAATTCAATTAGCGATTCTCACATGTTCGTAGGGAGACTTGCATTGCTTATCACCCTGTTTACAGAACATGATCACTCCAGCTAAACCAACATCAGTTCATTGTGTTGATGGTTAATTAGTTCTGTGGCTCAGAACTACACAGGAAAATATGAAAAACCAACCAACTGAACAAACAAGTAAGCAAATAAAAACTCAACAGATCTGTACTATGACTCAGCACAAGGAGAAAGTGTGAGAGGATCTACATACTTTTCTCTTTCTCTCTCCATCTCTTTCTTCACAGACTCAGTTACTGCCCATGTAGCCCCTGAATGGTAAGCTGACCCAGGAAAAGAGTCTTTACATATTACATGCTATGTTATTATATAATAACAATCATATCAGACAGGGCCTCCTTTTCCTTTGTTATATGAAATATATATATAATATGAAATAAACACACACACACACACACATATTTCATATAACAAAGGAAAAGGAGGCCATGTCTGATATTTATCTTATAGGGGCTCACAGTTCACACTGAAGGTAAAGATCATACTGTCCTTCTTTCCAAATGAACTATTAAAAACCAATATCTACAGTGATAGTAAGACAGTTATTTTGACGAGTTCACTTTGTTTCACAGATCCATCGTTTTTTGAACCTAGTAAAGCACTGAGTTACACACAGGGACTAATTTTGCCATTTAAGATTTCCCAGTGGAGATCCTGAAACAGGGAACTGATTTAACAACAACAATAAACAAAATGCCCATATTGGAACTGAGAGCAAACTTGAATGTTTTCAGTCTAACACGTGGCTTTTCACAAAGATAATCTGTCAACTACAAGTCAGAATAGATTTAAATGCCACAACCCTGAACAACCTCCCAATTGTTTCCACAAAGCAATTCATCCAGGCCTGAGCAAGGAACTTTCCCATTTATGCTTATTTAGATATGGTCTGCCTTCAAGCTCTGTCAGTGACCATAACTTAAATTGTAGCCAATGAAACACAAGCTTCCAGCATAAAAGAATTTACACCAGCCTTCAGTTTCCAGAGCAGAAATTTAAGGTTTTTCTCTTTTGCAAACTAAGAAGTCTTTCAAACATCTTATCTATGTGCAACACATTCTGGAAATTTTAACATCTAATTTCATAATCTAGACTTGAGAAGAGACATAGTCCAAAGATGAGAGATATTTACAAATTAATTAGATCTATGCCTCACAGGGATACGGCATAGACAGTTTTCCTGGTCTACCTATGTGTGCAGTTTATATTCTCACACCAATAAGAAGTCTGTCTGCAATGGTACCGGGGGAAGGGGGTGGGGAGGTGGGTGGAAGGTTTTATTTTTTCCTTGAGATGAAGTTGTAGCAGAAGTACAGATTCAATGTTTCCACATTTTGTATCAATTTCATTTTATGCTTCATTGTCTTAATAAAAATTGATAAATTTTAGACAGAACTGAAAAAACCGTGAATTCCAAGGTAACAGCTATGCATGGGAATTAACAGCATTCCGAAAAAGGTATTACTTTTAACTACAGAAAGGTGTTTTGTTTGTTGGTTGGTTGGTTGGTTGGTTGGTCTGGCAGTATTATATGTTGTGTTCTAAAGCTTTGGAGAAGCAAATTTGCCAAAAAGCTTGGAGGGAGGGAGTCATTTGTCAAGGCTCCCTGGAGCTGAAACCTTCTTAAATCAAATTATTGGCAGATGCATTTTATAAATATATTTGTCTGTAGACATATAGAAAGAATTTTCTCGTCAAATTTTGATTTTTTTCTAGTGTACTTCAAATAAATGTAATAATAAATAGCAACCCTCCAAAAACCAAACATAAATATATATATATTCATATTTTAACATCTTTATTGGAGTATAATTGCTTTACAATGTATATATATATATATATATATATATTTTTT
>NW_006788168.1:1137302-1137828 GCF_000442215.2 Lipotes vexillifer
AGAGGCCCGCGTTCCGCAAAAAAAAAAAAAAAAGTTAGCTCCTTTTACTGATGACAAACAAGAATTTTCTTGTCAAAGTTTAGGGGAAAACTGTGAAGGATACTTAGAGATCATCTATTCCAATCTAGTCTCTCCCCTTTTATATTAAGCAAGAAACTTTGACTTAATCACATAGAAGAAGAGCATTTCTCCAAATAAAAAAGTTTCCCGCGCTTTCCTTATTATGCATTATTTTATTACCATGTCCTCTTTCCACTTTAAGGGAGAGTGAACGGAAACTCTGCAGGCAGATCTCAAGAAGTTTGATTCAGAATATTTTGAAGTCGTGCCGCTAAGAAACATAAATATTTCATGCAAGCAAACATGTTCATCTCATTTCAAAGACACTGCCGAACTAGTAAACTCTCAGCCCTACGCATTTATGAAGGTAGCAAAAAGTATTGTTCCGACAGCCTGAGAGTGTTTAATTAATAATCATACTTTTCCCAGATCAGATTTCCAAAGTCAAATGCTTGGGGTAGGGAAA
>NW_006788168.1:1137838-1149915 GCF_000442215.2 Lipotes vexillifer
GTACAGACATGAGTCAACTCTGAGTCTATTTCCAGGTTATTTTAATATTAAATTTCCTCCTTGCTGAGTGTCATTAGTCTAGTCATGCTACTAGGAAACAGGAAGATGCTAAGGAATTGAAGGAGCTGGGAGGGACATGCAGTCACCCAAGAAACATTCATTAATGTCTGCTCTGCACCAAGCACTGTAGCGAGCACTGGAGACACCAAGACAAAAAGCAGTTCTTGGGCCTCCCTGGTGGAGCAGAGGTTGAGAGTCCGCCTGCCGATGCCGGGGACATGGGTTCGTGCCCCGGTTCGGGAGGATCCCACATGCCGCGGAGCGGCTGGGCCCATAAGCCATGGCCGCTGAGCCTGCGCGTCCAGAGCCTGTGCTCCGCAACGGGAGAGGCCACAACAGTGAGGGGCCCGCGTACCGCAAAAAAAAAAAAAAAAAAAGCAGTTCTTTTCCTCAGTAATAGCTTAGGATGGGAGGCAAGCATGGAAACAAATAAGTACAATGAAATGTTCTGAAATATGATAGGAGAAGGTGTAAGGTCCACTCTGCCAGCATGGGGGCAGGGGCAGTGGGACTGCAAAGAGTGGTCTTGAGTCATATTGAAACCTGGGGGCATATTTGCCTGTGGTCCAGGAAGACAAAGAAGGAAAGGTCTGAAGGAAAGAGAACAGGTGCAAAGGCACAGAGGTTGGAACAGAATAGGGTTGGGGAACACGTGGTGAGGTCTGACCAGAATCGGAGGGAAAGGAGAGATGAAACTGGAGAATTTGACAGGCGTCAGCTCGAGAGGCACTAGTATGGCACGCTAAGAACTTACGATTTTATCTCACATAAATAATGGGAATAATAGTGACTATTATTATTAATTAATATCAAGTGCTTATTCTGTGCCAAGCTTTGGTATGAGCACTTAATGTGAACTCAACTCATTTAATCCTCACAACTCTACAAAATAACTATTATTACCCTCATTTTACAGATAAGGAAGCCAGGGCACAGAGAGGTCAAATGACTTAACCAAAGTCACACAACTAACAAGTGGTGAATCCAGAAATCAAACCTAGGTAGTCACATTCTTGACCATTGGTTGGTGTGTCTATCTAGTGGGTCACTGACCTTTTTTCAGCAGAGAACTGACATAATCAGATTTTATTTTAGAACGATCCCTCTGGAGGTCATGTGGAAGATTGGAGCTGCAGGGCAGGTGGAGGCTGGTCATGAAGGAAGCACCCAGGGAGACTAATGAGGAGTCTTGTACCAAAATCCAAGCAAGGAAATTCAGGAAGAAACCCAAACCCCTCCCAGACCTTGAGATGCTTGGCCCAAAGGGACCTAGTGCATTTGACACTTGGAGAGGATTTTGCTTTTTAACACTCCTTCTCTATACAACAAAATTATTTTCAGTGATCACCACGAAACGGGACAAGTGACAAATGGCCAGAAAACAAACTCAAATAGTGAAAATTTTCTTCTACTGAAGTCTTATATGTAATCATGCCAGTAAAATAAAATTTAAAAGATTTCTGCACAAAAAAGGAAAAGCAAAATGGATTAGTACTTTAAAATCACATTATTTTTTGGAAAAGGAGAGGGAAAAACAGCATTCTTAATGTTACTCCACAGCAGTGATGAATAATAACAAAGATGACCAAATTGCTCCCAAGAAGCCCATAAATCTATTAGGGAGAAGCAGCTTTAAACAAACATTTACCACGTGATAAGGGAGCTCCAGAGTATTTGGGCAGTGGTGCTTGGGCTCAGCGCTGACAGGAAAAGTAGGATTTCATAAGGCAGATGGGAAATGGGGCCCAGGGAGGCATTCCAGGAAGAGGGAATGGCATGGGGAAAGGCACGGAGGGTGAGGAAGCCTGGAGGAGCTGAGCACTGCAGGTTCTTGGCTTGGCAGACCTGAGGGTCCACGAATGAGAGTGCCTGGGGAGCAGAGGATGACATTAGAGAGACCGGTAGGACCAAATGTAAACTTTTGCACACTGCAGGGAATTTTTTTCTTAGCAAGATAGCCTGGTTAGGGTGGTGATGGGAGAGGCAGAAAGACCCAATAATAGGTAATGGGGCCCTAAAGGCAGACAGTGGCGGTTGGGATGGAAAGCAGAAAACAATGTTGAGATGGGTGGGCATCTGGGGACAGGCATCCCCCAGGGCACCAGGGACTAAGCCTGAGTCCCAGCCTTTAGCTGCCTCTGGTTTGTTTTTGATGGACTCACACACAGTAGGTGCTGTAACTGATACTGAAGAATGTCTTGCCCATCACCTGCTGAGAGAAAGTGTGTGCTCTTTAAACCGTAGTTCCAAAAATGCGCTTCAGGAGGGGTGACCTTAAGTCTTGGTTTGCGGCAGGCAGTATGGGCTTATATCAGACTGTCTGGGCAAAGTTATTAATAGGGTTCCCTTCCATTCTTAAGAGTATTCTGCTTTTGATGAGAAATTATATGGTAACACTGTCTTTGGGTAACTGCTCCGGAAGGAACCTTTGTGGGTTCCTAGTTCTGTTTGTGGAATCTCGCCCTGGTGGTGAGGATGTAAAGAATCATGGACCGCATTTCCGCCGCCCCCAGCCCATCCCTCCATACACTACCCTAGAAAAAAGCGCCTATTCTTTTCTCCAGAAGAATTACGGGAGATGCAACCTTGAGGAAGAGTGGGCAGAGTCCTGGTACGAGACTCTTGACAACTGGTTCTATCCCCAGCTCTGCCCCCAAACGAGCTGTGGAGCCCTCGGGCAAGTCGTCCACCTCTCTGGGCTTCTAGATCCTCTTGTGAGCAGCGCGAGGGCTCAGCCAGACGGCTGCTAAGATCTCTTCCAGCGCTAAGGAACTCCCAAGGGGCCCACTTTCCGGAAGCCAATATTATATGGCGGCTCGCAGGAACTCTCAACTTCCCCTTCGAATCACCACCAACCCAGCTCTGTGCCGAACGCCCCGCTCATCCCGTTATTCCTACCTCTGCCCTGGGTGCAAGCACCTTCGCGGGCTCTTGAAACACAAAAGCTAGTCCCGTAGCAGCACGAGACCTGGTTAAGACAGCAGTTAAGCGGCCCCAGAAGAAAGCCGCTTCCTCCCCGCCCACCCACTGCCCGTCGTCCAAGCCGCCTCCAAGCGTGGGAATCGCCAGGCCTGCCGGGTAAAAGACTTTGTTCCCGTTTGTCTCTTTGTTTTTACCTTGAATCCCTCTTCCCAGCCCTTCTGAGGCGCGGGCACACGTCTCTGTCCTGCAGCGGCCTGGGAAGGTCAGCAGCCCACGGTGCGCGCCGCGCGCCGCTCCTCGGGCCGGGCCGCCCAGTGCGCGCCCTCGAGCGCTCCTCGCCGCGCCCCTGCGCCTGTGCGTTTCGGCCCCGCGCGCTGCGCCTCCCCCCGCCGCCCTCAGTGACTCCAGCCTCTCCGGCCTCGCGCACTTAAAGGCTCGGCAGGAGGCGCTCGACACCGAGGCCGTGGCCCGGAACCGTCGGCAAGATAAACCTCATCACGCGGATCTAGGACCTGGGCGGCAATGGGACTTTTGTAACCGGGACCTGCAAGATCGGAGGCGTTTAAGGGACACCTGGGATGCCCTCTCCCGAGCCTAGTGAGGGCCAGACTGCTGCCTGGCCACGTTGGTTTTTAAAAGTACCCTAGGCGCCAGCATCCTGCGGGGACCTCTTTTTTTTTTCCTTTCCAAGGCATCGTGGGGCACGTCCCCACCCCTGCTGCCTGAGCCGGGCGCTCAAGCTGTTGGCTTTGGGGCTACAGACCCCGTGGGGACTGTGTAGAAGGAGGTTGCGAGGAAGGCGACCGTAGGAGTCCCGCCGGCGGAAGCAGCGCTTGAGGACAGGTGGACGGTGGAGGCGGCCCGGCTGGCAGCAGACGGCAGTGGCGCAGGGAGACCCCGGAGGGGACGGTCACGCAAACAGAAGCCCACTCAGTGAAGAAAACCAGACTTTTAGGATCATAAACAGCTCAGCAGCCGCGAAATGGGTCATGCAAATCATTTTTATGGAAGGTGCATTTTATGAGCTGTTACCTTGTAAGGAAAGAGGGTGGATGGGTGTGCATATTTCTCTCAGAGAATTAAAATGGTGGCATCCATCAAAGAAAGGCAGACCAGGCGGACTGCCCAAATGAGCAACAAGTTGTTCCTTCCTGGATTTTTTTTTTCTTTTTATCCTATTTCCAATTAATTTTTATTTTCCAGAATAAACTTTTTTTCAAAAGAGTTGAAAGGGATCTAGACGTTATCTACCAGCCCCTTATTTTAGAGGCTGCAAACTTAGGCTCAGTGAGGTTGAGTGATGTAGCCGGGGGTGGGGGTGGGGCAGTTAATGAGGGAGCTGGAATGAGGCACCAGGTGGCCTCACTCTGTCCCGTGTATCCATAACACCAGGCAAATATGAGAAAGGATTCTTGGAAATGTAAAAGTTCTGGATCCTGGTAAGGAAATTAATGGTCAGCTCTGTTATAGGAAGCTGATTATTTGCTTTATACCATTTAAGCTCATTTCACTCTCCTTACTGCTGTGAGGGTGCTGCCTGTCAATTTTCCTTTGGCCAAAATTGAGAAGAGGGAAGATGAGATGAAACTGAAGCCAAGGCATTATAATTGTTAAGCGACAGGCATTAAAAATTTGTGAATGAAGAGTTGAAACCAGGCTAAAATGGTGTTTTGGGAACATCTCTGTGTTAACTCATGGGTGTAATAAGTCACATGAAATGTTCCAATTGGAAACTGAAAAATTCTCAACTAGAACTCAATACAGAGGACACCTATAAAACGCTCTTGAGAGAGTTTAACGGAAGTTTGTAGGATGAACTGTAAGAGTGATACTACAGATCTTTTTTTTTTTCCTTTGAAGGCAATCTGTGAACAGAGTTTTGCTAGTGTGAATGAATGATACCCAAATGTATTGTGCAGCTATCTTTTGAGGCATCCTATCATTTACAGTCCAAAGTTGTGAAAAATGCCCCCTTTTTTTAACATCTTTATTGGAGTATAATTGCTTTACAATGGTGTGTTAGTTTCTGCTTTACAAAAAAGTGAATCAGCTACACATATACATATATCCCCAATCTCCTCCCTCTTGCGTCTCCCTCCCACCCTCCCTATCCCACCCCTCTAGGTAGAAAAATGCCCTTTTTAAAGGTATGTGCTGGAGCCTGCTTGTACTGTCTCATGAGAGCCAGTTCTCGGGAATATTTGGACCTAGTTGTTCAACACAGCCATTACTAAAAATTAAATTATATAAACTCACAATTAAATTAGTTATATTAAAAGCAAAGGTAATAAGTACTTCTCAGTTTCTAATTGAAGAAGAGGAAATTATTTTAATCAGTTCCTAATTATTACAACTTACAACGTTTCTGAGTTTATTGACGTCTCTTGTATCTGTATGGTGTGCTACTGTGTGTCTCTTCCCAACTCCACCTTCAGTGATATCACGTTGATAGTTTAAAATCAACCAAGGTAGGACTATGTACACCATGAAAACTGGTAAATGTTAAAAATCAAAGGCTTTCTCCCCAGCCCCCCTCCCCTCCCCCTCCCCAGAGATCGGGAGATGACGGGTGGAGCTGAAAGTTCCAACCCTCTAATCACTTGGTTGGTTCCCCTGGCAACCAGCTCCCATCTGGTGGTTATCTAAGGGCTTATCCAGAAATTACCCTATTAACATAAACTGGGGTGTCATTGAAGGGGGCATGTTATGAATAACAATAGACTCTTTTTCCACCCTCCCCCCTCCCCCAGAGAGCACACCACTGACTGTTTATTGCAGAATGCCAAGGAATGCCTCTGCCCTCTACACCGTCCTCTGACCTCTCTCTGCAGTGAAGGGGCCTCTGTTACCGCAGCCTGAGCCACAGAATGTGTGCTGGTATCATTTCCACATCTCCCTTCACTGGAGCTGGGGTGCTATTCTAAGGCTCCAGGCTCTGTGTCGTTAACTATCCTGTTCTGGTCTTGGATAACCTATTTCCACTTGGATGACTGCTAGAGGGAAAAATCCTTCGAGGCTCACCCAAGCAGGGCTGTCACTTGCTCCCTTTAAAGTTTGACTACTACTCTCCATTTTTCTCCTCAGATATGAATAATCTCCGGAAGGTCAAGTTTTTACTTCCCTCCGGAATCTATTTAAGCCTGAGGTTTGTCTTGAGCTTTTTTTTCCACTGGAGCGATGAGGGTATTGTAAGGACTTGGGCCTCTCAAACTTTACAGTGCACACCCTGGAGATCTTGTTAAAATGCAAATTATGATTCAGTAGGTTTAGGGTGCGGCCTCAAATCCCACATTTCTGAAAAGCTCCCAGTGCTTCTGTCGCTTTTTGCATAGGGTCACACTTGGAGTGGGAAGGGTGTAGAACTCATCAGAATATAAAATCATGACTTCAAAAGGCAGAAAGGAGAAAGGAAAAATGGGAGGAAGGAGACAGAACCGAGGAGGAAAATGACAGGGAAGAATAAAATGAAATTTATTAGACAATCAAGCATAGAGGAAAAGCAGCCCTGGCCTCATTTTATCAAGGTATCCTCTGTCTAGGAAGCACCTTTATCACATAAAATTACAACTAGGGGCCTGAGTGCCACACTAGCTTCTCATCCTCTTCCCTGGTAGAGAAAGGATCTTTGCAAGTTAGTGGATCAGGGTGAAGAGAAAAGAAAATCCTTACTTGCCATCACCCAAGCTCTGGAGGTAGCTTTTCCTCTTCTGTCTGTTCTGAAAGTTACCCTTCCAGGGATGACGGGCAAACCAGAGAGCAGACTTGTCTCCCCGCAGCACTGGGAAGGTTAGTATATCAGGGCGGTGGGGGTGGGCGGGGGCAGCGGTTGGTACCACGCAGCCAAGGGGTTTCAGAGTTCACATTGAAAACTCTACAATTTTAGTTCAGACCCCTAAGCTTTTCTAGGAAGTGGGAAGTCAGAGAAATCAATTCTGACCCCACCACCAAATCTACTGAGTTTACCAGCATTCCTCCTATGCATAGAAAAATTACGTGCTGACCTGCATTCCCAAACGGGTCCCAACTAATTATTTCAGTAATAGCTGACATTTTTGAGGGCTTGCTAAGGATTAGGTAAATGAGGGAAGCTGATGACTATGTTGGTACTTCTATTTTATCAGTCAATTGGCTTAAAGCAAGGATGGGAAAACTATGGCCCACTGCCTGTCCTTATCTGACACATGAGCTAAGAATAGATTTTAAATGGTTGAAAAAAATATAGGAAAAAAACATTAATTAGTAATTCCTGAAAATTACATGGCATCCTAGTTCCATTGTCTGTAAATAAAATTTTATTGGGACAGAGACACTCCCATTCATTTACATATTATCTCTGACTGATTTTTGCTACAATGGCAGGGTTGAATAGTTGTGACAGAGACCATACGGCTTACATAGCTGAAGATATTTATTATCTGGCCTTTTATGGAAAAAGTTTGCTGATCTCTGATTTAAAATGATAAAGTAATTCCCACAAGGGCATGAAATAATTCTGCAGAACCCTAACGGCCTGAAAGAGTTTGTACTGCTTCCATAAGGGCCAAAAACTCCCAGGAAATAGCTGCCATACGAGGGGAATTTATCTCATTAACTAACAACTCCCAGGCCCATGAAACATTTTGTTAAGTGGCTTCATTCAACTGCTAAAACCCTCCCCTGCTTCGATCGAGTGCCCTGTTCAACAGGATGGCTATGGAGTAGGGAACAAAACTTCCCTGTGCCGCTCAGCTGTTTTGCATCCTGAGACTTAGCACAGGGACGCTTGTAGTTTCTGGAAAAAGAAAAAAGAGCACCAGATCGTAAGAAAGAGGGTGGTATTTCAAGTGTCATCTTGAATTTAAAGACCTAATTTAAAAACCCCATATTGTTCTGGTTCTTCACGTCCCTTTGTCAGATGCTTCAACCCAAACATTGTATTTCTGGAAAACAGTCCTCCCCTTCACGCACACATTGTGTCGCTCAGATGTGAAGTTTATATCTGAGGAATCCACTGGGGCAGGTTGCCGCAGTAACAGAACCAAGCACACTTAGAAACCTCATGGATCTGTCTGTGAACGGTTGTGTGATAAACTACTATGAGTCAAGGCAAGTTGTACCAGAATATTGTTAAGAAATACACGACAACACATTTGCATAATCAAGATTTTTGCAATCCCTGTGCGAAAGCTTGCCATGACACCAGCGATGAATTAATGGAGTTGCCTAAAATGCAGAGTGCAAGCGTATTTTAGGCCTCCCTCTAAGGGACTTGATAGGACAGATTCTGGCAGAGAACACTCAGAAATAAATGAATAAGCCCACAAACAGGGGAACAATTGTTTACCAAACCTTGGCATTAAGCCACCAATCTCGATGTTGGCTCATTCAACACAAACTGGGTAAATACAGAGAGAAAATGCCAATCTCAGAGGAATACCTCAGTGAATGGCAGCTTCACAGGAAATGTAGCCATGATAATCTCATAGAATTGTAAGCCTTCCATTTACATCTACCCTTAAGAACCAGTTCTGAACCATCTTTAGGTCTTATGTGGGTCTAAGACTGCGCTGAGGGCTTAATGGGGATGTGTAAGAGGGGAACCAGTCCTCCCTGAATGGCAGTTGGAAAGGCAAACTCGCTTTTTAGAAAGCTGTAACAACTCTTAGGGTTACACATGGCAATTTTCACACACTGATATTCTCACAATTAAAGAAAAGTAATATTTAAATGATTTTCACTGCTTCTAATTTTGGCAGTACGTGGGCACACAGCACTGAGACTTTTAGAATGAGTGGTGTGATTTTTCCGCTCTGGCCTTGAACATACTGTTTGATGCTCTAGGGGAGTTTGGCTGCTTGCAGAACTGAAAGACTAGGGGGAGAACAAAGCTTTCTAAGAGACTTGAATTTTTTCTCCACTGGAATGTGGTGGAAAGAATGCTGGGCCAGCTGGCTCGGTAGTGGACTGGCCTCCAGGAAGTTGTTTAACCTCTGGGGGTCAGCGCCTCACTCTTGTAGTAAAAGGACTTGACTAGGAGGATGCTGAATATTTAATAGCCCCTGGAGCACCTATTCTTAAAGTGAGGTACTGTAGCATCTGTTTCAGAATAACCTCTGCATGTTGTCATAAATGGAGATTCCCAGCAATACGAACAAACACATTGGATCAGAATCTCTGAGATGGGTGCCCCAGAATCTGCATTTTTAAGAAGCACTTGGAGTTATTCATACGCATCGGAATGCTTGCCACATTGCAAAGAGCAGAGGGGAGAAGAATCTGGGCTTCAGAGAAGATCAGCCTTTGACCTTGGGAAATTATTTCACCTTCCAAAATCTCAGTGCACTCATCTTTAAAATAGGAGGTAGCAATAATACCTACCTCCTAGGGTTACTGGGTTATATATTTAATCGTCCTAATATATATATTTAATATATAAGTAACTAAACATATATATAGGCATGGAAAATGCTTCACTCACCCACAGTAATTACAAAATTCAAGGCAGCTAAGACGATTTAGACTATATTTTGACATTTAGGGTTGACCTATTTTTTTTTTATTGTAAAGTTCTAATATTCTAAACTCTGACTGAAAGTCCACAACTTTATCAAACTAACATCACTGCAAGTGAAGAAAACAATTTTTGTTGGATCATCTAGCTTTTGAACAAGATTAGTTTTTTGGTTTTTTGTTTTTTTTTTTTAATCACAAGCTTGCTTACATCTCAGTTTTAGACCCACAAGGACAGTTCAACTGCCCTCTAGCCCTCATGCATCAGGCCCCAAAGCTCTAGGAAAATAATAATTTTTTTAAAAGAGTGCAAATATCACTTGTCATTTACCACTAAGCGAAAGCAAGCATTGCCCTTTTCACGGTGGATGCTGCCAATTTTCTTTCTTCTGGAGAAGCCCCCTTCTGAGCGGGTGGGGTTCACACAAGCCCCATGATTCCCTGCTTCGCTCTCCTTCCCTCTGTCTTGTCTTTGATCAGGCTCTACAATTATAGCAGCCCCAGCGAGCTGCCTGCTCCGTGCTCTCTTTCGGTAACAAGCTGTGGTGAGGGCCTGATAGTCCGAATTACTTGGAGGGAAATTACATCTCTTCTCCCCTCAAAAGTCTGTTGAGTCTCTCCAGGAGATTCATCACAGGAAGGCTGTTACTGATTTCTCTCTCTCTGTGAAGACTGAAGTTCAGGTACAAGTACTCTTTTTGAAAGTTAGGGGTGGGGGAGGGCGACAGAGAGAGAGACAATAAGGAAACAGAGAGAGAGAAAGATTTTTTATGAAGGGGAAAGGTTAGGACAACTTTCCCAAACAGAGAAGTGTGCGTGAGTCTAGAGTATGCTCTGGACCAGCCTCCGGTGGGAAAGAGGAACTCAGTTCTTCAATTCCCTGTGCCTGAATGGGCTTCATCCCCATACCAGGTGGCACCAGTGTCATTGTTTGCAGAAATAGCTCCCTTCCATTTAATTCCCCAAACGTGGATTGGGCACCTACTAAGTGTCAGGTGCTCTGCTGAGCTCAGAGTTGGTGTGTGATAACATCTGCTTTAGCCCTACCTTTCAGCCAGGTGTCGGCAGGTGGAATTCTTGTAGGGACAACTATTAAGAGTAGAAGGGTCATGCAGAGACTGTGGACCTAGAATGAAAAAATGTCATTCATTCTTAAAAAAAAAAGGTCCGTGTTCAGAATGCCAGCTCAAGGGCTAATGCTAAACTCCAGCTCAGTTTTGTGAATGCTCTTGAGTGGCAGCTGATGGTCACTTTTTGCACGTGGTGAGGTATCTGCCACCACACTTTCAGGTGCTAGTAAAGTAACTGTGTGGGTCAAAAACAGCCTGTGCTGTTCCACTCTCCATGGAGTGTACATCAGCCAGTCAGCTACGGGATGACGGCCGCCCTTGTCCTTCCAGAGGCTCTCCTTACTAATTCTTGGGGAAGTGTTTCAGACCCAACCTGCCTCATTTTTCTCATGAATCCTTCATCACCTTCCTAGATTGCCCCTCAGGCACCCCAGCTGACACCATACCTATAGGCTCCCATGAAATCTCTGACTGTCTGATGTATTGAATTTTAATTTAAAGCATCATTTGTTACTTCCACCTAACCAAGCCAATCTTCTTGTCATCCACACATATTTACGTAGCCTGCCATTTGTTCTACATGTTTGCTTATTTATTCACTCAACAAATATTTATTGAGCTCCTACTGTGCACCAGGCACCGTTCCAGGTGCTGAGGGTACAGGAGAAGCCAAAACAAAGTCCCTGCCTTCAAAGAGCTTAGAGTCTAGAGCGGCAACGGAATAAACAAAAGAGTAGCCGGATACCCTGGGAGGTGGTGAAAAGTGCTGTGCAGGAAAATAAAGCTCAGAAAAAGAAAGTAACTGGGAGGTGGGGGGGAGCTATAATTTTAGATTAGGGGTCAGGAGAGGGAGAGAGGAAATGACCTTTGTGGATGGAGGGAGACAGTGTTTTCTAAGCAGAGAGAACAGCAAGCAAGAATGCCCTGCGCCAGAGCATGCTTAGACCGTGCAAGGGAGAGGGTGGAGGCCAGTGTGGCTGCCCGGGAGTTAGGAGAATGTAGGGTCCAGGTCAGTGAGGCAACTAATGTCAGCATCATGCTCATAGGACTGGGTGGAACCCCAAGAGACGTAGTGCCATCTCCTTCTTGTTCTTGGGGAAGTTGTGTATTATTATACTCATTGTATCAGGTGTGTGAGGATCAGAAAGGAGCTCATTTATCAACCTATGGGCCCACGATATGGTTACACCCAGTGATCCTAACTCCACGTCGCCTGCATGAATCCCACTGTTTCTTCTTCCCTTAGCAGAGTTTCTCCAGCACTCAGCAGAGGATCATATTGTATTTCATGACAAAAATCCTCCTTTTTTTTCCAAATGTATTTTTACTTTACAAACAGGCAGTGGGGACTCTGACGGGGACCCCAAGATTATGCCTGGACCGTGATGTGCTCCAGAAGCACTGCAGCAGGGAACATGCTTCTCTCCTGACAGGATTTATCACTAATGGATCCATCAATCTCTTTCAGTGCAGTATCTGAAGAATTAAAAGAATTGAACAACTGTCCGTAGTGGGCAAGCCTACAACTTTCCTGCT
>NW_006788168.1:1149925-1150267 GCF_000442215.2 Lipotes vexillifer
TCCTGCTGAGTTTATTCTTATTCCCCCTCCAGAGTGAATCCCAGCTGACTATTAATTAGGCTGGCTATTTACCAGCTAAGTGCAGAAAGGGCGACAGTAACAGATATTTGCAGTAATATTAGCAGTGATGCTCACCTAGGAGGGAGAATCTTACTTTCAAAGTACACCACACAATGCAGTAAAATTGTACTTTCAGTTGTTCAGAGCACACGTGATAGCCCTTCAAACTGCTAGAGGGGAATATTCAGCTTGTTATCCTCTTATACAATACATTTAGCTTGGGTTGAATTCAATTTAGCAACAATATAAAAATTCTTTTATTTCCCATTCTGTTAGGGAAAG
>NW_006788168.1:1150371-1208407 GCF_000442215.2 Lipotes vexillifer
GGGAAAGAAAGCAAAGAATGCTTCAAAGTTGCCGCAAGAGGAAAAAAAGAGACATCTCCCCTGTCCTCTTTCCTCAGTCTGTTATATATTTTTAAAAAATTATCTGTTTTATGCTTATTATATATCTTGACAGCGTCAAAAATTTGGTTAAGTGATGCCTGCAACCTTCTTCCGTTTCCCCTGATGTAACATGATTCAGGTAGACTTCCAATCAAGATTGAGCAATAAGAAGCAGACTTACCCTCCCACTAGAAACAATTAAAAACAAAATATGTGAAACAATGGCTTTTAAGACAGTGGACACCAGGCAATGAAGGACAGTGGTCCCTGAGAGATGGAAAGCAAATAGAGTGAGCCTATCATTACCTTCATCTAACTGCCTTGAGAAAGATTCCAGATGATGGTACAGGGAAGGAAAACCCCAAACAGCCAGCAGAGACCTTGAATTGAGGAGAAGATGCTGGGAGTCCAGGGAGGGAAAAGGTGGCAAGAGTTTGCAGGGCAAAGTACCTGAGAGGAGACAGAGAGAACTCTGGGGACTGCAGAGTGTCCCCTTGAGTACTCAGCGGAGGACTGATCAACACAGGCATGTAAGAAAACTACTCAAGGCTGGGGAAAGAACCACCCAAAAGGATTAGAGGGAATGGTACTCTGAGCTCTTACAGTGCCTGTTCTCACCAGTCAGACTAGAAAACCTCAGTAGGCATAGGTTGGAGTACTCAGAAGGTACTAAATACTTGTCCCTAGTAGTGGGGAAAAATTAGCCCTTCACTAAGCATCACTATGGCCCCACCTAACAAATCATAAAAGCAAAATCTGAAACTGTGTGCAAGTAATGGAACTGCACCCCAGAGTTTAGGAATATTTATAGAGACTCAAAGCTATCCAGGACCCAACAAGATAACATTGATAATGTCAGAATTCTAATTAAAAAAATGGACCAGGCATGCAAAGAAACAGGAAGATACGATCCACAATTAGGAGAAAAATAAGCCAACCAAAACAGACCCAGAGCTAAAACAGATGTTGGAATTAGCAGACAAGGGCATTAAAACTTATGATTACTGTGTTCTATATGTTCAAAGAGCTAAAGGAAAGATTAAGCATGTTAAGATTAGAGCCAGGAAATATTTTTTAAAAGACTCAAACTGAACTTTTGGAGATGAAAACTTCAATGTCTGAGATTTAAAAAAAATAACCTGAATAGGATTAATGACAGTCTTAATCCAGTCAGGATGCTATAACAAAGTACTATAGACTGAATGTCTTATAACCAAGATGTTTATTTCTCCCAGTTCTGGAGGCTAGAAGTCTGAGACCGGGGTGCCAGCATGGTTGAGTTCTGAGAAGAGCCCTCTTCCAGTGGCAGACTTCTCACTGTATTCTCACATAGTGGAAAGAGGATGAGAGAGCTCTCTGAGGTCCCTTTTATAAGGGCACTAATCCAACTTGTGAGGGCTCCACCTCCAATACAATCATATTGGGGGTTAGGATTTCAACATATGAATTTTGGAAGGGACATAAACATTTAGTCCATTGCAATGACCAGTTAGACATTGCAGAAGAAAAGACTAGTGAACTTGAAGACATATCAAGAGAAGCTATCCCAGATGAAACACACAAAGAAAAAAGACTAAAACCAAAAATGAACAGAATATCAGTGAACTGAAGGCCAACTTCATACAGCCTAAAATATCTGTAGTTGGAGTTCCCATTGAAGAGGAGTGGAGGAATAGGAAAAGTATTTGAAAAAATAATGAACAAAAAACTTCCAAATTTGATAAAAACTATAAATCCATAGATCCAAGATGCTTAAGAAATCTGCTGCACAAGAAACATAAAGAAAACTACACCAAAGTACATCATAATCAGCCAATCAAACCCAGTGACGAAGGGAATATCTTAATAGCAGACAAAGAAAACTTGCCATGTACAGAGGAACTATAAAATAGCATCTTAAAATACTGAAAGAAAAAGGGGGGGCAAGTTATAATTTTATAACCTGTGAACATATCTTTCAAAAACAAAGGCAAAACATACTTGTCCAGATACACAAAAATTGAAAGAATTTATCACCAGCAGACTTATATACAGAAATGGAAAAGGAAGTCCTACAGGCAGAAGAAAAATGATAGAAGATGGAAATATGGATCTACACAAAGGAATGAAGAGCACTGGAAACAGTAACTACTATGCATGAATAGAAAGGAACGTTTCCTACTATTTAAATCTTTTTAAAAGATAATTGATTGTTTAAACAAAAATAATAACAACATAGTATGGGGTTTATGACCTATGTGATACAATGTATGACAATGATAATAGCACAAAGGCCAGGAGGGGAGAAATGGAAAAATATACTGGAAATATTATTAAAAAACCAATGACACGATCTCTGAATAAACTCCTAAATATCTGGAAACTAAAAAGCTTTCTTCTAAATAACCCATGAGTCAAAGAAGCAATCAAATAACTGAAAGAGTCTTGACATCTAGTCTCTTTTCCCAATTCTTTGGGAAATTAAAACACCAGTAAATATTGTGGTAGGATTTGCGGGGGAGTAATAAGTAATAGTAATTACTTGTAACAGTAATTGGGGAGTGTATTAGTTTTCTATAGCTGCGTAACAAATCTTCACAAATTTAGTGGCTTAAAACAGCACACATTTTTTTTTTTTTTCAGTACGTGGGCCTCTCACTGTTGTGGTCTCTCCTGTTGTGGAGCACAGGCTCCGGACGTGCAGGCTCAGCAGCCATGGCTCACAGGCCCAGCAGCTCTGCAGCACATGGGATCTTCCCGGACCGGGGCATGAACCTGTGTCCCCTGCATCAGCAGGCGAACTCTCAACCACTGCGCCACCAGGGAAGCCCAGCACACATTTATTATCTCAGAGCTTCCATAGGTCAGGAGTCCAGGTCTTCTGTTCAGGATTTCACAAGCTGCAATAAAGGTGTTGGCTGGGGTCTCAGCTGGGACTCAGGATCCTTTTCCAAACTCACGTAGTTATTGGCAGAATTTATTTTCTTGCATCTGTGGAACTCACTGAGGATTGCTTCTTCAAGACAAAAAGGAGAGATTCTCTGCTATTTCTTTTTATCTTTGACCTGCAGACTCTCCTTTAAAGGGCTCACCTGGTTGCCAAGGGAGAGAGGGGTGGGAAAGGGATGGATTGGGAGTTTGGGATTAGCAGATGCAAACTGGTATATATAAGATGCATAAACAAGGTCCTACTGTATAGCACAGGGAACTATATTCAATATCCTGTGATAAACCATAATGGAAAAAGAATGTATATATATGTATAACTGAGTCACTTTGCTGTACAGCAGTAATTAACACAACAATTGTAATTCAACTTTACTTCAATAAAAAATAAATTAAAAAAATAAAATAAAATCAATTCCTTAACAAAACAAGGCTCACCTGATTTGGTTAAGCCCACCCAGGATAATCTCCTTCTGATTAACTCAAAATAAACTAATGTGGAACCTTAGGTGAAATGCCTTCACCTTTGCCATATAATTTAACCTAACCATGACTGTGACACCCATCATAATTACAGGGTCTACCTACATTCAAGGAGATGGGATTATACAGGGGGTATACACTAGGGTCCTGGGATATTAGGGGCCATTTTAGAGTTCTGCCTGCCCCAGGGAGACAGGAAGAAATAAGTGTAGAAAACGAATGTTATTTGTCAATTATTTGTTATTCATAATATCTCCTAAAAAGAGATTCTCTTCTTAAAAGAGATTAAATATTGCTCCTGAATGCAAATGATTAGCTTCGATTGGCTTTATGTTATTTTTTTCCCCTCAAGATCATTCATACCCTTCTGAATAACCTTAAGAATAATTACAGTTATGGTAATAGCTACTGTTTCTTGAATGCCTAATATGTGCCTGGCATTTTGCATAGTATTTTACATATAATATTACATTCGAACTTCACAACAATTGTATGAGGTGGGTATTATTATATCCATCTTGTAGATGATGAGAAGATCCTGAGGCTTAGAAATCTTAAGTCACTTACCTAAAGTAGCACAACTGGTAAGGAAGGAGTCAAGATTCAGACCCAGAACTGTCTGATTCTAAATCCGGTGCTACAGAGACAAAAATGGGAATGCAGAGAGCAGGGAAAACTGCGTTTCCACTGCTAGCTCTCCTTTTTGAACAGTCAGTCACTTCTTACTGAATTGTTTCCTTTAACGATAAGTGCAGCCATCTCTGAAGATATATATATATATTTTTTCAACTCTGTTAAAGCATTTTCTAACAATTAGAAACATTCCCCGTATCCACCTTTTCCCTACTTAATCTCAAAGGCTAAAAAAGGGATGTACAATTGTGAGTAGCTGACTTGTGTCTCTTGGGTAAGCTTCTGATTTGAAGAGTGAAAATGCATTTGGAAACATGAAAACGTGTACAGGTGACACTTCCCTAGAATGCAATTATTGTATGCAGTTATTATACATAACCTCAGATGTCTGATTGTTGGTAGTTCTATTATTTTATACATTTGAAACAATTTGCCGCCTAAACATCTAAGTCCCATGTGAAAGCTAGCTCCTATCGGATTGAATATTGTACTCTAAAATGGGGGTCCCCAAGCAGTTGTTCTTTGAGACCAAATGGCTAATCGCTCTGGTGGTTGCCTTCCTGGATGGTGACTCAGAGGGCACAAAAAACGTCTCCTGGGGGAAGGGACATAAAAGGGAGGGAGCAGTCGCCCTTAAGGAAAAAAATGCATGTGGAGCCGACACAGAAGTTTTCATCAAGAGAATGCCCTCACGCCCCTTGTCTCTAGTTTTACTCGGAGAGAAGCGAATACCATGATCTCCAGGGGAAAATCTGCGGACCCCGGTTTAAACAGCAGCATCTTCAAACGTGCAGGGCTAAGTAATTAACGTTGCCACCAGGGGGCAATAAAACCACAGCGATGCTGGAGTAATAATAAGCTTGCCTTTATTGTGTCCAAAACATCTCCAAGGATAATCTTAGGTGAATGGATTTTGTGCTACTCATGGTCAACGATGCAATTAAGAACGAATACACTAATTACATTTCTACTTTAAAGTAACAATAATAATCAGCCTATGCAGCTGGGCAGTACAGTTGGGCAGGCTCTGTGGGGAAAACTTTTATTCCCCTCTGCTACCTTCCCCCATAGAAATAAATCTTAGCCTTAAAAGGAATTGTGATGGGAATCATGGGGTGGGTTGGGGGTGGGCATAGACAGGAGCAGGGAAACTTCCAGATAAGGAAAATGAAACCCAGCGACATGAAAAGTGGATCGTCCAGCACCATTCTCCTAGAAACAGGCTCAGACCCCAGAGATCCTGAGTCCCATCTACTGGGAACCCCACAGGACTGTGCAGCCTTCTCAGTGAGAAACGGGGTCACCAATCATATTCTTTGTGTGCCCACAGTATTTAACACGGGCTTAATGAGCTCCTAATAGGGTCAAGGCATTGAGGTATACTGGAGGGAATAATAATAATATAACAACAATAATAATACACACATGACCCCTGCCCCCAGGAACTCAGGGTCTAGTGAGGATACAGATTATGAGTTAATGATCAGACCAACATCTAATCACAACGATATAAAGGAAAGTACAAGTTAGCGTGAGGTCATATAATGAGATGGGAGTGGGGGTTAGACACTTAACCTGAGGCTTGAGGGGAGAGACAAACAAACAAACAAACAAACAAAAACCTGGAGCAGAGCATTCCAGGCTGACACCAAGTTATACTGGATTAGAGAGAGAGAGGCTGGTGCCATTGAGTGCAAAGTGTCCTCTAGGCCATGTCAAGGGTTTGGGATTTCATTCTAAGTGCAATAATAAGTGTTGAAGGGTTTTGTACAGAAGATTGACATGAATGCAATTATATTTTTGTAAGATCAGTCTGGTTTCTATTTCGAGAAAAAATTGAAAGGGAACAAGAGTTAATGCAGGGAGAATTATTAGGAGGCTGTTATGGTCCCCCAGTGATAAACAATGAATGCCTAGTAGTGAAGATGGAGAGAAGTAAACAGATTCCCTCTGTAGTTTGAGTGAGACTAGATCTACCATTGTCTTCGATGTTAGGGTTAAGGGAGAATGAGGCATCAGTGATGACCTCCCCAAATACTGGGCACATGACAGGGTGGATGGGTGACATTTACTGAGCTGGGGGAGGCAGAAAGAGGGACAGAGATAAAGTGTTCGATTTTAGACACGATAATTTGGGAGGTCAGGAAACCATCCAAAGGGGATATAAGGTTGGAGCTCAGAAGGAAAGTGGTAGCATAGAGATTCAATTTGGGGGATCATCTGCACAAACCCTGAGAGTAGATGAGGTTGCCTAGCAAAACAGGGTTGAAAGAGAAGAGGGCTGAAAAGTGATCCCAGGAAGACCCCAGTATTCGGAAGACAGGCAGGAAATGGATTCATGCAAAAGTGACTCTCAAGGAGCTGCCACATGTGTTCAAGAAAAGCTAGGAGAAAGTGGTATCATGGAAGCCAAGAAAAGAGGATCTTTCAAGAAGGAGGGAGTAATCCACTTCTAAGTGAATACTACCTAAGGTAAACCTGAAAGGAGAATTGGAGGAGGATGGTTGGCTGGGGGGGGGGATCAGAACTGAGAGAGTGGGGACACAATGAGTCAGTCACTGTACAGCTGGGCTATGTCAGGTGTCCACTTGAGGTTGGAAATCATGAGTTTATAGTGATGTCAATTCTCTCATTTGTATAATCACTTTGGCTGAAATGTTCAAAATCAGGGAGTACATACCCCTCCCCACCTTCCCCGACATACATAGCAATGTGCCACAGTGGCCACTCAAAGCCGCATGATAAACATGGCCCAACTTTCGGAAGGTAAATTTACATGACAATAATTAATTTAAAGCATTTTTATTTAAAACCAAGAACACATATAAAATGGATTCGAACACAAAGTTCAAATCGATTTTTATAGGAAATTGGAGTATTTAAAAAAATTATTTTTAATTGAAGTGTAGCCGATTCACAATGTTGTGTTAATTTCTGCTGTACAGCAAACTGATTCAGTTATCCATATATACACCCTTTTGAAAATATTCTTTTCCATTATGGTTTATCATAGGATATTGAATATAGTTCTCTGTGCTATACAGCAGGGCCTTGATGCTTATCCAGTCTATATATAAAAGCTTACATCTGCTAACCCCAATCTCCCACTCCATCCCTTACCCAACACCCTCCCCCATGGCAACCACCAGTCAGTTCTCTATGTCCATGTAAATCGGAGTATTTTAAACAGGATATTATGATTTCAAGAAGTTTCTCCAGGCCCTCCCTCAAATTCCTGAGTAAGTGACTTGCTTGCTCCCCTTTGCAGATAAAGGCTCCCGGGTGAAAAAGTTTGAGAACTAATGACTTAGGCTATAGTGGGTGTGGGAGTCCCATAGAAGCCAAGTGGAGATTAGGAACCATATTTTTGGACTCCAAAGCGTGTGATTTTTCTACCTTCCCACATACATCTAAAGATTGTTCATTTCTGTGTTAGAATGTTCTGTTAAACTGTGTTCTAAATGATACATACAACAATCCTGTATTTCTTTTATTTAAGAGACAATTGTGAATGTGGCTCCAGATGCTGGCTATAAATAGAATTTTATTAAAACCCGTGGCAACCCTGGCCTGCCATTTGGCTGGTGGACTACTCAGCTATTTGGGGCCTTTCTTTTGGTAAAATTCAGAGCTGTGCAAACTGGGCTCAACATTGTACTAATTCTGGACGCTGTTTAGGGAAATACATTTGCATTTATATCATCCTTGCTGTTGGACAGATGAGTAGAAGGAGTCACAGAGGTGTTGCTTGCTTGAAAGGCTAAAACTCACAAGCAGAAGCTGCTAGTTTCCTATTCTGTCAGAGTAAATGGTGCTACTATTTTTGGTTCGGTGTTCTTTTCCATTTCTGGTTATAGTGATCAGAGAGAGACAAATTCTGCTTTGTTTCTAAGATACTCTCTGATCTCTTTCAGGCAACTCACAAGCCATGTATTGTCACTGAAGCTCTCACATAGTAAGGTCCTTGGGTGATGGTGGCAGGTGGGGGATTAGTGCTAAAGCCCATGTAACAAAATAAAAAGGAAATATTACCTCAAACTCTGTGCCAGGAATGATGATGAAATCTGTGGACTTAACCCTTCTATAATAACTTGTCAAAACCTGTTATCTCCTTAATGCTATGCCCTTTGAAAAGAGCCAGAGGTGACTAAATCTCACCGGTAATGAGTAACATTGAAAAAGCATTTAAAGAGTGTTTAAAAGGGTAAAAATTATTTTAAGCATTTAGGGAAACCCAAATTCTATCTATATGCTAAAAAGGGTAATATGATAATGGAGTCTAATAATATAGTAGTAATCAGATTAGGGAGAAATTTAGGACATAGGAGACTGGGAGCCAGTGACACTGTCATCCCAGGAAGGGGCTTGGTTTCAGGGGTACAAGAGAGGTGCACAAATTCCCTGCAGTGACTGAGAAGATGGCGGGGGGAAAGCAAATTAGGAGGTTGTTATAGATCCAGCCAGAATTTTCTATCATGTTTTTCAATTGGGAGGGTATTTTACAATGCAGGGCATATGGATAGAAATTTACCAGTCTCCTTCTAGACATGGAATGGCCTCTCTGTGGCAGGGAGACTCTTAAGCTGCTCCTGCCTCAAATCCCCACCTTCCAGTACACTTGCTTTTGTGTAATCTTCTCTCCTTGAGTGTGAGCTGGTCTAGTAACCGGCCTCTAATCAATGACATCCAGAAAGATGGTGGGTGACCCTTCTAGACTGAACAACATAAGATGTTAAGTTCCAAGTTGCTGGCAGACTCTCCACTGCTGTCTTTGATGAAGCAAGCTGCTGGGTTGGGGAAGCTCTCGTGGCCTCAGGAACTCAAGACAGCCTTTGGCCAACAGTCAGCAAGGAACTGAGGCTGCCAGACCAACAGCCTGCAATGAACTGAATCCTGCCCAAAACCCCATGAGCCTGGAAGTGGATCCTTCCCAGGTCAAGCCTTAAAATCAGACCCCACCACTGGCCAACACCTTGAAGGCAGCCCAGTGAGAGACTCTGAAACAGATAACCCAGTTACACCATGCTCAGACCCCTGACCGTGGAGTCCTAACTGTGAGATAATAAATGCATGCTAAGTTGGAAAAAAAAATACCATCTTCTAAGGGCAGGAATTCATCATGCTCTCTCATACTTGCATCCTTTGCCCACCTATCCCTTCTGCCAGGAATGTCCTTCCTCATCCTTCCCTTCCATTTGGAAGACTCCAAATCTTTTTGCGATAGTCAGCTATGACATTTCTTCCCTGAAACATTCTTGAATAGTCAGGCTTTTCCCCCTCTGTGCCTCTTTGGCAGCTTGTGCCATCTCTTGTCACACGTGCTGCATTGTCATCGATCAACGATCGGTATGACTGTTCACTAGACTGTGAGATCCTTGAGGGCAGGGGCTGAACATCTCCATCTATTTCCCCAGCATCTACCAGAGTGTCTACCCCAGTGTTTACAATATTAGTACCTGCCAACTGGATAAACTGTGTCCAGAAGAAAAATACCCAGACTGTGACTTTGTAAACATGCCAACGATCACAAACTCACCCTGGTCAAATCTCATTGTCTTAGAGGTTTAAATTAAGCAAAAGACTTCCCAGTTTGTGCTGCTGGCCCACCAATTTTGAAATCACACTCATGTGGTTCATTGCATTAACATTTCAACATAGACAAAAGACCTGAGATACTCAGATAATTTATTGCCAGGAAATTTTATTTCAATAACAGAATGAGCCCTGGCTGCCTAAGATGCTGCCCTGCTTTCCAACCTTTTCCCCACTTTGCATCCATTCCAGCTGTCCCACTTCCACATCCCTCCTCCTGCCATCATCTTTTGTTTCTCTGTTGCCCACCCCTCTCCACCATGGCCTCCACACTACGCAGTATGCAGAATCATTAATAGGGTGTCTAGATGGTAAAGGTGGCCCCATTACCCTCCCTGGTCTGCCAATGAAATTGCAATCTGTGGACACCTCCTGTACAATATTAATTAATATTAATAATAATAATAATAATAATAGGAGCTTTATGCTGGCTCTTCCTTTGCTTGGCAGTACCAACCAGTTACAAAGCCTCACAATGTTGTGCTGGGAGATTTTTTTACCACTTGGAGGTTAAGTGCATGAGCTCCAGTGCATGACTATCTTGATTCAAAACCACTGCTTCCATTTGCAAGCTGTGACACTTTGGGCAAGCTATTTCTCTGTGCGTAAGTTTCCTTATCAGTAAAACAGGGTGATAATAATAATGCTTACCACACTGAATTGTTTCAAGAGGATTAAGTGTATTGATATGTCCCAAAAGCTCTTGAAATAGTCCCTGGCACTAGATAACTGCTTGCTCTCGTTGAAGATTCCAAAGTTTGCCAAATAATTAGAAATGTGGTAAAAGGGATCTACATGATAAGCTCTGGCCAACACGATGCTGGAGAAACACCATACCGGAAGCATTCAATATTGTGCCTTTGGGCAAGTCCAGGTTATGTTAATGGATGCAGTCTGTTCAGGTTTTGATGCCTATCTCTTATTTTCTTGCCTTTTCTATTTGGTTAACAAGATAATGTTCCTCCTTCAGGTATCTCTGCATCCTGGCACCTTTATCCCAAGGATCTCCCTTGCTAATCATCCCTTCCCTCTATGAGAAAGGATAAGTGTTACCTCCAGTTTTTCAAATGTGAAAACTAAGGCACTAAAAGATAAAATAGGAACTGATGGATATACTTTGGCGGAAACTTATTTAAAACCCTTTTAGGTGCAAGGTTTCCTGTCACAGCTTCATGAATAATGGTAGTCCACATTAATTTTTCCTTTTTCTAAAGCCTATAATTTGCTCCTTGCTCAATTAGACACTATTTTGTTGTTCTCTGTTTCATGCGTATTACTTATGTTTCATCAAGGATACTGGAAACTTCCTAAGGCTGGGGACTGTACTCTGGGCCACTCTCACCCTGTCCTAATCACCCCAGGGCCAGATACCAGATGAGTAGGGACAGCCCCCCATGCCCCAGAGCCCACAGAAATTATTCAATCTAGCCAGTCTTAAGCTTGCTTCCTTACCAAGCCCATTATTTCCCTCAGAAACCACAATAAAGGCTCCTGCCAACTGTTTCCCTCTCTCTCTTTCTCTCGGCCCACTCATCTTACCTCAGTGCTTCCTGTGTGGCTCTTCCTGGCACGCTGTGCCTCCTGTTTCTAGGAGACTGTGAGTATAATAAAAACTTCCTCCTCTCTGGTGACCATTTCTATGTCTGTGTGTCTTACCACAACTGCCTAAAACAAATCCTGCTACCAACTGAATTGCCAACTCAAATGGCTTCAACATTAATGAGTACCGCACATAGCAAGAAGTTCTTGGATAGGGAAGATCTAAGGTCCAGTTAACTCAGTGGTTAGATTATGTCATTCTCTCTGCCTTTCTGCCCTGTCTTCCTCAGAGGGTCAACCTTGACTTTGGCTATAGCCTCTTCTGGGTCAGAAGATTGTTGCTTCTGTTCGAAGTATTACATCCAGATACTACTACAAAGTGGAGTGGAAGAGGGACCATTTCTTCTATTTAAAGAAACATTTTTTTTCCATAGGCCCCTCCCGGCAGATTTATCCCATGTCTCATTTAGCCAGAACTGAGTGACATGCACACCTTAAATAATCATTGGCAAGGGGGAATGGACCATCATGATTGTCTGAGGCTCATAAATATTTATTCATGCATCACAAAGAGGAGGGAAGGATACCCAAACAAAAAAGTAAGGGTCCTGCCAATAACGGAGAAGTTTGGATGGAACCAGCAGTTGTTACAATACACTTCCATGCTGATTTATCCTTTAATCTTAAGGAGATTCTCATTTGCACAGGAAGGAGTCTAAGAACTTAAGTATAGAATAAAGAGTTACTATTTCTGGGTTAATATATCAAAACACATTTTCTGGAACAACAATGTCCCTTATTTTCCAATTTTGTCTGCAGATGTAGAGTTCCTCCTGATGAGGGTCTATGGCACCTGAAGACCCCTCTTCAGCATATTCTACTCCAGGTGTCATCTTCCTTCCACTCTCTCTCCCCTCTCTTTTCTCTCTTTGCTCTGCTAAAATTGTATGAGTTTACTACAACACTTCTCTCTTCTTTCTTCCCAGAGTTTTACTTTCTAAGGGAATTTCGTGGCTTCCCTGACACATCTCCCGTCGTTGCATCAGGACAGGCAGAACTAAGGTTTCAATTTGCTTCAGAAACTGAGCTTTGAGCTTGTTGCCATAACTTGATGGACTTTGGGATCATCTTTATGGAGATGGGACAAATACGCACTGTGAGTATATAAAAATATCGGTGAGCCAAAAGGGTGGACTGTGGCAGACAGCACTCATTCCTGTTGTTCCTGAAATCTCTTCTCTACCAAATCCTCCAAGTGTTGGTCTCTTCCATCCTAATCTTGCTAATTCTGCTAATGAATGATGACTGCAAGGGAAATGTTTGCCAACTATATCCTGCATGACAACATCTGTGATCTAGTCTCTGTCTAAGAGGCTTGAAATATTTGATAATCCAAATTAGAACCAGGGCTGTGCAGAGGGTTACAGTTACTCCAGATTTATCCCAAAGAAAGGCCAAAATTAGCTATGATGTGGGTGCACATGAAATCTATGAAGCTTCTTTCAGCCATCTCGAGAGCAGACAATGTCTTCCTGATGTCACATGTGTGTTATCATAGCATCACATGGGAGGCAGAATCACCGTGCTGAAGGGTGAGGCCTGGAGCCAGGCTGACCTGCGTTTGAAGCCTGACATTGCCGAATCACTTTGAGCAGCATCCACACCTTCCCTCACCTCCATTTCCTCTTCTGTAGGTTGGTAATAATAGTAGGATCATGGTAAAGGACAAATGTTTGTAAAGCCCCTGCCTATTACAGTGCCTGGTATGGAATACGTATTTGATCAGTGGAAACTGCTACTATTATCACAAAAGTATATACAACTTAAGTCATCACTTCCTGGTCTTGATTAATTAGTTAAATAAGTCTTCCTTATTTCTCAGCTTCCTTAGTCTCCCTGAGGGTGAATCTTCCCAGAAGACAGAATTACCTAGAATGCCTCCATCAATACTTTCCCAGTTTCAGGTTAAGATCAGGTGCTATCATTTTGCTTTGTATTACTTGTGAACATAAAATAAAATCCTAGCCATTTAAATGAAAACAATAGCATCTATATTTAAAAATCTATGTCATAGGTTAAAGTATTAAAAGTGACAGCAGGGCTTCCCTGGTGGCACGGTGGTTGAGTCCGCCTGCAGATGCAGGGGACACGGGTTCGTGCCCCGGTCCGGGAAGATCCCACATGCCGCGCAGCGGCTGGGCCCGTGAGCCATGGCCACTGAGCCTGCGCGTCTGGAGCCTGTGCTCCGCAGTAGGAGAGGCCACAACAGTGAGAGGCCCGCGTACCGCAAAAAAAAAAAAGTGACAGCAAGGGCCAGAATGAGGTTTTAGCAATATCTTAATGGTGCACTAAGAAAACTCCAAAATGTTTGCTTTATCCCCATCCTCAAGTCATCACTGGGAGGATTTTTATTAATAATACATGGGACACCATATCAGACTGACAGCAGGGACTAGCTGTCTAAAATTCTTTTGGGGACAGGGCAGATACAAACAAACCAACCAATAAAAACTGTAACCAGGGAGACTTTCTCCATGGGAATGTGGTTCAGGTGGAAAATTCCTATGCACCAGTTAAGTGAACTATTTTAAGTTTGTTCCTGTGGCATAAAGGTCATTTTCTTGTTAGTCAACATCCAAATGGCCTGTGCTAAACGTGGACCTCCTAAACACAGAGGATATTTGCATCACTCCATATAACATCCAGACGAGGCACTAATAGATGTCCGAGTAACGGGGACCTGGATAATTTTAGTTTCCCTTGATTTGCTTTCCATTTAAATGTGATAGGATCACAATATGAGAGGGCAAGACATCTGAGAGATTATAGCCACACAAATACTATATGAATTTAAACCTCAGAAAAACCCACCGCACAAAGACAAATGACCAGATGATATTCTGTTTCAGATGCAAGGAACAGGGCTGCAGTCCAGGTGACTGGAGTGCTTTTCTTCTCATTCTAAAGCTGCTTGATATGTGTAAAATAATGTCATAGTTTTAATACAGTTAACTACCCTTACCCTCACAGCAAATATAAGTGCCATAATAAGTGGTATATCTGCTAGAATCTCATGAAATTATTGCAAGTCAAGATGACATGAATGGTTCAGAAATGAATGTAAAATGAAAGGGTTCATTCATGAGAAAATATGGTATATATTGAGCCTTACGTGAATTCACTTTAAAACCTATATTTTTGTGTTACGGTTTCTTCTCAAAGAAAAGTGCTTCAAGGTCCATCTTTAATGGCTGTTTAAACATGCTCTGTCTAAATTAGCAGCCTCCTGGTACTGAAACGTGACCATAATATGTTCTTTGTTGTCGAAGGACGCTTCTGTGGCATATTAATTTCTTTCAGTAACTGATATTTACTTTGAACAGGGACTGTGGAAGAGCTGTGATGATGATTCAAAAGACAAACAAATGAAGGAACAAAATAGCACAAGATAGTAGTTGCTCAGGTTATGCTGAGGCCAGCTGTGTACACATGGAACTAAGAGAGGGAAGGATTTTGGACCAGATTGGGGAAACTTTGGACTTGGAGCTAAATTGTTTCTTCAACTTCAATGTAATCCTCAGCACAAGACAAATAACAAGAGCCTGTGTTTTCCCTTATCCCATGGTTACCCAAACACAATTATATCATATACAAAAGTGACCACTGGCAACTTCTTTAATGGGGACCTGGACCATTTTAGTTTCTCTTGATTTGTTTTCCATTCAAATGTGATAGGATCACAATATGAGAAGGCAAGACATCTGGGAGATTATAGCCATGCAAATATGAATATGTAGTCAATTGAATATATATTTGAATATATGTATTGAATATATATAATTGAATATTTGTGTTTGAGTTCTCCAGAGAAACAGAGTCAATAAGATATATATGTATATGGGGAGATTTATTGTAGAAATTGGCTCACATGGTTAAGGAGGCCAAGAAGTCCCACGATCTGCTGTCTGCAGGCTAGAGGACCAGGAAAGCCGGTGCTGTAATTCCGTCTGAGTCTGAAGGCCTGGGAAACGGGGGGGGGGGGAACTATGGCACAAGTCCCGGTATAAGTCCAAACACCTGGGAAGCAAGAGCACCGGTGTCTGAGGGTAGGAGAAGATGGATGTCTTGGCTCAAGTAGAGAGAATGAATTCACCGTTTCCCATTTTTTCGTTCTTTTCAGGCCTTCAATGGATTGGACGATTCCCATCTGCATTAGTAGGGTTGACCTTTTTTCAGTCTACTGATTAAAATGCTAATCTCTTCTGGAGACACCCCCAGAAATAATGTTTTACCAGTTGTTTGGGCATTCCTTAGCCAAGTCAACACATAAAATTAACCAGCACATGTGATGTCACTCCTGTGGTTATGGTAAATTTTACAAGATTTTATCTTCCTCCTTCTTAGGTGGTCCATGTTTAGCACAGGCCGTTTGGATGTTGTTCTAGTCTCTCCATTCCTCTCTCTCTCTGTCTCTTTCTTGTTAGCTTTGAAGAAACAGGCTGCCATGAATCCTACAGTTGCAAGGAAATAAATTCTTCTAACAACCTGAGGGAGCTTGGAAGTAGGTCCTCCCCAGCCCAAGTCTCCAGATGAGAACTCAGCCCTGGCTAACAGCTTGATTGCAGCCTTGCAGTGGACCCAGCTAAGCTGTGCCTGGACTCCTGACCCAAAGAAAACCTTGAAATTCTTTAAGCAGTATAGTTTGTGGTTATTTGTTATACACCGTAGAAAATATACAGTTGATATTTCTACAGAGTAACTTTTTGTATCCTTTAATTTCAACCTTTCAACCTTATGTTTTGAATGTGTTTCTTATAAATAGCACATAAATAGAAAAAAAAATCAACCATCACAGTATTCAATTAAATATATATGCACATATATGTGTGTGTATATGTATAAAACCTTTATATGTGTATGTATGTATGTATTCAATTGCTCTCCTTAAATCTTTGGGGTTTTACTCCAACCATCAGTACTTATTTTTAAAATTTTCAACACTATTTCTTTTCTTCCTTCTACTTGTCTCGCATTCTCTCCTTTAAAAAGAGCCAAGATATGAAACAATAATTTTTATTATTTGTTTTCTTCTCATTTGTTTTCCTGTTAACAATTTCAAATACACAAAGTGGCTGAGCCTTATATTTGATATTTACCTGCTTTTTACTTATATAGCCACTGAAAAACTTTCTCTCATGGTCAGTGACCTTCTACAGAAAAATGTCCCCACCCTTGTTCTAAGTAAACAGTGGAGCGTAACACCAGACAATGCAGCCTGACTATGGAATGTGGATAGCAACTTTGCAGCCCAGCCAGCCTGTCAGGGAGAACATTCAAGAGGGCTCTCTGTGTTGGAGCAAAGAAGCAGGATAGGACTAAGGGCAAAAGAGGTAACACAGGCCAAAGCTTGCTGGCATCTGTGGGATTGATTCCTACAGGTTTAATATAGCTAAAGTTAATAGAGCACATGTGGTTGTGAAGTCAAGCATCACTAGGATGGACTACTAAGATTGGCAATGGGGACCTGCAGGCAAAATGCTTGAAACAAATGTATGGTTTTTCTCCAAGATAGGCTGGGAGAATATGCCCCATCATGATACTACAGTTCTGATTTGTGCCTTAAACTATGCAAAAGCAAGCAGAGCAGAATGCTGAGGATTTTGTCATCAGAATGAGAAAGATTCAAACTCCAGCTCTGTGTTTGCTACCTGAACTACCTTTGGCAAGGTCACGGGGGAGATTTCAGACCTTGGATGAGTCTGATGAGATAGATTCAATGGGACAGACTAAATGCTCAGCACTTCATATAGACATAATCAATCCCAACTTCCAACTATATAAAAATAGGACCAGTCCATCAGAGGGTAAGGAGACAATACATTGTACTCGTGAAGATCTACTTTGCTCCAGGTTTCTAAGGACTATGGCTAATTTAAAAGCGGTTTCTGGGGGCTTCCCTGGTGGCGCAGTGGTTGAGAGTCCGCCTGCCGATGCAGGGGACGCGGATTTGTGCCCCGGTCCGGGAAGATCCCACATGCCGCGGAGCGGCTGGGCCCGTGAGCCATGGCCGCTGAGCCTGCGCGCCGGAGCCTGTGCTCCGCAACCGGAGAGGCCACAGCAGTGAGAGGCCCGCATACCGCAAAAAAAAAAAAAAAAAAAAAAAAAAAAAAAGGCGGTTTCTGGCTCCTCAAGCTAAAAAATCACATCACATCTTTACAGAGTCCTGCTTGCTACACAGTGTCTGCGTGGGGACATTAGCTTACGAGAGCCTCTGGTGAATATAACCACCTCAGCAATATCATTCTTCTATCAAACACTGTATTCAGATTCTTAGAAATCTGAAGCTAAAAATGTTCCTTCATCTTATTTGGGGGGGGGGATTCTGAATTTTGTTACTTACATTATAGCTAATATTAATTGAGTTCTCATATATGTAAGGCAATGTGTTAAGCACTTTACATGATTTCATTAATCCTCTCAAATCCTATAATTCAGGATAACTGAATTGTGGTTATAACAAATAACCACAAACTATACTGCTTAAAGAATTTCAAGGTTTTCTTTGGGTCAGGAGTCTAGGCACAGCTTAGCTGGGTCCACTGCAAGGCTTCAGTCAAGCTGTTAGCCAGGGCTGAAATAGTAATGTTTTGAAACTATATATGGAAAAGCCACCCCATACACCTGAGAACATCAACCTAGAATGACTAACACCCAGGCTTACTCCAATAAAATTACTGGACCTTAAAGAAAAGGGAAAAAAATCCATTGGGCATCTAGCTAAAAAGACACTCAATTTATACAGGAAAATAAATTGGATTGTCAGACCTTCTAATAACAACAGTTAAGGATTTTATATCCAGCAAAACTGACTTTCAAACGTAACTAGGACAAACTAGTAAACATGCATAAATGCAGGGAATATTATTCATATGACTTCCTCCTAAAGCATCTACTAAAGAATGCTCTTCAGACAACCAAAATAACTAGGGAGATACTGACATTTGTTAATATTGGCAAACATTAAGTGTACTGTTACTTTTAGAACTAAGACTAAAAGAGGCTCAAAAGGAAGAGGTTATAGTATGTAATGGATATATGCTCTGACAGTGTACATACTGGACAATTGCGAAAAATGGGGAGAGTGTGAAAACTTTAAAAACTATTTTCAGTAATTACATGGGTGGTGGTAAAATTAGCTTGCTTTTATGAGACTGTTGTATATGCTTTGCGGTTTAAACAAATAATTATGGTGTATTCTAAGTCTATTGTCCTCAGTATCCTTTGGAACTAGGATTCTTAGTGTGGAAGAAAGGAGATACGAATGTAATACAGAAAAGTTCAAGTAAAAAATCTGTAATCTTGAATTTAAATAGAAAATATCAGTTGAGCTCATTAGATATTTTATCTCATATATATTTTTTCTAGGTCTATACACTAAAACTTCCTTAAAAACAATGACCAACGCAGTAGCAATCATCACCCCTAGCATTTAGATGATGGTATTGAAACACAACTTGACTTCCCACTGAATGATATCAATGATTCTTGGGGAAATGGCTGATTCTAGATTCGGAGTAGGAAATACACAAAAAGTCCCTGGAATATCTTGCTATATCAGGTAGCAAGGAAGTTATCAATGATGACTAGAGTCATATCAAGAAAAATTCAGTGGCCAACTTGAAGAGGGTCACATTCATCAAAGATGCAAGAATCTGAGCTTCGGTAAAGATAATAATTGCAAGGAAAGAGAAACATTACCCGGACCTCCCTATTATAACTATACCCTTGAGCAACCAAATAACAGATAGAGGGATGTGTCTCTCTTTATACATATTCCAATAAATCAATAAAAAAGAAATTATGGAAGTTAATAATGTCATTTTTACCATCCATTGCACCCACTAATGAATTAATGGATCTAGAGGTTGAATATAATGGCTGTAAAGGTGATAGAAAAATAGGCAAGACATTATTTGCCTCCCATTGAAAGAATACCCTATCAACTAGAGTAATGGAGATAAAAACAAAAATAAACAAATGGGACCTAATGAAACTTCAAAAGGAGAGAACACTTCCCAACTCCTGGAGAAGATCAGCATTACCTTGATCTTAAAATGGGACAGTGACAGTGCAACAAAAAACAATATCCTCCATGAAAGTAGATGCCAAAATTCTCAACAAAATATTAGCAAATGAAATCCCACAATATGTACAAAATAAATCACATCTACATGGATTTTATCTCAGGATGCAAGTGTGGTTCACCACTTGAGAATCAGTGCACTTCACCATATTAGCAGAGACTAAAAAACAGAAACCACGTGATTATCTCCAAAGAAGCAAAGAAAAAGCATTTGACAAAATCCAAAACAACTTCATGATAAAAACACTCAGCAAACCAGTAACAATAAGGAACTTCCTCAATCTGATGAACATCAAAAAACAACCTGCAGCCAACACCAGAGTTAATGGGAAAAGACTGAATGCTTCCCCCTTGAGATCAGGAGCAAGACAAGCATACCCATTTTTATCGCTTCTATTCCACATCACAATGGAAGACTTAGTTCGCGCAATTAGGCAAGAAAAAAAGAGGCATACATACGGGAGAGGAAGAAATAAAACTATCTCCCTTCAGAGACAGTATGATTATCTGTATAGAAAATACCAAGGGGTTTACAAAACCAGCCTCTAGAACTAATAGGTCAATTTAGCAAGGTTGCAGGATACAAGTTCACCGTACAAAAATCAATCTTGTTTCTAGATACTAGCAATAAACAATTGGAAACTGTAATTTTAAAAAATTACCATTTATAATAGCTCCAAAAATTAAATATTTAAGTATAAATATGACAAAAGACTTGTAGGATCTATATGCTAAAAACACAAAACATCATTTAAAGAAGTCAAAGATGCAAATAAATGGACATGCTTTGCTAATATATTAGAAGACTCAATATAGTTAAGATGTTAATACCTCCCAGAATTGTTTGTAGAAATAGACAAACTGATTCTAAAATTTGCACAGACATCAAAAGAACTAAAATAACCAAAACAATTTCATGAAAGAATAGAGAAATCACATTACTGGATTTCTATGACTTACACTTATTAAGGGTAGTGTGATTCTTGCATAAGAATCACATAGAAAATAAATCTAGAAGTAGACCAACACAAATATGGCCAATTTATTTAACAACGGTCATTCAATGGAGAAAAGATAGTCTTTTCAACAAATGGTCCTGGAACAACTGGACATCTATATACCTCACATTGTATACAAAATTCAACTTAAAATAGACTTTATATTTAAGTCAAGAATTTTTTTAAATTACAAAACTTTTAGAAGAAAATGGGAAAAAAAAATCTTTATAATCTTATTAGGTTAGGCAGAGTTCTTTGATACGACACCAAAACCGTGATCCATAAAAGAAAAAATGATAAAGTGGACATCATCAAAAGTTAAAAATTAAAATATGAAAGGCAAGGTTAAGAGAACGAAAACAAGCCAGAGATAAGCTATTTGCAAGTCTCATATGCATCAAAGGACTTGTATCCAGAATATATAAAGAACTCTAAAAATTCAATAAATAACCCGATTTAAAAGTGGGACTGGGATCTGAGTAGACACTTCTCTAAGTAGGATATAGGGACGTCAAACAGGTGCATAAAAAGATACTCAACACCATGACTCATTAAGGAAATGCGAATTTAAACAACAATGATATACTACTGTACATCTGTTAGAATGGCTAAAACAAAAATAAAAATATAAAACTTGCAATTCTTGTGATGGCAAAGAAACAAGGCTGGTGGGAATGTGAAATGGTGCAGCCATTCTAGGAAAGAGTTTGACAGTTTCTTACAAAGTAAAACATACCCTTACAGTCTGACCCAACAATCTCACTCTTACGTATTTAACCTAGACAAATGAAAACTGAAGTTCATCAAAAAACCTGCACATTAATGTTTATGGAAGCATTCTTCATAATCACTCAAACCAGGAAACAACCCAAATGTCCTTCAGTGGGTGAATGGATGAACAAAACTGTGGTAGCCCATTCAGTGGAATACTAAGCAATAAAAAGATACCAATTACATGGATGAATCTCAAATGCACTATGCTGAATAAAAGAAGCCAGTCTCATGGTTACATGCCATATTGTTCCATTTATATTACATGCTGGAAAAGGCAAAATTCTAGAGATAGAGATCAGTGGTTGATAGAGGTTAGGGGTGGAGGAAGATCTGAATACAAAGGCATAGCATGAAGGAATCTGGGGGCCAATGGAACTGTTCTGTGTCCCAGTTGTGATGGTGGTTACATAAATTTATGCATGTGCTAAAAGTCAATGAACTGTACAGCCCCAAAGTTAATTTTACAGTATATAGATATTGAAAAGATGGATAAGACTATACTTGTATCATAAAGAATTTCAGGAAATTGGTTACTATAAAATTTAAGATGGTGGTTGACTATTTTCAGGATAGAGAACACAGAGGAGATTTTAGAATGGTTGGCAAATTTCTGTTTCTTTACCTTATAATTATTCATTAGGCTATACCCTCGTGTGGTCTTCTCTATCTCTATTTTATTTAACAATAGAAAGGTATATAGCTATTGAATCAATAAAATTTTAACAAAAATTCCAGTATGGTTTTATATGGAACTTGTCAAGAAGAGCAATTCTTAAGTACTGATAATGTTCTATCTCTTAAGCGGGATGATAAATTTTTGAGCATTCATATCATTAGTATAGTTTAAACATTACACATATTATTAGTATAGTTTACACCATACACATACGTTTTATACACTCTTCTGTGTGTGTGATCTATTTCACAGTAAAATCCTTTTAACTGAACATCACTTGGAGCATTTTCAAATATGCCAAATGACAATATTCTATTTATAAAGCTGACATTTTCCTAAACACTTATTTTATGCCTAGTATGTGCAAGATCTTTTCAGGTAGACAAGAAAAGTACAAAGCATTACTTGAATATTTTACATGGAGAATGTATTCATGTTTTATTCCTGTAAAAAGATAAGTAGAATTAAAAGTAAGAAAACTACAAAGCTTATTTCCTGCTTCAAAGAATTAGAATCTTATTCAGGAGATGAGAACACGAATGATAGTCTTGGAGAATTGTTAGACGGATCTTCTGGACCTCCTGCTATGAGTGGTGACTGTGTAAATGAGTATACAGTGTGTCGAGGATGTGCATTTTGGGGAAGAATTGCTGCAAGTTGTTGAATCTCAACCTGCGTGGGCATTCATCCCAGTCATACTGAAGTGAAAGTTTATTAGACTTTTAAGTCCACTTGTTCCAGAAGAACGTACAAACACTGAACGACATATTTTAAGTTGAAATTCAACAGGAACATAAACTATCGTGAACAGAAATTTATTTTACAGGCAGCTTTTCAGAGTGGTACTTATTCCAAATGGCAAAATACACCTACTTACACATTTAACATTAGGAAGCTGAAGGAAAAAGGAAGATTCTGATTTTTCTATTTTGTTGTAATTCATTACACTTTATTATAGTTCACCTGCATTCCGACTTTCCCCCATAACCTCGATACCTTAACATTCTTCTCTCTCTTTGCCATCCTTTTAGAAATGGGACAGCCTAAGATTATTAGCTTACTGTTGACTTAGAAGTCAGGGGATCGCTGTTCTCAGGAGCTCTTTTGGGGCAAGTGCTAGAAGTGACTCCCATTGGGATTTCGGCATCTTCTTTGGAGCCTCACACGTGAAGCTGAGCATGATTAGGGGACCATATAATTTAATGTCCACTGGTAATTACTTGAGGATAATGTGTGTAAACTAGGACTGTCCTGGACAAACAGGGACATAGGTCACCCCGGGTGTAACCAAGCTGTAAGGTACGGAAGAGAGCGACCAGGAGGGCACTGGTAACTGAAACGGTGATGGATGAGGCACTGTAGATGTTTGGCCAGGTAAAGAGATGGAGGCAAAGGTGCGATGACCACCTGGCCTGGCTTCATGCTTTGGATGAGTAATTGAATTGGACAACCTCTATGAGTCTGTACAGATTCCTATCACAGAAGGAAAAGCACAGAAGCATCAAGGCTGTGAGTGTGTGTTGCATGGCAGAGTGTTTCATGGTGTGAGAGTGTGTATGTGTGTGAAGTGTGTGTGGCAGAAGCGGCTTTTGTCAAGGTCCTTCCCTCTCCCCCCACCTTTTGCTCACTTTCTGGATCCTGCTCTATTTTTATAAGGATACTGATCTTTTATAGAGTCGGCCCACAGCTTGCCTTTCTTGAGTAGCCATAAAATCTGCTATTATTTCTAGAGGGTTCAGCGTGCCTTTTTCTTCCTGAGTCGTAACAGCTTATGAAGGTACACCCGTGGGTCATGAGCACATATGTGGAGGTGCTGGTTAGATGAGATCTTTGCTTGAGTGCCCAGAGACAAGATCAGAGGGGAACAGACGGCTTTGGAACCCACTGAGATAATAAATCCTTGATATACCGTGAAACAGAAGCAGGAATTCCCCAGAAACCATCTCACCTAAATATGCAGCTACTGTGTCCTCACCTCTTTTTCATCATACCTTTGCTCGCTGGTCTCTAATATACATACATCTAATGTTCTTTCATTCATTAACAACACATATTTATTGGGTCCCTACTAAGCACCATTCTAGAATGCTGGGGACAGAGTGGTGAACAAGACAGGGGACTCCATGCCTTCGTCGTGGTGAGGACGACAATAAACAAACACAAACAGTTGAGATAATGTCAGAGAATGAGGTGTGTCACATAACCCTAAAAGCTTAATCAATATTTATTGAGTGTTTACTCTCCATCAGACACTGATTCACATGTGTTAATTCATTTAATCCCACCAATGCTTTTATGCTACCACTGACATTGTTATCATCCCCATTTTATAGAGGAGGAAACTGAGGCATAGAAAGCAAGATTAAGCCACTTTCCAAGGTCACCCTGCCAGTAAGTGGTGAAAGTAAAATTTAAATTCAGACCACCTAATTCTTGAGCCCACAGTCTTAGCCATTATGTCACGTGAGTCCTCTACTGCTAGGAGGGCCATGGGTCAGTGGAAGGGTATAAAGTGCAAAGGGAGACTTAAAGCTATGGCTGGGTGAGGAGCCTACATTAAATAGGGTAGTCAAGGAAGGCTTCTCTGAGGAGGTGGCATTTGAGTTGAAACCTAAATAATGAGAAGTAGTCAGATATGAAAAATACTGAAGGTAGAACTTTCTAGGCGGAGAAATCAGCTACTATAAGGATCCAAAGGCAGAAACAAGCTTGAATTGTTTGAAGGACAAAGAGAGGGCACTGAAGTGGTTATGATCTTCATGAAAAGTGAATCCAGATTTAAGGCAGAAAAATCTGGCTTATTATTTGAGTCTCACTTTCTTCATTTATAAAAGGGAAATGACAAGTCGACCTTACTTGTTACAGAATTAAAGGAGATCATGGTAGTGAGTATGATAAATCACTGTTATTAATAGTATGTCCACAGTAAATACAGCCAGGGTAGCTTGCCTTTTTCCGTAAGATCACATCTGTGTTACTTGTTAAAGCTTAATTGAGCAGGTCCTGTGTACCTAGCACAACACACATGTATTTTAAAGTCATCACATCTATTTTGGGAGGTACCTGTTATCTTCATCTTGTAGATGAGAAAACGGAGGATCTCAGAGTTTAAATAATATTTCCAGAGACAAGTATCTAATGTATGTGATAAGACTGCAGTCCTAACCCAGTTTTGTCTTACTTCAAATCACAAGTGTTTCGTCTACACCATACTCCTTTGTAAACAGCAAACTCATCTAGAGCAGGCAGGGAGCAATGTCTTGCTGTATTATAGCATCGTCTCAGATATAGACACTGTGGAATAAATCTTTTTTAGATGGAAGTTATGATGAAGATGATGATAATGTTGTACTGACGAAGATGAGGTAAAACAAAGTGAACTGGAGAAATGGATGGCTTTGGCCATGTTCCTGTCCTCAGCTGTCCAAATGCTTCTGACAAAAGCACGCTCTTTCCACTGCTCTTAAGCTGTGCGGGCTTGGCCTGAGAGAATCAAGAATAAAGCTGATTGCAAACTTGGTGCATAACAGAGAAAATAAAGACATCATTTACTGACTGATTTGGACTAAGAAAAGATGTATTTACTTGCAGTTTATTATGTTGGATGTGACAGGCATACATTTGGGCTTTTTATTGAATGATGACTTACTACATACAGGAATTGGTGCAATTTGTAATGCAGATTATGTTTTTAAACAAAAAAGGGTGCAAATACACTGATGACTGTCACATGACTTGCTCTGCACTTCTCAAAAAGTGGCTTGAGCGTGGGTGGAACGACAAATATACCCTAGATGCACAAATGTAATTTCCAAAGAAGATGATTCTGGGCAGCTTCCAATTCAGTCGGGCAGATTTAGACAGAAGAAATCCATGGCTAAGAAAAGCTAAGGATCTTAAAATAGCCAGAATTGGAGTAGGATCATTTGAATCACTCCCATTAACTGCTGAAATGCCTCCAGACAGAGCAAGAAGGGCCACAACGAAAATCAGGATGTGGGATGAGAGAGTACATGTCGCATCTTTGCAAGATTACATAAGTTAAACACCTGGGAATCCCATTTTTACTTCTAATAACAGGAGATGGGGGCAGGAGAAACGTGGAAGAGATCTCCGTTCAACAGTGGAAAGCAATAGAATGAGAGCCTGGTCCACTGCATATTTTCTGAGTAATGAGTTTGACCTCATCAGCTTCTGGCATTGGGCCAAATCTTGTCTTGTGATACATTTGTGCAATTCCTCGAGGTTGCAGACTTGGGTTTTCCACTTGGAGCACATTTGTGAATTGACCCGAGGGCAAGATTCAGTCTACTTTTCCTGATAATCAACTACCATATTCATTTCCCTCAGCACATAACTGCACGAACAATCCAAGTTTCTTTTAGATGAAGGCAAATTCTATTAATTGCTTTTCTCTGTCTGACTGTTTGGGCTTTACAAACGATTTCACCCAGGATTCAGCCATTAACAAAGAGTGTTCATTCATGCTAATAACTTCCATTAAAGCTGCCGGTGAGTAATATCAGAGAGAATGTGTGACGAAAGGTGCAACACATGCAAAGATTTGAAAATTAGTGGAAACTTTTTTTGTTTTGTTTTGTTTTGTGGTACGCGGGCCTCTCACTGCTGTGGCCTCTCCCACTGCGGAGCACAGGCTCCGGACGCGCAGGCTCAGTGGCCACGGCTCACGGGCCCAGCCGCTCCGCGGCATGTGGGATCTCCCCGGACCAGGGGCACGAACCAGCGTCCCCTGCATCGGCAGGCGGAACCTCAACCACTGCGCCACCAGAGAAACCCCAGTGGAAACATTTTTATTTCACGACTTTTATTTGCCATAAGGGAAGGCAAAGCAGGGCAGAATATTTTCAAATCATGTGTCACGGCTTTCTCATGATTTAAAATTAAAGCTTTTCTTGTTTAACAGAGCCATAGCATGCAGGACATGACACATCAGAATGGTTTCTTCTCACAGAATCTTGGAACTTCGCAGTAAATTCCGCTATGGAGATTCTGACTCCTGTCTCCCCCACTTGGTAATTTTCCAGGGCAGTTTCCCCTCCTGCTGATGACCGGCAAACTCTGCAGCTCACACAGGCTGGACAGCCCTGCCCCTCACGTGAGAGCAAGTGCTTCAAAGAAAACCTCAGCTTGCCAGCTCTTGTCAAAAGTTCCCACAGACAGAGATTCCGTTTAAGGTCTGGGTGCAGTGTTGGAGGCTGGAACAATTCAGGTCTACACCGCAAATCCCACTCCCAACACATGTGTGTGATCCAGGCTCGCAGAGAAGGGTAGTGCTTTGCTTTCCTAGGTGGTGAGGATTCCGGTCTAATTTTGGATAGCCCAGCATGGATTTCCTTACCTTGCCTTCCACAGATCTGCTTTTTCCTTCTCTGATTACCCAAAGGAGGCCTGCGTTTGTGCGAAAACAGGTGAAACTCACTGGGTGATGAAAGAGTGAGAGGGTGCTGCCCAGGGACTCTGTTTCTCGGAGACGCCAAGCCACGTGAGCCCCGATGCTCTGCCTAGTCTTAGAGCTATAGCTGGTCTTCTGACCCAGAGGTAATTTTGATCGATGGCGTTTGGTCTTATTTTGTTCTGTTCAAACGCCTGGCAAGAGGTGAAGTAGGAAAAAGGGACTTAACCATCCCTCCCCCTCCCCCCACTTACCTACACTGATCCCCCCACAACGTCACCACATCCCCCAGACGCCTCCAGGATAAACCTTAGGAGCTGACGGGTGGGGGGCAGCGGTGTGGAGGCAGAGGAAGAGGAGGTGAACTTGACCTCATCTAGAAGTAAAGAAGGACAAGTTCCATTCTCCATCAGCACAAATGACACTTTGGGTGAGCTCTTGGAGAACCTTAGTTTGCTTGGTGTGTTAACAAAGTACCACAGAGTGGGTGCCTCAAACAGCAGAAACGTATTGCCTCACGGTTCTGGAGGCTGGAAGTCCACGATGAGGTGCCAGTAGGGTTGCTTCCTTGTGAGGGCTTGAGGAAGATTCTGTTCCATTCCCCTCTTCTAGCTTCTGCTGTTTTGCTGGCTATCTTTGGCATTCTTTGGCTTACAGAAGCATCAACCCAATCTCTGCGTTCATCTTCACGTGGTATTCTCCCTATGTGTGTGTGTGTCTGTGCCCAAATTTCCCATTTTTATAAGGATATCAGTCATTGGATGATAGCCCACCCAGATGACCTCATTTTAACTTGATTACCTCTGTAAAGACCCCCTTTCCAAATAAGGTCACATTCTGAGGTCCTAGAGGTTAGGACCTGAACATATCTTTCTGGGGGACATATTTCAACCCATAGCAGAAACCCTGTTTACTTTCTTTTCTAATTCTACTCCCTGTGTATGTGCAATCTCTAGCACATGGGTGAGCTCTTTCCAAATTTGCTACTGCTGTTCCTGCAGGGATTTTGCGGATGCTTTTGGCATTCTTTGAACTTGATATTACATAGAAGAGTAAGAAGTTTTCCTTGCCCCTGGCTTTGACTTTCCCAAGCTTCTCCAGGCAGAGAAGAGCCAGTTCTATGACTGTTTACTTGATACTACTCGAGGGCCAGGACCATTAAGGGAAGGGGATGAGCCCTCTGCTCCTACATAGACAGAGGTAAGTTCTCCCCAGATCTGCCAGATACACCTGTGTGCCCCTTTCCACCTGCACATGAGGAAGATGGGGGAGTCAGTCAGCCAGTCAGTGTCTATGCCAGGATCAGAACTCACTTTCTGTGTCTCAGGTTTGCAGGTGGTACTCTTACCTGTGACCTGCTAGACTCTGGACCTGGCCAGGCTGCCTTCAGGTTGAGAGGATGCTCTGGACCAGCTCACATCTACCTGGATCACCAGGGCCCATGTGATCCTTTACATATGTTTTTCCCTCAGTAATTTTTTTTTTTTTTTTTTTTGCGGTACGCGGCCCTCTCACCACCGTGGCCCCTCCCGCTGCGGAGCACAGGCTCCAGACGCGCAGGTCCAGCGGCCATGGCTCACTGGCCCAGCCGCTCCATGGCACGTGGGATCTTCCCGGACCAGGGCACGAACCCGTGTCCCCTGCATCGGCAGGCGGACTCTCAACCACTGCGCCACCAGGGAAGCCCTTCTCTCAGTAATTTGATTCCTCACCTGCCATGGTTTTAACCAGGCCCTACGTGGCAAGTGGGCTCTGCATCCTGTCCCCATCTGAAATTCAGCACCCCGACTTCCCCTCCAGAGCCATTCTATCTCTCAGAGAGCCAGGAGGGCAGTGGAGGTAGGAAGGAATGCTGGTCTTGCCTTCTTCACAGGATCATTGGCTGGAACAAAACTTGCTGTGACCCATGAGATGTTTCACAAATGTCAGGTGTTACTACAATTAGATAGAGCTGATTAAATCACACGCAGTGTAGACAGACTGCTGTGTATTCTTGCCAATGTGTGGTCTTCACAATAGGTCTCTGAGTTATTGACCATTTCCATTTTACAAATGAAGGGACGAAGATGAGTTTTAATGAAGGTGCAGAGTTAGTGATGGATACATTTGAGATGCAAAGGTAAGATTTCTGATTTTGAATCCAGTGTTCTTTGTAGTATCCCAGGAGTAATGGCCATGAAAACATGCCACTCAGATCTTCTGCTGCAGGAAGCAAAATTGAATGACGGTCAAAACTGCTGTGCTCCAAATCCACCTCTGGGTCCACGCCCAGGCCGCGCTTACCCGGAGTCTGCTCCGGGCAAGGATCTGGCTTGGCAGAGTCCTAATGCAGCCTATTGCTGTGAGACTCCTCCCACCGGGGACTTTAGCTTAGGGGCTCCATAGCTGCTAGACCAAGATTGTCTTAGAACTGTGCTACAGTCTGAGAGTCTCCCTAGCCAACCCTCCTTCCTTTCCTTCTCTTTCATAGGGGTTAGCCCGGCATCATGTTCTAAAGACTGTTCCCACCTCCATTGACTCTCTCCTCTTTTTCCCTCACAGAATTTTTAGCCCAAGAAATCTCTTACATAAGTGAGACTCCCAGTAAGTCTCATTCTGTCTTATTACTCACTTCTCAGAGGACCTGAATGAACATGCCAGGCTACCCCACTCTACGTATGAAAGGAGTTCAATGTCAATTCATTATTTGGGGAGTATCTTTCATGTACTCAATATATGCAAGGCCTGGCTGGGGGTAGGGGAAGGAGGCATAAAAATGGCAAAGAAGGAAAGAATGAGGGGGAGGGACGCAGAACCATGATAAGCCATGGTCCTTGCCCCCAGGGTAAGACTCCTGCACATGAAACGTTAGGGGGATATAAGACAGCTATGTCATCAAGTGCCAACTTACGTGTGGAAGAGGGTGAGTATTGTAGGAATCAACGGAGATAAATATTGAGACCTGGAGTTTTCAAGAAAGATAAGTTGTCAAGGAGAAAGGATAATGCTGGCAATTGGGCTTTGAAGGATAAGTAGGATCTTTATAACTAACAGGTAGATCAGTGGCATTTCAGGAGAGGGAAACACTGCAGGTAAAAGAAATACGACCTTCCCGGGATACAGGGAGATGAGATACATGAACATGGGTATCCTTTGGGTTCATACACCTCTCTGTGCTTCTGTTTTCTCCTGTGTAAAAATGCGAGGTGATATTACCTACTTCACAGGGCTTTTCTGTCAGTTAAAGTTTTAATATGTATAAGGCATTTAGCAAAGTTCTGGAGAAAATACAATTTAAGTGTTTGTTAAATAGATTGGTGGAGATGAGTCTATATTTGAGGAGGCAGAGGGAAGGAGTTTGAGGTTAAAAAGTGGAAACAGTCAGAAAATGAAATGCCTCATAGCAGGAAATGAGAGCCACTTGTTCAGCGAGGAGAAATAGTGTGATTAGACATTACTTTCGAAGAGTTTTTTGGTTTTTGGAATGGTTTTTGGAAATGGGGAAGCTGGGACCAAAAAGACCACACCTCAATACATATTTATTCCGTTCTGGGAGTATATGTACATGCCTACGGGGAATGAAGAAAAGAGGAAAATTAAACGTGATTCCAAACTTTAAATCATGAGTGATTGAAAGGGTGTTGGTACCATTAACAAAGACAGAAGAGATAGCAGCTGAAGTCTATTTAAGGAAAGAAGATACAATTTTTGGAAAGGATTGGATGTGGAAGGAGATCTGAATTGAAAATATCTAGTGAGTAATCGAAGATGTGGAACAAAGTCGAAGGGAGGTTTCAGATCCAGATTTTGGATTCGTTGACATTAGCTGTTGAGATCAACCAAGAGGTGAAAGCCTCATGACTGAACCGCATAAGGGCACTGCCATGCTGGCTAGAGGGAGTTCCTCAAAGCTGGTCCTAGTTCATGGTCCCATGAAGGCAGAGCAGCTCAACGACGCCTGAGCTAAGGATCCATGTGATACCTTTGTCAACGTGTAAAGTAACTCGGCAGGTATGGAAACAACTAATAGTTCATTGAGCTTTAAAAACTCTCCGTCCTTATTTCCCAATTTTCTTTCTCAAGTGGGGCTATATGTAGAATATCTCCATGGAGAAGACTGTATTATTTAATTCCTTCATATGTAGCCACACCACTATCTGGACTTGTATACTATTTTAGCCCACAGTCTTTTGGAAAAAGCAGAAAATATTTTAAACATAATCACTAGTCTGGCTTCCTGGCCTGTATCTTCTAGTTTCAAGTCAGAAGTTTTCAAACTTCTTTTGACTGCGACATTGAGAAATGTATTTTACATCACTAGACACCTGTACCTCAACTGAAACCATTACTGTGTGCAGTGCCCTTCACTACCTTCTTTTCTCTTCCATTCCAGTCTATTTTATTTATTTTCAAGAGTGTTCTTTACTACCCACTAAACCAATTTCATGACCATGGATGGGTCATGACCTGCAGCTTGAAAAACACTGGCTCAGCCTATACAACCGTCAGCTGCAGGCTGAGCTCTAGTAAGTCAGCAGAAACTTTCTCAGCTGAGTAGATCAAGGTCGAGGCACACTTGCTGCTCAGCTGGCTTTCACCTATTCTAGCAATCAGGCTCTTGCTTTGTTTCTTGCGCTCCAATTCCAATCCGGGATCACCGTTCAGGGCTCCAGCACAAGACCCTCTTTGTGATTTATTCTTCTTACACTGAAGTCTTCTCGCTCATGTGGTTGTGTTTCCACTGCATGCTCTCAGGTTTCCCCAACACAGACTTCAATTGTCTAGCAGCTACCATAGCACCCTGCAAAAGTGGCCTTCATTGGCCATTGAATAAATACAGGTATGGTCATTGTTTGCTGCTTGTTACTGAATCAATAAGGTGCTAACTTTTTGCCCCCTTGAACTTCCGGCTAAGCCCATGGGAGTCCTCTCAGGAGCATCTCTGTGCCCTCTGCAACCCTCTGCAACCCTCCTTGAGTTAAATGAACCCCAGCTCTGCCACTGAGGGAAGAAATAGAAGTCTGAAGCCAATCAAATGGGGGCTCTAGAATGAGAGGCTTTGGGTGACAGGGTGACAGGAAAGCACAGAGCATCTGACATGGAAAGTCAGGGAGGCAGTGGAGGAAGAGGCTGGTACCAAAGACAAGGTTCGCGAGAGGAATTGGGGCAGCATAATGAGTCCCACAGACCAGGCACTTATTTAGTGACTTGTTCACCTCCAGCTCTATACCTCACTTTGTACCTCCTTAAATTTGGAATCATATTACCACCTAATAAACCAGGCTGTTGTAGGCATAGATGAGATAGCAGTTAGTGCATTTAGCAATTATTATTTTGTGATTTTGCTTGCAGCTGAGTTTGATAACAGCTTGAGCACAGAGTTCTTAAACTTGGCTATGGCCAGCCTTAGGCAGATTCTGGTGTCCTCTTTTCTTCTTTAATATTCCCCTCCTTCCCCATCTCCTACTCTCCTAAAAAGGAATCTATATGAATTATTCCTGCTAAAGTAGCTGGTGATAACGACGTGGAGTTTCCCTATCCTATGGATGTTGGCACTTTAAGAGAAGACTAATGCAAAAGCTCTTACTAACATAATTGAACAAATTGCTACTAATGGAATTTCAGGCATTAAGATGAAAGTGGAGAGTACATTTTGGCTGAGAGGGTCTCATTGGTATCTCTCAAAACATTGAATTGGGGTAGAGTTCAGGTTTAGAAGTTGGCACCACTCATGGCTTCTATTTATACATTTAATCTTGACCCTAGTATTATATAAAGCAGACAAAATATTTTTTCAGCTTTGCTCAAAGATCAGGATTTTTCATATTCTTAGGAAAAACCCAGTGAAATCAATCACTGGTTTACCATGAAACACTGGTCAGACTAACTCTGACAATAGTTTTTCAAGTAAAGTACTATAAGTGGCAAATCTGGGTAAGTCATGTGTAATTAAAAATGGATTAGGGGGCTTCCCTGGTGGCGCAGTGCTTGAGGGTCCGCCTGCCGATGCAGGAGACGCGGGTTCGTGCCCCGTTTCGGGGGGATCCCACGTGCCGCGGAGTGGCTGGGCCCGTGAGCCATGGCCGCTGAGCCTGCGCGTCCGGAGCCTGTGCTCCGCAAATGGGAGAGGCCACGGCAGTGAGAGGCCCGCGTAACGCAAGAAAAAAAAAAAAAAAAAAATTATAAAAAAATGGATTAGGTACTCTTATCCCAAAAGAGTCTTATCACACTCTTGTTTACACCTCTCCCAAGATAGTGTATATGTGTGTATTTGGGTGTGATATGTGTGTGTGTGTGTGTGTGTGTGTGTGTGTGTATAAAATCTGGATATGTTTATAATATTCAGACATATGCTTATAAATATTCATTAGGCAATTTATACATAACTGAATAATTTAAATTCCTTAGCATCACCTGATCTGTTTATAGAATTCCTGTTCTGTCCCAGTTGAGTGTCACCTCATTAAGCTCTTTCCAAACCCCTCTCAGCTAGCATTCTGAATATGCCTAATGCAACTGATAAAGTTTATAGAACTGCATTAGTTTTCTATGGTTGTATAATAATTGACCCAAAACTTAGTAGCTTCAGACAATGCAAATTTATTGTCTTTCAATACTGGAGATCAGAAGCCTTAAAAATCAAAATGTCAGCAGGACTATGTTCCTTCTGGAAGCTTTAGGGGAGAATCTGTTTCCTTGATTTTTCCAGCTTCTAGCAGCTGCCTGCATTCTTTTGTCCATGGCTGCTTCTTCCATCTTCAAAACCAGCAATAGAGTAACTTCAAATCTCCCTCTGACTTTGTTTCCATCATCACATCTCCTCTGACTTTTGACCTTCCTGCCTCTCTTATAAGGACCCCTGTGATTACATTGGGCCCACTTGGAGAATCCAGGGTAAGGTCTTCATTTCAAAATCCTGAAATTAATCACATTTGCAAAATCCCTTTTGCTCTGTAAGATAACAGGTTCCGAGGATTAGGACATGGACATTTTTGGAGGACTCTTATTCACTCTACCACAGGTAGAAAAGAAAAAGTTTAATGTAATAATTTTATGTCCATCAAGCTATTTCTTGCAAAAGGAAGGAATGGAGTTTCCTCATGATGACACGTATGCCTGCCCCAACTCTCTTGGTGCCATGCCTTCAACAGCTTTATCATTTGAAGCACCAAATATATACAGGACTCCAAAGAATGAATATAGGAGACTGCAAACAGGCCTCCAAGGTTGGGAAGTCTTAAAAACAAAACAGGAAATACTTTAAAATTATTAATAATTTAGTTCCCTAACTTAATTTCTAAAAGTGTTCAACCTTACATGTGTAGGATAAAAAAGCATTGCCATCTTGCTATTCTCCCTCATTGAAGTCAACATATTTAAAATCACTCATTCTTTATTAAATCATTGATTTAACCAAACAGTGCTTACTGAGCACCTGCAACATACCAGGCTCTGCACTGGGCACTGGGGCCTAATGTTGACCAAGATTGACAAGGTCTTTGCCTTCCTAAGCCTACAGTCTAATGGAGGATAGGAAAAGTAAAGAAGTGATTTTAATACTATATAGTAAGTGTGTGATAGAAATGCTTTTTACTATTGTCCAGTTACCCCTAAGTCTTAGTGCAGGGACTGTCTACTATCTCATCTCTGGGTGTCAGGGCCCCAACCCTCTCTGTTGGGAGAAGAATTTATGAGTATCCTAAGCTTTTAAAAAATGGAGGGGAGCAGTGACTACTCATACATTTCAGATGGAAAAGCAACAAACAATGGAACGGTTATAATGCAAGCAGCCAAGGACAAGATGAATAGCTAACACTTCACCATTTGGGTAGAGTGTCATACGCCCTAGAATGGCAACAGATGGTCTGCAAGCACTGGTTCAGCTTCAACAGGAATTCCTAGTGCTGTTCAGTCTGGTTAGCAATTCTTCTGTTGCTGACCCTGCTTCTCTGTATCTGTCCTGCCCAGTCAGGCCTCTCATTCCCAGCCCCCACCTTTTCTAAGGTCATGCCCATCTTCTACTCCACACTCCTGATTCTCAGCCCAACAGACCCTCTATTTATATGTAGTGGTGGGGAGGCAATGCTCCACTTTCCTTTTATCCTCTTTCTACTTCTATTTTTGTGGTCTAAACTCTGTTCTCTGATTCCCTCAGGACTTCTCTTCAGATATTCAAAAGTCTGTTTAGAGGTTAAAAAAAAAAAAAGAAATTCTGAACATTGACTGTTTCCTGCTTTTTAAATTCCTAATTTAACTCTCCTACTTTTCCTCCAAGCAAAGTAAATGCCTCTGACAAACAGAAAAGTCACGCAAGTATATGGATGCTGGGAAAAGAAAGGCACAAAGACAGACGTTTCAAGATATTATCATGTAATTAGTGTTATGGCAGGGAAAGTTCAGAATGCTGACGAGCCAACCACCAATCAGATTACACAGGGCCCATAAGAATGTTAAGAGAGTTGGACTCCATTGCAGAGCCAATAATGATCTTAAGCAAGGGGATGTCATGATTAAATCTCAGTTTTAGAATACCAGTTTGGCAGCAATTTGGAGAACAGACTATAGGGAGAAAAGACTGAGTAAGAGGAGAACAGTTAAAATACAAATGTAGAATCGAAGTGAGAATTGAAGGTAGATTGCACTAGTATAATAGAGTGGGGTTGGAAGGGATTGGATGGGCTTGTGAGATTTTTAGGAGGTTCAACTGGCAAAATAATGACTGACTGAATGTGAAGCGCTGAGGAAAAAGAGGAGTCAAGGATGACACCCAGGATTCTGATGTGAGCACCTGGACGTCCCACTCCTGTGAGATTAGGAACACTGAAGGATGAGGTGGGGTGGAGGAGGGGAGACAATGTAGTGAGTTCAGCTTGAGGCATCTGGAGTTTGGACACTCAAGTGGAAAAGTTAAATAGACAGTTGGATATAAGATCTGGGGCTCAAGAGAAAAGTTTGGTCTGGAAATAGAGATTTGGAATTCATCAGGGTAGAGACAATAATTGAAACAAAAGGAATGACTGGGAATGTCTGGGAGAATTTTTTGGAAATGAGGGAATAAAATGAAGTCAACTTCTTTAATAGGATATAGAATAATTTAGATTTTCCATTTCTTTTAGTTTCAGTCTAAGTTATATTTATCAAGAAATTTGTCCATTTCATCTAAGTTGTCAAATATTGGTAGTCATAATATTTTCTTATTATCCTTTTAATATCTGTGAAATCTGCAGTGATGTTCCCTCTTTCGTTTTTGATATTTGTAATTTGGAGCTCTAGTCAAGGCCATGAGACGAGTAAAAGAAATAAAGAAATTTAGATGGGGAGGGGTAGAAAAGAGGGAGTACATAAAGGCACAAAAAAACCTTGAGTGTAATGGATATATTCACTATCTTAATTACAGTGATGGTTTTATGGGGCTATACATGTGTCAAAACATATCAAATTGTAATGATTAAGTATGTTCAGTTTCTTCTATGATGATTTTTATCTTAAAGCTATTAAAAAAGAAGGCATACAGATTGGAAATTAAGAAGTAAAGTGGTCTTGCAGATAATGTGATGTTTTATAGAGAATACTAAATATTTTACAGAGCAACTACTAGAATAAGTAAATTTAGCAAAGTCACAGGATACATGATCAATATGCATAAGTCATTTACCTTTCTATAAACAAACAGTAAAGAATAGGAGAGTAAATTTTTAATTCCTTTAAAACAGAATTTAAAAAAATAATAAAATACTAAGGAATGAATTTAATGAAAGAACACACAAGACATGTTGAGAACTATAAAATATTCCTGAGAAAAATTAAAGAAAATGCAAATAAATGGAAGAAAATACCATCTTCATGGATAAGGCAATTCAATATTCTCAATACGTCAATTGTCCACATATTTATCTGTAGATTTAATATACAGTTGACCCTTGAAGAACATGGGTTTGAACTGCATGGGTCCACTTACATGGCTTTTTTCCAGTGGTAAACACTACAGCACTACACTGTCAGCAGTTGGTTGAATCCATTGATGCGGAACTGCAAATCTAGAGGAACCACATATACTAAGGGTCAGCTATAAGTCATATGTGCATTTTCAACTCTGAAGAGGGTCAGTGCCCCTAACTCCCATGTTCAAGGGCAACTGTACTCTCAGTCAAAATCACAACAGGTGTTTTGTCAAAACTGAAGAGTTCATTCTAAAATGTATCTGGAAATGTAAAAGACCTAGAATAGCACACAATCTTGGAAAAGAAAGAGAGAAAGAGAGAGAGAGAGAAAGGAAGGGAGGAAGGAAGGAAGGGAGGGAGGGAAAGAAAGAAAAGAAGGAAGGAAGAAAAAAGGAAGGAAGGAAGGAAGGAAGAAAGAGAAAGGAAAGAAGGAAAGAAAGAGAGGGAGGGAGGAAGGGAAGAAAGAACCAAGTTGGGAGGCCTACAGTATATGATTTAATGACTCAGTATACATTTCAGTAAACAAAACAGTGTGATAATTGGTGTTAGAATACACAAATGGAGCAATGGAATACAACAGAGTCTAGTTATAAGCTCACATATATATGGTCAGTTGATTTTCAACAAATGTGTCAAGAGAATTCAATAAGGAAAGTAAAGTTTTATTAACAAAATAGTTCTGGAACAGTTGAACAAATGCATGACGAAAATCAACTTTGAACCCTACCCTATGCCTCATAAAACTTAATTCAGGCTAAATCACAGACCTGTACTTAAAAGCTAAAACTATAAAGATTCTAGAAGAAAACATAGAAGACTATCTTTGTGACTTGGGGTAGGCAAATGTTTCTTAGAAAGGACATAAAAACACTAAAACTAACAGGAAAAAAGCCAACAACTTGTATTTCATGAAAAAATTTTAAAGTCTTGTATATGTATAACTGAATCACTTTGCTGTACACCTGAAACTAACACAACATTGTTAATCAACTGTACTCAAATATAAAATTAAAAGTTAAAAAAAAGATTACTATAAAAAATGTCATTGTTAAGAAAATATTCCCTGTACATATATCTGACAACTACAACTATCCAGAATATACAAATTAAGAACAAGGTTGAATCATCAGACCAACAGCTTCTGTGAGAGCCTACTAAATTTAGACGGAAGTAGGTACGGTTGACAGTCCTGTGGCACCCTGGACCTGGCCCTAAGGCCCCAGGGGAGAGATTTCTAATTAAGAAAGGCTTTCCCAGACAAAGACATCTCAGGACATGATTCACTCTCCTAGTTCCGTATATTCACAAAAATATGGTTACTAAAATCTTACCAAAGAACTTTTGTAAGTCAACTTATAACACTATATTTTCATGTAATATTCAGTTTACCTAAACCCTCTGAAGTTTGCAACTACAGAAAAACCATGGAGGATATGGGAAGCTGCTCCAAAATATTTCTGAAAATCTTGCACGTGGTTTGGTAATCAGGGCTGTGGTAATTTTAATTCAATAAAGGATAAATATAGAAAGTTATCAGAGAGTCTAAGAATCTCAGAAGGAAACATCTATACAGTTTCTTTTCTCAGGGAGTCAGACATCAGAGAATTGGTTGGTGGGTCGAGTCACAAGGTTTATATAAGTGTTTGAATTTCCGTCTCTGAGTCTACAGTTTTCGGAGGATGATTGTTAAAGTAATATTGGTATATTGTAGAGACTTTGCAAGACCTCAGAAACTCAAAAGGAAAAAAGTACTTATAAATCCACATTCAGTTTTTCTTACTCCTATCATCATAGTTTAGATAATATCTTGCTCCTTTTCTTCTAACACTGTATTATAAACATTTCCCTATATTTAAAATTATCTGCAAATCATTTTCCTTAACTATTTCCCTAATGGTAGATATTCAAATTCTTTCCAATTTTTCTTTCTTTATGCAATGATGAATAATACTGTAATGAACATCTCTGTTTATTATTTTTAAAATCATTTCAGAATATATGCTTAGAATCCTACCCAGAATTCTATGTTACTATGTCAATAGATATGAAAAAAAATGTTAAGGATCTTAATGTTCCATCAGACTGACTTCCAAAACCTTTGTGTCCTTTTATGAGTCCATAAAAGTCCCTTTTCCACTGTATCTTTAACAGCACTAGTTATTCTCAGTTTAGAATCTATGCCAATTTAGTATGTGAAAAACACTCTCTTTGAATCTACTTTAGAAATGAGTAACTTTAGTTAATTTTCACTTATTTTAGTCACCCTTTCCCAACTTGGAATATATTTATTCCAAGTTTTAAAATAGCACTTTCCTCCAGTGTTTTTGTACACTCTGATCATCGTTCCTATTCTTTCTTACACTCCACTTTCCTCCTCCCAATTATGAAAATTGGTTAAGATTTCACTCAGAATGTCCACCAGATGTTGATGTGGCCGCTGGATAGGAATGTGGGGGAGGGATGGATACAAGAGATTGCCTTTATTTCTATTCATCAGAAACTTGTGGAAGGCTGGTTTGAAACATTCTTATAGCAAGGATTGAATACAATTAATTTTCTAAAATCTTCAGAAGAGCCTTCATCTGAATTCTGATGGCATCATGTGACATGGGCTTCAGTTCCATGACACTCCTCGTGAAGTTATCGAATTCCTGATTATTGCCTGGGTGTGGTTAGAATGTGGGGCACTCCATATTCCCAGAGGCATGGCATGCCTCTTCCTCTTCTCTATATGTCTTTTGGCAGACTGCTAGACCTTTTTTTTTTTTTTTTTTGATCTTACTTTCCCAACCAGGGATTGAAACCTTGGCAGTGAAAGCTCAGAGTCCTAACCACTGGACTGCCAGGGAATTCCCATGCTAGTCCACTCTTAAGCATCCAAATCTTGGGAATAAAAAAACATCAGTTTCTTCTTCCCTGGAAAACCCTTATCCAATCAGGTCTCTATACTACAAGAATAACCTATAAATGGGGTAGGTCACACTGGTTCATGTGACCAACTAGTGGCAGCCATTTAACAATAGGATTTTCTTATTTTAATGAAAGGACTACACTGGGAAAAGTAACATGGGAGAACTAGACAGATAAAGATAGTCACAGAGATTGAAACAGAAAGAGTGGAAAGTCATGAAAAAGACAGACTGATACAGAAAGAGACAATCAGACACAATGAGAAATGAAAGACTGTATCTGTGTGTCGTGTCTGTGTGTGTGTGTGAGAGTGAGAGAGAGAGAGAGAGAGAGAGAGAGAGAGAGGAATACTAATGTGAAACAGGGGATTTAACGTTCAATATGCAGTGCTGACGTCCCCAAATATACCTTTGCCTGCAAGGCTCCTGCAAGTTCACTTCAGCACTTGGAAAGGCTGGCCTAATTTGCATGGTTTCTCAGAGGCTCCTGTGGCCCCTGTCTGTGAGGCTGTCCCCTTGTAGATGATTGCCAACAGGCAGAGAGCTGCTTCTGGACAGCAGGAGAGGACAGGAGGCATCCAACTATTGAGCTGATGATTCCATTAGATGATTCTAGAATAAGTAAGTAACCAGCAAAATAGAATTCAAAGAGACAGAGCAAAATCCACAGATTAAACATAAAAGACAGTATTTATGTTTTTTGGGGTAACCAGAAAGCCTTTGGGAATCCTAGAAAACAGTGACTAATTACTAATGAGGAATTAGGATCTTTCAGACAACGAGAGAGCCCAGAAGGCTTGAGAGTTGTTCTTTGGCGGAATGTCTCCCCAAGGTCCTCCATGGAGGAAGTCCTACCTGCCAGCCTCTTCAGATTCCGAGACAAAAGGCATGCTATAAGAAAGCACTCCAAAGAAGAAAATGACTGAGACATTTCCTCTGAGCTCCTGGGTTGCTGCTTCTGGAACAGCAGGTGGGCAGCACACACTATGAGGTGCTAATGGTCCATTCTCGAGGGAAACACCTGGAAAATGTGGCAGTGGTTTCGGAACAGAGAGGGAAAGCAACTCTTCTGTGATGTTATCATCAGCTATTCACAGTTGGATATATTTGTCTTGGTTCTGTATAGGATTAGGAGCTAAAGTTCCCCCACGTTCATCAGAAGGAAGATAGGTGAGCTTGGAAATTGTCCTACATTCCCCCAACTTCCTGAGTATCCCTTAGGGATAGACTATACCAAGTAACAATACAACCTTTGCTTGTTGATGTTTAATGAAGTTAACTCAGCTTGGCTGAAGGGTGGCATGCTCAGGGATTCTGAAAAGGAGCTCTCGTGAGACTACGTGCATGATTGTTTCCTTGTCATCACAGGTTTGATCCCATCTTTTTATCACCTCTGAGATTTCCCGGCTTTAGAGTGTGCTGTCCATGCCTCGTGCAGCAGATGGAGCTCTATAACTATGCAGGGAATGACGTGTCTAATCCTGGAGATTTTTCTTCTTTGATTCAATAGAGATCAGACTTTTTGGAGAGGGTGGAATACCATGGACTATGGTGACACATTTGTTCTTGTGGGATTTTCTTCAAAGAAAGTGTTTCTTGACGAATTGCTTCTGAGAGTGTGCAGCTACAGAGTTCATGATAAGCATGTTCTCTTTTACTATGACTGGTATTCTTTGTAATTATTCCAGGTCAATTAAGTTTGGTTTGGAGGATTAGATTTATCAGTGTTATTAGCACACTCAGCACTGGTAATGATTACAGTTTGCCAAGTGTGCGTTCGGGGGGTTTACTGTTTAACTTAGAACCATGTGATCATCTCTCTCCATTTGCTCATTAGGCCTTGAAGTCCTAGCTCTACTAAATCCTCAGGACTTTGACCTATTTACTCAGGTTTGCTTTCCCAAAGCAATGTAAAAAAATTATTTTGCTTTCTTCAAAAGGTAACTTTCTGGACTTCCCTGGTGGTCCAGTGATAAAGAATCTGCCTTACAATGCAGGGGACGCAGGTTTGATCCCTGGTCAGGGAACTAAGATCCCACATGCTGTGGGACAACTAAACCCGGGCGCTACTGGGTTCACATGCCTCAACAAGAGAACCCACGTGCCACAAACTACAGAGCCCAAGCACTCTGGAGCCTGCGTACCACATCTAGAGAGAGAAAACCCACACGCCATAGCTAGAGAGAAGCCCGCGTGCCACGATGAAGAGCCCACGCACCGCAACAAAAGATCTCACAGGCCTCAACTAAGATCCCACATGCAGCAACTAAGATGATGCAGCCAAAAATAAAAAAGAATAAAAATAAATAAATAATACATCTTTTTTAAAAAGGTAACTTTTCCCAAAACATGGCATATTTATCATCAACGCTGATAAAAGTGCTTATGATTAGATAAAAATACTGATAATAAATGTGTTAAGGAGAAATGACACATCCATATAGTCTTCTTTTCTCCTACTTTTAATGCTGAAAATTCTATAAGAAATACTACAAATATCATATGATATCACTTATATGTGGAATCTAATTTTTAAAAGATAGAAATGAATATATTTACAAAATAGAAGCAGACTTACAGATATCGAAAACAAACTTATGGTTGCCAAAGGGGAAACGTGGAGGGGGGGATAAATCAGGAGCTTGGGATGAACACATGCACACTACTATGTATAAGATAGGTAACCAACAAGGACCTGTTGGACAGCACAGGGAACTCTACCCAATATTCTGTGATAACCTATATGAGAAAAGGATCTTTAAAAAATGAATATATGTACATGTATAACTGAAACACTTTGCTGTACACCTGAAACTAACACAACATTGTAAACCAGCTATACTCCAATAAAATTAAAATATTAAAAAAGAAAGAAAGGGCTTCCCTGGTGGCGCAGTGGTTGAGAGTCGGCCTGCCGATCCGGGGGACGCGGGCACGTGCCCCGGTCTGGGAGGATCCCGCGTGCCGCGGAGCGGCTGGGCCCGTGGGCCGTGGCCGCTGGGCCTGCGCATCCGGAGCCTGTGCTCTGCGGTGGGAGAGGCCACGGCCGTGAGGGGCCCCCGTACCGCAAAAAAAAAAAAAAGAAAGAAATACTGAAATGCATAAGACTTTAGTGTCTTAACACCACTTTGTGATAGAGTTTAAGCTTAACTGACATTAACTGGTGAATGGATGGGTGGATAGGTGGATAGGTGGATGGATGGATGGAAAGAGGGACAGACAGATGGCTTGAAGTTTGGATGCTCCTTGCTGAAATTTGTCCACAGTACAAATTTCAGGACTGCTTCAGAGAAATATACAATGATTATTGTTATGGAGCTTACTAAGAAAAGTTAACCAAAATAGATATTGTTTCACTTCCATCCATAACTTATAACAGGCTATTGCATATTTTGTCTCTAAGGTTTGCAGACTTCTGAAATCATCAGCAGTAATAGACAAAGAGTACAGTAGCACTTTTATTTTGTCCGGCACAGCAGAAACAAGGACAATTTTTAGAACTGGTATAAACTGGTTTTTATAAATTTGAGACTTGCTTGCATAATATTTGATAAGAGTTGTGTTAAGACTAGAATGATGAAATGTGTATTTGTTCAGTCTGACAAATATTAGCTGAGAACCTACTCTGTGCCAGGAAGTGTACTAGGCCCTGGGGGATCAAGAGTGAATACATCCATTTCTGACTCTGAGGACCATAGAGTCAACAACCTCATGGAGAAGGTACCATATATGAACAGATGATATTGGGACATTACGGTGAAATTACCACAAGGGATCTGGGAGAAGAATTAGACTATGGTATTCTTGAAAGCAGGGACCACCTGATTCATCTTTATTTCTTAGTGTCTAGAGAGTCTCTGGAAGAGTGTATGGGTTTAAAAAGTATTACTGAATATAGTTAGGGAGTGTGGGATTGACATGTGCACACTGCTATATTTAAAATGGATAGCCAACAAGGACCTAATGTATAACACAGGGAACTCTGCTCAATATTATGTAACAACCTAAATGGGAAAAGAATTTGAAAAAGAATAGATACATATATATGTATAACTGAATCACTTTGCTGTACACTAGATACTCTCACAACATTGTTAATAACTATACTCCAATATACAATAAAAAGTTAAAATATAATAAAATAAAAAGTTAAAATAATATAATAAAATAAAAAGTATTACTGAATGAATGAATGAAACCTGGAAGTTGAACAGAAATTTCTTGAAGGAGATAATGTCTAGAACATCAGTAACAATAAGGATACTAATGATGGTGGCTAATATTTGCTGAAAGTTGATTATGTGCATTGTTTAAAATTCTCATTTGTGTCATCTTCACAAAAACTCTCTGAGATACATACTATGATTATCCCTATTGTACTGAACTGAGGATAAAGCTAACACACAAAGATAGGTTAAAAATTTGCCCAAGGAGGCTTCCGGGAAGATGGCGGAAGAGTAAGACGCGGAGATCACCTTCCTCCCCACAGATAACCAGAAACACATCTACACGTGGAACAGCTCCTACAGAACACCTACTGAACGCTGGCAGAAGACCTCAGACCTCCCAAAAGGCAAGAAACCCCCCACGTACCTGGGTAGGGCAAAAGAAAAAAGAATAAATAGAGACAAAAGAATAGGGCCGGGACCTGCACCAGTGGGAGGGAGCTGTGAAGGAGGAAAGGTCTCCACACACTAGGAAGCCCCTTCGCGGGCGGAGACTGCGGGTGGCGGAGGGGGAAGCTTCGGAGCCGCGGAGGAGGGCGCAGCAACGGGGGTGCGGGGGGCAAAGCGGAGAGATTCCCGCATAGAGGATCAGGGCCGACCGGCACTCACCTGACCGAGAGGCTTGTCTGCTCACCCGCCGGGGCGGGCGGGGCTGGGAGCTGGGGCTCGGGCTTCGGTCGGAGCGCCGCGAGAGGACTGGGGTTGGCGGCGTGAACACAGCCTGCAGGGGGTTAGTGCGCCACGGCTGGCCGGGAGGGAGTCCGGGGAAAAGTCTGGAGCTGCCGAAGAGGCAAGAGACTTTTTCTTCCCTCTTTGTTTCCTGGTGCGCGAGGAGAGGGGATTCAGAGCGCTGCTTAAAGGAGCTCCAGAGACGGGCGCGAGCCGCGGCTAACAGCACGGACCCCAGAGACTGGCATAAGATGCTAAGGCTGCTGCTGCCGCCACCAAGAAGCCCATGTGCGAGCACAGGTCACTATCCACACCCCCGCTTCCGGGGAGCCTGTGCAGCCCGCCGCTGCCAGGGTCACGGGATCCAGGGTCAACTCCTCCGGGAGAACGCACGGCGCGCCTCAGGCTGCTGCAACATCACACCGGCCTCTGCCGCCGCAGGCCCGCCCCACACTCCGTGCCCCGCCCTTCCCCCCGGCCTGAGTGAGCCAGAGCCCCCAAATCAGCAGCTCCTTTAACCCCGTCCTGTCTGAGCGAAGAACAGACGCCCTCCGGTGACCTACACGCAGAGGCGGGGCCAAATCCAAAGCTGAGCCCCTGGGAGCTGTGAGAACAAAGAAGAGAAAGGGAAATCTCTCCCAGCAGCCTCAGAAGCAGCGGATTAAAGCTCCACAATCAACTTGATGTACCCTGCATCTGTGGAATACATGAATAGACAGGGATTTGTCCTAGGGTTCTATCCGTCTGTTTTGTTGTTGTTGTTGTTGTTGTTTAAATTTTTTTTCTTTTTTTTCTCTTAATAATTATTTTTGTATTTTAATAACTTTATTGTATTTTATCTTACTTTATTTTATTTTACTTTATCTCCTTTCTTTTTTTCCTTCCTTCCCTCCTTCCTTCCTCCCTCCCTCCTTTCTTTCTTTCTTTCTTTCTCTTGTTCTACTTCTACTAATTCTTTCTTTCTACTTTTTCTCCCTTTTATTCTGAGCCGTGTGGATGAAAGGCTCTTGGTGCAGCAGGCAGGAGTCAGTGCTGTGCCTCTGAGGAGGGAGAGCCAACTTCAGGACACTGGTCCACAAGAGACCTCCCAGCTCCACATAATATCAAATGGTGAAAATCTCCCAGAGATCTCCATCTCAACAATAGCACCCAGCTTCACTCAACGACCAGCAAGCTACAGTGCTGGACATCCTATGCCAAACAACTAGCCAGACAGGAACACAACCCCACCCATTAGCAGAGAGGCTGCCTAAAATCATAATAAGTCCACAGACACCCCAAAACACACCACCAGACGTGGACCTGCCCACCAGAAAGACAAGATCCAGCCTCATCCACCAGAACACAGGCACTAGTCCCCTCCACCAGGAAGCCTACACAACCCACTGAACCAACCTTAGCCACTGGGGACAGACATCAAAAACAACGGGAACTACGAACCTGCAGCCTGCAAAAAGGAGACCCCAAACACAGTAAGATAAGCAAAATGAGAAGACAGAAAAACACACAGCAGATGAAGGAGCAAGATAAAAACCCACCAGACCTAACAAATGAAGAGGAAATAGGCAGTCTACCTGAAAAAGAATTCAGAATAATGATAGTAAAGATGATCCAAAATCTTGGAAATAGAATGGACAAAATGCAAGAAACATTTAACAAGGACCTAGAAGAACTAAAGATGAAACAAACAATGATGAACAACACAATAAATGAAATTAAAAATACTCTAGATGGGATCAATAGCAGAATAACTGAGGCAGAAGAACGGATAAGTGACCTGGAAGATAAAATAGTGGAAATAACTACTGCAGAGCAGAATAAAGAAAAAAGAATGAAAAGAACTGAGGACAGTCTAAGAGACCTCTGGGACAACATCAAACGCACCAACACTCGAATTATAGGGGTTCCAGAAGAAGGAGAGAAAAAGAAAGGGACGGAGACAATATTTGAAGAGATTAGAGTTGAAAACTTCCCTAATATGGGAAAGGAAATAGTTAAGTCTAGGAAGCACAGAGAGTCCCATACAGAATAAATCCAAGGAGAAATACGCCAAGACACATATTAATCAAACTGTCAAAAATTAAATACAAAGAAAATATATTTATTAAAAGCAGCAAGGGAAAAACAACAAATAACACACAAGGGAATCCCCATAAGGTTAACAGCTGATCTCTCAGCAGAAACTCTACAAGCCAGAAGGGAGTGGCAGGACATACTGAAAGTGATGAAGGAGAAAAACCTGCAACCAAGATTACTCTACCCAGCAAGGATCTCATTCAGATTTGATGGAGAAATTAAAACCTTTACAGACAAGCAAAAGCTGAGAGAGTTCAGCACCACCAAACCAGCTTTACAACAAATGCTAAAGGAACTTCTCTAGACAAAAACACAAGAGAAGGAAAAGTCCTATAATAACGAACCCAAAACAATTTAGAAAATGGGAATAGGAACATACATATCGATAATTACCTTAAATGTAAATGGACTAAATGCTCCCACCAAAAGACACAGATTGGCTGAATGGATACAAAAACAAGACCCATATATATGCTGTCTACAAGAGACCCACTTCAGACCTAGAGACACATACAGACTGAAAGTAAGGGGATGGAAAAAGATATTCCATGCAAATGGAAACCAAAAGAAAGCTGGAGTAGCAATTCTCATATCAGACAAAATAGACTTTAAAATAAGGACTATCAGAAGAGACAAAGAAGGACACTACATAATGATCAAGGGATCGATCCAAGAAGAAGATATAACAATTGTAAATATTTATGCACCCAACATAGGAGCACCTCAATACATAAGGCAAAAACTAGCAGCCATAAAAGGGGAAATCGACAGTAACACATTCATAGTAGGGGACTTCAACACCCCACTTTCACCAATGGACAGATCATGCAAAATGAAAATAAATAAGGAGACACAAGCTTTAAATGATACATTAAACAAGATGGACTTAATTGATATTTATAGGACATTCCATCCAAAAACAACAGAATACACATTTTTCTCAAGTGCTCATGGAACATCCTCCAGGATAGATCATATCTTGGGTCACAAATCAAGCCTTGGTAAATTTAAGAAAATTGAAATTGTATCAAGTATCTTTTCTGACCACAACACTATGAGATTAGATATCAATTACAGGAAAAGATCTGTAAAAAATACAAACACATGGAGGCTAAACAATACACTACTTAATAATGAAGTGATCACTGAAGAAATCAAAGAGTATATCAAAAAATACCTAGAAACAAATGACAATGGAGACACGACAACCCAAAATCTATGGGATGCAGCAAAAGCAGTTCTAAGAGGGAAGCTTATAGCAATACAATCCTACCGTAAGCAACAGGAAACATCTCGAATAAACAACCTAACCTTGCACCTAAAGCAATTAGAGAAAGAACAAAAAAAAAAAACCCAAAGTTAGCAGAAGGAAAGAAATCATAAAAATCAGATCAGAAATAAATGAAAAAGAAATGAAGGAAATGATAGCAAAGATCAAGAAAACTAAAAGCTGGTTCTTTGAGAAGATAAACAAAATTGATAAACCATTAGCCAGACTCATCAAGAAAAAAAGGGAGAAGACTCACAACAATAGAATCAGAAATGAAAAAGGGGAAGTAACAGCTGACACTGCAGAAATACAGAGGATCATGAGAGATGACTACAAGCAACTCTATGCCAATAAAATGGACAACCTGGAAGAAATGGACACATTCTTAGAAATGCACAAGCTGCCAAGACTGAATCAGGAAGAAATAGAAAATATGAACAGACCAATCACAAGCACTGAAATTGAAACTGTGATTAAAACTCTTCCAACAAACCAAAGCCCAGGACCAGATGGCTTCACAGGCGAATTCTATCAAACATTCAGAGAAGAGCTAACACCCATCCTTCTCAAACTCTTCCAAAATATAGCAGAGGGAGGAACACTTCCAAACTCATTCTACGAGGCCACCATCACCCTGATACCAAAACCAGACAATGATGTCACAAAGAAAGAAAACTACAGGCCAATATCACTGATGAACCTAGATTCAAAAATCCTCAACAAAATACTAGCAAACCGACTCCAACAGCACATTAAACGGATCATACACCATGATCAAGTGGGGTTTATTCCAGGAATGCAAGGATTCTTCAATATACGCAAATCAATCAATGTGATAAACCATATTAACAAATTGAAGGAGAAAAACCATATGATCATCTCAATAGATGCAGAGAAAGCTTTTGACAAAATTCAACACCCATTTATGATAAAAACCCTGCAGAAAGTAGGTGTAGAGGGAACTTTCCTCAATATAATAAAGGCCGTATATGACAAGCCCACAGCCAACATCATCCTCAATGGCGAAAAACTGAAAGCATTTCCACTAAGGTCAGGAACAAGACAAGGTTGCCCACTCTCACCACTCTTATTCAACATAGTTTTGGAAGTTTTAGCCACAGCAATCAGAGAAGAAAAGGAAATAAAAGGAATCCAAATCGGAAAAGAAGAAGTAAAGCTGTCACTGTTTGCAGATGACATGATACTATACATAGAGAATCCTAAAGATGCTACCAGAAAACTACTAGAGCTAATCAATGAATTTGGTAAAGTAGCAGGATACAAAATTAATGCACAGAAATCTCTGGCATTCCTATATACTAATGATGAAAAATCTGAAAGTGAAATCAAGAAAACACTCCCATTTACCATTGCAACAAAAAGAATAAAATATCTAGGAATAAACCTACCTAAGGAGACAAAAGACCTGTATGCAGAAAATTATAAGACACTGATGAAAGAAATTAAAGATGATACAAACAGATGGAGAGATATACCATGTTCTTGGATTGGAAGAATCAACATTGTGAAAATGACTCTACTTCCCAAAGCAATCTATAGATTCAATGCAATCCCTATCAAACTACCACTGGCATTTTTCACAGAACTAGAACAAAAAATTTCACAATTTGTATGGAAACACAAAAGACCCCGAATAGCCAAAGCAATCTTGAGAACAAAAAATGGAGCTGGAGGAATCAGGCTGCCTGACTTCAGACTATACTACAAAGCTACAGTAATCAAGACAGTATGGTACTGGCACAAAAACAGAAAGATAGATCAATGGAATAGGATAGAAAGCCCAGAGATAAACCCATGCACATATGGTCACCTTATCTTTGATAAAGGTGGCAGGAATGTACAGTGGAGAAAGGACAGCCTCTTCAATAAGTGGTGCTGGGAAAACTGGACAGGTACATGTAAAAGTATGAGATTAGATCACTCCCTAACACCATACACAAAAATAAGCTCAAAATGGATTAAAGACCTAAATGTAAGGCCAGAAACTATCAAACTCTTAGAGGAAAACATAGGCAGAACACTCTATGACATAAATCACAGCAAGATCCTTCTTGACCCATCTCCTAGAGTAATGGAGATAAAAACAAAAATAAACAAATGGGACCTAATGAAACTTCAAAGCTTTTGCACAGCAAAGGAAACCATAAACAACAAGACCAAAAGACAACCCTCAGAATGGGAGAAAATATTTGCAAATGAAGCAACTGACAAAGGATTAATCTCCAAAATTTATAAGTAGCTCATGCAGCTCAATAACAGAAAACCAAACCCAATCCAAAAATGGGCAGAAGACCAAAATAGACATTTCTCCAAAGAATATATACAGACTGCCAACAAACACACGAAAGAATGCTCAACATCTTCAATCATTAGAGAAATTCAAATCAAAACTGCAATGCGATATCATCTCACACCAGTCAGAATGGCCATCATCAAAAATTCAAGAAACAATACATGCTGGACAGTGTGTGGAGAAAAGGGAACCCTCTTGCACTGCTGGTGGGAATGTAAATTGATACAGTCACTGTGGAGATCAGTATGGAGGTTCCTTAAAAAACTACAAATAGAACTAACATGTGACCCAGTAATCCCACTACTGGGCATATACCCTGAGAAAACCATAATTCAAAAAGAGTCATGTACCAAAATGTTCATTGCAGCTCTATTTACAATAGCCTGGAGATAGAAACAACCTAAGTGTCCATCAACAGATGAATGGATAAAGAAGATGTGGCACATATATACAATGGAATATTACTCAGCCATAAAAAGAAACGAAATTGAGCTATTTGTAATGAGGTGGATAGACCTAGAGTCTGTCATACAGAGTGAAGTAAGTCAGAAAGAGAAAGACAAATACCATATGCTAACACATATATATGGAATTTAAGGGGAAAAAATGTCATGAAGAACCTAGGGGTGAGACAGGAATAAGGGCACAGACCTACTAGAGAATGGACTTGAGGATATGGGGAGGGGGAAGGGTGAGCTGTGACAAAGCAAGAGAGAGGCATGGACGTATATATACTACCAAACGTAAGGTAGATAGCTAGTGGGAAGCAGCCGCATAGCACAGGGAGATCACCTCGGTGCTTTGTGACCACCTGGAGGGGTGGGATAGGGAGGTTGGGAGGGAGGGAGATGCAAGAGGGAAGAGATATTGGAACATATGTATATGTATAACTGATTCACTTTGTTATAAAGCAGAAATTAACACACCATTGTAAAGCAATTATACTCCAATAAAGATGTAAAAAAAAAAAAAATTTGCCCAAGATCATCCACTAATGAGTGTTAGAACCAAGATTCAAGCCCAGCGCCACCCCAAATATGGAGGGGCATTCCAGGCACAAGGAATGGTAAGAGCGAAGGCAGAGTGTAAATCAATGTTTCCAGAGATCTACTAAGGATGTTGAATTTTCTGCTGCAGGAGATCAGAAATCACTGAATTGCTTAATCAAAGAAGTGACATAGTTAGATTTGTATTTTAGTTAAGGCATTCCAGTTGCTGGGTGGAGGCTAGTTGTAAACCTTGGGGGTAAGATTGCAGGGGTACTGAAGGATGAAGAAGAGTTCACCATGTGAAATATGTGAGGAGACAGAAGGGTTCGGGGCTCTGGGCAGTGTGTGTCAAGGCTGCATGATGAGAGACTGCAGCATTTGCAGGGGTTCTGAAGTACCGCACTCAAGCTGTAGCATAAATTACAAGGGCGATAAGAGACAAGGGCGATGAGAGAAGACGTTTAAGTGGTAAATGGGAACAAGATTGAGGAGCTTGAACTTGTTTCTTAAAAAAAAATGCAAGACCACTGAAGAGTTTTTGAGCACGGGGTGAAATGATTAAATGTATATTTCAGAAAGATCCCTCCATTAGGTAGAAAATGGATTGGAAACTTGCAAAACTGAGAGCAAGAGATGATGGCAACAAAAAGGGGGGCACTAGAGCCTGAGAGGTCTTTAGGAGATGGAATTGACAGGACTTGATGATTGATTGATTGATCATCAAGTGGTGAGAGAAAGTAAGGAGAGAGTCACCATGGGTCCTGGTTTGTCCGGAACAGTTCTGGTTATGCCACAGTAAGTACGATTAGCACCTCCTTTCACTCTCAAGAACACACTACTTTAAATGGTAAATTTTATGGTTCCTCCTGTTAGAAATGAAAGGTGTCTCACAGGGTTTTGGTTTGAGCCACAGAATGGATGCCATTCACCGAGACAGGGAAAGAAGGAGTAAGAGGAGGTCTGAGGATGAGGTGATGAGTCTAAATTCCGGACATATTGAGTTTAAGTGACTGGAGTTAGAGGACAGTGGGATTCTTGAAGATCTCATGATGTGTCAGGGCCAGAGATGTAGCTTTAGGCATCATCTGCATAAAAGAAATGGTATCAGATCCAGTGAATACTTTAGTGCTGCTGTCACAGCCGAGGCAATGCTCTGAGACATTTTGTCTTTAGGACCAGATGGTTGGTGAAAATTTGGAGAAAATCAATTAATCGAATATTTTCTGGGTACCTTCCATTGAGTGGATGGATGTTTCCGGTACAGGGCTGGTTAGTGGTAGGCTTCTAAGTGGGGTCATCACGTAATGGGTATGACTGGGACTGCTAGCGGTGTCCCAGGGTGCAGGGTCATGCTCCTTATAGAAGAATTTGAGAGTTGGTTCTTGTCATGAGGGACCCTACTGTCAAGTTAGGGAGATACAGCTGACTATACCATCAACTCTTGTCTAGTTAGTGGCACATAAGAAACAATTAAAATGATGAATTTATTTTTAAAATGATGCATTTATATATTCTAAAGTTGGCAGTACAAACTAAGAGCGTTTTAGAATTTCCAAGCGGGGAGAGAACATCGTGGGCTGGAGTAGTGGCAGCCATTTGCTAACTTGGCATCACATTTTCCTGAGATGTTTTTTGGGAACAGGCGTAGAAGGATCACCGTAAGTGGTTCTTTTGTAGGCGTTTATGCCAGCCCTTACACTGCTGTACACTGTCTTGCCTGATCACTGGACATCTCAGATGTATCAGCAGTAATGTCATTTCTCCAAAGAACGAGAGTTATAGAGACCACGTGGAAAGCTTCAGGGAGGTGTTGGGCCGCCGCATTCAGGAAAGGGCATCCAGAGCTTGGCACACATGACAGGTAACAAGCAGAAAGATGGGCTGAAGATGAGTCTGGTGTAGATGAGAACCATTAAGGAAACTGGAAGTACTGGAGGGTTCATGGAGAGCAGTTATGCAGGGAAGGTTTAGGAGAGTCTCTTTTTGCTGGCGCTCTCTTCTGCAGACCTAGCAAGTTCCTGCTTATCTTGAAAAGCCACTCCAAATGTCATTACCTCCGTGGAGGTTTCTGTGATCCCCCAGGCAATTAGGCTGTCCTCTCTGTGTGCTTCCAAGACACTTATTGATACCTCTTACCATAGCATCGATCATATTGCTCTAATGGAGGCTGATTCCTCCATTAGACTCTGAGTTATTTGAGGACAGAAACTATGTCTTTTTTTTTCCTCCCTCCTCAGGCCTGTAGTACAGTACTCAGCCTATAGAAGGAGCTCAATTAACATTAACAGATTAAAGATTTAAATGACAGATATGGTGGGACTCAGTTCTCCTACCAGTTAGGTTGACTAACTGTTCTTGGAACAAACTTGCCCCTGCTCTGACTCTGCCCTCTGCACATCTACATTCCCTTCAGGGCAGCGCTCTCTTCCTCCCTTAACCTCTAAACCTTGTGTTTTCTTCTGTGCTCAAAGACCAGAGCTTCTATGCAGGCTTCCATGGTGTGTGCCGTACCCCTTTGTCAGCCATCTTTGGTTCCTCTGAACTCAAAGACTCTCACTCTCCTAGACCTGAATTCCCCTATTTTATAGTGAAGAGATGGAAAACGGCCAGTGTGGGATTGGCTTCACCCTGAAGTTGGGCAACACGCATTCTGTAGAGTGAGAGCACAGCTCAGTGAAGCCCGTTCCCGTTGTCCAGGCAAAGAGGGACGCAGGTGAACAACTGAAGGGAACCAACACAGAGGTCCTCTCTGTGCAATGGTAGTCCCCTTCTTCCCAGGCTCCAGGTGTATTTCTACATGTTTATGTGTCAAAAGTCTCCCAGCTCAGCCCTACAGCCGCCTTTGCTACCTGTGTTCTGCTTTGTGATTACAGTGGGTAAAACTCTGTCTAAGGGAGATATATGGACACGTTCTTTCTAGAGCTTGCTGACCTCCTTGCCTAAACTTCTAAGCACAGCCAACCATTAATAACGTTGCTTTTTCATTAGTAAGTTCTTAGCAGAGCACTATATCAGGTAAACCCAAATGAAAGTGCCAGGACAAATAGTTCAAACCCTTCAGTGTCTCTGAGTGGCTGTCCTACCTGTAGTTAAACTGAAAGCAATGATCATTGCTTTTGTCCCCTGGAGAGCTTTCACCAGTTTCAAAGTGGGCCAGTAACTCCCTGAACAGAAGAAGCAAACTATATTTAAAGCAGTGCCTGCTTGTTTCTGTTTTAGCCACTTTGGCAAACCACTTGAAAAATGAATTCTTTTGGCCTAAACTCAGTTAAATCTCAGATGCCGTTGCTGTGCCACGATAATTCCAATGTAGCATCACCTTACATTATTTAAAGCTGTGACTGAGGAAGGATCCATGGGGGCCATTGAACAGAACTGGCTTGAAATTTTGGATCTTGTTTGTTCTTTGTGTTTGCTTGCAAAGAGGGGCTGTATATCAAAATACAGAGCAAATGGGGGTGGGAGATGAATGTAATTCATTGGTTTATCCATTTAACGAATATCTTTTTCAGCACTCTGTGCCAGATACTACACTAGGTGCTAGAAATAAAGTGATAAATAAGACCCAAGCTCTGCTCTTGAGAGGCTCATGGGGATTCAGATATTTATAACTGAAACCAGAAGTCCTGAAAATATAAAGTGCTAAATGCTGTAGGTGCGGGCACTAAGAATGCAGCACCTACGCTTTTAGAGGATTCATTTGAGCTGGAACTTGAAAAACAAGTGAAGTTTGCTTGAGAAGAAGGGCATTCTAGGCAGAGGAAAGAGCTTGTGAGAAGACAGAGGCATGAAAAGGCAGGGCATAGTCTAGAAGCAAGAAGTCATTGTAGGATGTAGAGTGGTGTGAGGGACATACTTTTAGGGCAGATTCAAAGGGGTCTGGTAAATCATAGTAAATACTTGAAATTTATTCTGTAAGTGCATGGAGTTATTAGTGATATTTAACAGGCAAGAGAGTCAGCGATATCTGGGAAGGAAATGTCAGTAGACTCCCTCATAGACAGAGATTCGCCCACTGTTATCACATTTTTTGTTTTAGAAAGAGAACACTGACTGAGGTATGGAAGATAACTGTTCATGGAGACCGTGGGCGAGTTTAAGAGACTATTACGAATGTCAGATGAGAGGTAGTGAAAGTCTGAATTACTGCAGTTGGCAGTGGCAAGGAAAGACCAAATGAAGAGATATTTTGATGATAAAATGAACAGGATTCAGTCTGGTTAGATTTCAAAGTGACAGTGAAGGAGAAATAAAGCAGGACTCTGACTTCCAACTTAGATGGCTGTGAACCGCCAATGTTGGAATAGGATACAAGAAGAGACGGTTTGGTCAAACATAGGGAAAGGAAGGATGAATGAGGGGAAGATGACGAGTCTGACTTTGAACATGTCAAGTCAGATGTGTCTACAGGGCATCTTGGTCAATGGTTCACTATATGCGACACCCAGCCTGCCCCAGACCTGAGGAATCAGAATGTCTGGCAAACAAGCACGTCTTTAAAATAACTCCTCAGGTGATTTCGAGAAGATCCTCCCACCTCCCTCTGGTTGAAAGCCACCTAAGGTGGCTTCCAACTGCCCTCAGAATAAAATCCACATGCCTCTCCATGGCCTAAAAAGGCGTGTGGTTCCTGGTCCCTACCTCCTTCTTTGACCTCATCTTGATCCCCTCTTCACTCATCCACACAAGCCACCCTGACCTTGTTTCTGTTCTGAAAACTCCCAAGAGCTCTTCCTGGTCTTAGAACCGTTTCTTACATAGCTGACACTGACCTCCCAGATCTTTCCTTTTACAGCGTTTTTGTGTCATCAAGGTCTCAGCTTAAAATTCTCTCTTCAGAAAGGACCTGTCTGTCTATCCAGCCTAAAGTAAACCACCCTCCCTCCTCCGGTCACCACATGTGACCCTTTTTGCTGTCATCACAGAACTTTTATTATCAAAAAGTATGATGGGCTTCCCAGGTGGCGCAGTGGTTGAGAGTCCGCCTGCCGATGCAGGGGACGCGGGTTCGTGCCCCGGTCCGGGAAGATCCCACGTGCTGCAGGGTGGCTGGGCCCGTGAGCCATGGCCGCTGGGCCTGCGCGTCCGGAGCCTGTGCTCCGCAACGGGAGAGGCCGCAACAGTGATTCAAGTGGTTAAAAAAAAAAAAAAAGTATGATGTTCTCACAGACATAGAAAACAAACTTATGGCTACCAAAGGGGAAAGGGGGTGAGAGAGGGATAAATAAGGAGCTGGGGATTAACAGATACACACTGCTATATATAAAATAGATAAACAACAAGGTCTTACTGTACAGCACAGGGAACTGTATTCAATATCTTGTAATAGCCTATAATGGAAAAGAATCTGAAAAAGAAAATATGTATATTTATGACTGAATCACTTTGCCAGACACCTGAAACTAACACAACAATGTAAATCGACTTGTACTTCAATAAAAACAAAAACCCAAAAGTATGTTGTTTAAAGTTTGGAGGGGTTTCAGGAGGCTGTACCCACCATGTACCCTACCTGCAAACAGGTGCTGCTTTTATAGCTCTAGTGCTTAGAACAATCATAGAACATAGTAGGTGCTCGGTAAATATCTGCTGAAGGATCTAATAAGGGAGGGAGGGAAGGAGGAAGAGAAGGAGGGAGGGAGGGAGGGAGAGAGGCAAAAGGAGAAGGGAGAGGGCACTACAGGAGCCCAGAGCATTGGCTCTAACTCAGGACACAAGAACCAGGGATCTTCTGAAAGAAGTGAGGTCAAGCTGAGTCTTGAAAAACAAAGAGATTCCCACTAGGCTGAGAGAATGGACTGTTTGAGCTGGAGTGGTCAGAGATGAGGCTGAGAGATGTCCTATGGCAGAGGCTGGGCCCTTCTGTAGGAGACCACAGAACAGCCCTTAGTGGCTGAAATGTGATGTTCCAGGCCTTTCTTCTGGCAAATCTGGTGACTGGCTCCTGTTTCTGTGACCTCTGCAGAGTTGACCTGACATGTCTCTGTGTCACCTCTGACATTTCTTGGTCTGGTTTTTCCTATTAAATTCCTATCAACTGCAAATATGCAATTAGAAGCAGTAGTTTGAAAAAAGGGGGAAAAAAAAGGAACTTCAAAATATCCTATTTTTGGGTCAACCCATCTAGGAGCCTCGTCTCTACCAAGAGAACTGGGCTCTGAGTGCTCTGTGTTGTCTGTTAGATTGAGCCACTGCTGTGTGCTGTTTGTGCAAGATGTTGGCAAGAAAAATGGCAAGCGATTGCTATTTCTCTCGGCCCCTCTGAAAAATGAGATGCCTATCTCCCCAGGGCACTCAAGAGAGCCAAATTCTAAATAAAATAGAGCTGAAGCTTCATGAAAACTGTTTTGTACACTGTATTCAGAGGACTTGTTTCTGCTGGTTTTCTTTAACTGGCGTTTAGAACTTACATATAAAGCTTTCCCTA
>NW_006788168.1:1208417-1209215 GCF_000442215.2 Lipotes vexillifer
TTTCCCTACTTTCCCTGCCTCCTTTCCCTCAGATCATCCCCCTTTTCTATCCTTTTCTCTTTAACTCCACATCAGAAATAAAAATCTCACAAATTTAGACTCATTTAGTTCAGACATGAGGATTAAACAGGCACAAATTTGAAATAATAAGAGTCAGACTTGTTCTTACTTAGAATTTGCCAAAACCTATCACCCTGGTGGCTTTTTCCATAGGCACGTAATGTCAGTATGATCACTATTTTTCTCTGAATAGATTTCCTTTTTAATATTTTTTACTCATCTTAAGCGTTATAAAATCATGAATAAGGTGCTATATTTATAAATTATCCAAAGTCTCATTAAAATAATCAACTATTAAAAGTAAAAATATCTGTCCTTCTCAATAAAGCTGGGGGAAAAAAAAAATCTGTCCTTTACTAATTTATCATCTTATGAAGCTTCCAGAACTTGGGAGACACTGACCCAAGACTAAGATTGCAGTTTACATCTGCAGTGGCTGACCTCATTGCTCCTGAAGATTCTGACCCAACCATGGGATTTTACATGGCTTCTCCAGGCATGTTTGCTCCTCTTTAATTGGGATCCAGTATTACTGAATTCTAAAGACTGTCTTGCAGGTTGACCAATTAGTTGATATTCATAATCATGCTTTGTAAATCAAAAGTGTCAAAGGCACGCACGCTAAATATCATGATTTGGAAAACACTTTATAAGCAGCAGTTACCCTTTACGTCTAAAAGAAGAAAGACCTCTTTCAGGCATCTAGAACTCTGTCCCTCCCTTCCCTTCTCCTGCTGA
>NW_006788168.1:1209225-1211408 GCF_000442215.2 Lipotes vexillifer
TTGTGGCTTTTATCCATGGTCTTTCTAGTTTTTCCTTTGGGGCTTAATGCTGCAGATCACACCAGTAGAGTTCATCATCTCGCATTTGTTCTGAAGGTATTGCTGCATGTTTTGTAACCTTTGTCATATATCCATTTATCTAGTTTTAGAAGGCAATGAGGTGTTCCATACCAATGAGTCTTTAGGTAATTAAAGCTTATCCTCTGTACGCTCCCAAATATTTAAAAAAATCTCAACCGTTTTGATAGAAATCTTTCTAAATATATTACATGCTTGATTGCCTTCTTATATAAATGTAATATAATTTTACCCTGAGAGATAGTAATATGTGTATAGTAGAAGGAGAATCTCAAATCAGCCTGTATTTGTCTATATTTGTGGTTTTCTCTTTGACCCAAGAGTGACACCATCACATGCTAATTAGGTTGACTTTTTGTTGTTGTTGTTCTGACTCCCATGCTCTGTCTTCAAGGAGCTCACAATTTTATGGGGGAAGTGAATATGTCAAAGAGATAATTAGTGATAAATATTGTGAGAGCCTAAGAACACAGACAGTCAAGGACAAGTCATAGTCTTTTTGGAACAGAAAGGATGAATAGGAGAAATAAAAAGAAGATGCCTGAATTTTAAATGATGAAAAGTCTATCTGGAGGACCAGAAAGGTAAATGGATTCTAAGGGAGAGCAAAGAAAAGAAAACACAGAAGCTGGAACGAGTGATATGTCTGCTGATAAAATCTGTAGAGTCCGGAATGTAAAGATGGCTTTGTTTGCCAAGGCAATTTTCAATTTTACTTTGATCACAGTGAGTGGGCCTTGAAGATTTGTAAAGAGTAAAGTGGCATGATCAGATAAAAGTTTTAGGAATCTCATTCTGGACCATTTCTGCATTCAACAAAATTAAGCATCCACTTTGTACAGAAATTAATCTATTCATGCACGATAGATAAGTGACCAAAGTGGGCGAACTCCTTGCTCTCACTGAGATAGAATTGGGAGTGAAATAGGAGTTAAGCCCATTGGGAGATAAACTAAATTTGTCCAAGAGACAAGTTTTGAGAGATTTTTGCATGTAGAACTGATAGAAATTGATATAGATGTAGGAGATGACTCTGGGAAAACTCCCAGAATTCAGGATGGGGTGGAGATTAGTAGTGGTGAGCATTGAGAGTGACAGACCAGCAGCTCTTTGTGGGAGCATCCCCTGGCACTGCTGACTTAATCTCCCTCCTACTCCGATCCAGATAACCATCTTCTCTTCCACGCTACCTCTATATCTTGTACATCTTTCTAGTTTTTTGCTTCTGTTGTTAAACTATAACTTATGTTTTTGCTTGTCTTTCTTTCCTTCTGTTCTCTGAGGTCTCATTTATCTCTACAAGCTCAGGACCAGGCACTTAGATATCCGGTACTTCAAGAAACCTTAGCTGAATTATCAGTAGTGAATGAAAGAAGCTTAGGGGGAGAGCAAGGGTTTTTGATTGGGGGTTGAGGTGGGTAAAGGAGTAATAGACAAAGATGATTAGTTGAACTTTGAGCGTGTTGAATTGGGAGAGGCTGTGGAGTATGAGTAAGGAGAAAGAACAAAGCTTTAGATTATATTTTGGATTCATCAGCATGTATTAAAATATGAGTGTGGATGACATTCTTTGGGCAGAGGCTTTCCAAGCATCTTCCTCTCAGAGTGAAAAAGAGAGGGCTCAGAAATTTAAAAGGGGGGCTATTGGAAGACCATGGGATAATCCCAAAACAAAAGGAGATCAATGGAAGGGGATTTAAAAATGAGTTTCTCTGGCAGTTCAGTGGTTAAGACTTTGCCTTCCAATGCAGGGGGTGCAAGTTTGATCCCTGGTCGGGGAGCTAAGATCCCACATGTTTGCAGGCAAAAAACCAAAAAACATAAAACAGAAGCAATATTGTAACAAATTCACCAAAGACTTTAAAAATGGTCCACATCAAAAAAATCTTAAAAAGAAAAAAAAGAGTTTCCAGAGAAGTAGGAGAAAAACAAGAAGAGAGTAGTGTCAGTGTCAATTAAGTCACAGAATAGAATTTCAAAGAGGGCAATGCCAAATACCACAGAGATATCACCTATGATAATAGTAGGAAATGCCATCTTATTTGGCAGTCACCTTGGCTAGGATGGTTTCAGTGTAATGATAGGGCCAATAGCCTGACTTTCAG
>NW_006788168.1:1211418-1211796 GCF_000442215.2 Lipotes vexillifer
AGCAGGATGGTGCAAAAATGCACCTGTCGAATACAGTCTGTTCTTCCAAGGAGTCTCAAGAAGGGAAGGACTAGAAAAGGGTAATTATTGAGGTTGATGGGAGCTATCCCAGAAGCCAGAGAGAGGTTTCCTCAATTGAGAAGGGTTGAATATATTTTATACTGAGGGACATGAAGGAGAAGATAGCTGAAGGAGCAAGGTCTCTAAGAAGATGAGAAGATACAGAGTGCAGGTGGAAGAGCTGACTTTGAACACGAGGGAGAATCCTGTTCTTCCAGGGTAGGTGGGAAAGACATACAATGGGTACTTACGGGAAAGGGGGCAAGAGGTTGAATGCATGCATCGTGGATGGCCTGAACTTTCTCTGTGTAGGGAAAT
>NW_006788168.1:1211806-1241231 GCF_000442215.2 Lipotes vexillifer
TAAGAAAGAAGAAAACAGAAGGAGGAGGTCTGGGGCTTCAGGGAAAGTCTTGAAGGCTTGGAACCACACGTTGGAGAATGGAAGAAGGAACTGGCCTTGGGCACGTAGAATACCTGAGAAGAAATTGCCCCACGCGTCTTCCCAGCCCGACTGCTACAGTTTATTCCAGGTCCCTGAATCTTCTGTACTGATTCCAGCAAACCCTCTGATCTCTCCTTGCAACCTGTTAGGAGGAGCGATTTATCTTTCCCCCGTGCTTTTGAATGGGAAGGAATAGCTTCCAGCAGGGTGCGGCTAAAGACACTGCCCCTTGGAAACAAAAGATGCTTTCTTTTCTGCCCCTGCCCACTGTTCCCTTTGCAGTATCTGGCCAATGAGGATTTAAGTGTTACTTTCATGCACATCAAAATTGTCTGAGACTTGATTTTTAAAATGTCCTCTGGCTTTCCCCTCCATCCCCAACTGTGTGTGTGGGCTACATCGGGTTATTTACTCTATGGTAAAAGGTCCTGAGAGGCTGTGCTTTTATTGTCCTCAGGTCAGCTTTTTGTAGTTATTCTGACTGTTTCCTCACTCCTTTTGTAACTTATTGTCAGACTCCTTGCCTGTGACTGTCCTCATATATACTAGTTTCCTAGGGCTGTCATAACAAAGCAGCACAAATTGGTTGGTTTAAAACAACAAAAATTTATTCGCTCACATATTCTGGAGGCTAGAAGTCCAAAATCAAGGTGTCAGCAGGGCTGTACTCTCTCTAAAGGATAGAGAAGAATTCTTTCTCACCTCTTTCTAGCTTCTGATGGTGGCTGGCAATCCTGGGCATTCCTTGGCTTGTAGCTCCATCACTCGACTCTGCTTCTACCTGCCTACGGTCATCTTTCCTCCGTGTGTGTGTGTGTGTGTGTGTGTGTGTGTGTGTGTGTGTGTCTGTCTGTCTGTCTGTATCTGTGTCTTATATGGACACCAGTCATTGGATCTAGGACCCGTCCTAATTCAGTATAACCTCATTTTAACGAATTACATTTGTCTGAGATTTTGGATGGACGTGCATTTTGGGGGCAATACTATTTAACCCAGTACAGCCCTCTTCTAATTTCCCATTGTTCATGTACTACGAGCTCGGACATCAGTATAGCCAAGCATCGCCTCCTCTTCCCCAGAGTCTGGAGTCAACCTGAGCTCTCTGTTGTCAAGCTGGCTCTAGGCCCCAGATTTCTTAGTGAGGAAATGTTACTGTCTCTACTGTAAAAGGTGTATGAAGAAAGCCAGCCATGCCCCTCTCCTCTAAGTGTAACGCACACAAAGATGGAGCAGGCTGGGGATTCCTGACCTGTGGCCAGCTCCCAGCACGGCCCTGAGACGGGAGTCACAAGAGCTCACCTGTAGGTAGTAATTCCTAGTGCCTAGAATTTTTTTCTGGACTCTTTGTACCAAATAAAAGCTACCCACCAAACTGAGACCCCCCCCAAAAAAAATCTGTTAAAACGAAGTATGAAAACTCATGCTATTTTGGATTTCAGAGTATGTGTGCTTGCTGATAAATGTATTGAATTTCCACAGACCAGATGCTTCTTTTTATCATTTTTTTTTTCCCTTTTCAACATGCTGAATTGGAGTCATTTGCTGGTAATTTAGCCATGAGGTATAATTTTTGCCCCTTCCTGATTTTTCATTTTTCATTTGCAGACTTCCACTTGACCTACTTATTAGGGAGTTAAGGCTTAAAAGCTGTCAGTCTCCAGTGCCTTTCACACCCTGTGCAAAGCCACCCAGAGATGTATGCCTTCTTCCCATGTCCCCAAGGGAACAGTGGGGCAGAGATGCTCACCTGTGCCTCCCTCAGTGACCGTGTTCTCCATATTGTGACGGTGTTCTAAATATCCCTTGCCAACATCTTGACTTATTCGGTGTGTACCTCAGAAGTTTTTCAGTCACCTCTTGTTCTGATGTTGAGGGAAGCATTCTTAACAGGCAGGGTAGCCATTGCCTAAAGCCTTAGTATTTTCCCCAAGGTGGGTCCCCCCCATCACCCCAACTTCAGATAACCCACCTCCCTACCTTCAGTCAAAAACATATGGGAGGGACTTCCCTGGTGGCACAGTGGTTGAGAAGCCACCTGCCAACGCAGGGGACACAGGTTCGAGCCCTGATCCGGGAAGATCCCACATGTTGTGGAGCAAATAAGCCCATGTGCCACAGCTACTGAGCCTGCGTTCTAGAGCCCACGAGCCACAACTACTGAGCCCGCATGCCACAACTACTGAGGCTGCACGCCTAGAGCCCATGCTCTGCAACAAAAGAAGCCACCGCAACGAGAAGCCCACGCACCGCAATAAAGAGCAGCTCCAGCTCGCCGTGACTAGAGAAAGCCCGCGTGCAGCAATGAAGACCCAACGCAGCCAAAAATAAATAAGTCAATAAACAAATAAATAAAATGACCTTAGCAATTAAAAAAAAAAAAGTATGGGAGTAAACACGACCTGAATCACAATGGATGTGGATGGAAGTAGATGCCAGACAGAAAAGTACAAATAGGATTATTTATAGGATGAGAGAAAGGGAACTGGGAGGACAATGTATAGAGAGGAGCGAACAGAGGTGTTTGTTCAACCAAAGAATGACCTCTCCACATTTTATTTTCATTCAATCATTGTCTTTCAGCCAATCCTTGATTTCTTATCCTTCCCCAAATTCTTCTCACACAGGATTTGTTTCTCTTGCTATTGATTCTCACTTTTAATCCACCTTGACTTTCCTTTTTTTTTTTTTTTTTTTAACACCCTGTTGGAATATTTATGACTGGGTAGCTTGTAGTGATTTGGGAAAGACATTCATTTCTCTCTGCACACTTTCTATTTCCTTCGTGGCATTCTCTTCAACAGCTTTATCCTGTTTCATTTCCCTCAGCACTTTCCCCCTTCTTCCAAATTTAGCTCTACTAAAATCTAATGTCTTTAGTTTCCCCTTCTGCTGTAGCTTCAATTCTCTCTGGTATAAACACGACTATTATTAGCCAATCTCTTTGCTGGTGGGCAAGTCTGTCGCTCCAGCATCCCAGTCTTCTCACTGTGCCCTTGGTCCTGAATCCACACAAACACAGCTGATCTTGCTTCACCTCATGCACGTGGTTGGCGTGAAGCACTGGCCTGTGCTAGGGACACACCTATTGTGTAAGTTTTCTCTGCTTTCAGGGCATCCTAATTTGTCACAGAGCACGTGGTGTCCAGCTAACTGCTCCCCGCTCTGATGCTAACGATGCCTAAATTGCTGTGTTAAAACGCTAATTCCCCTTGGACTGTTAAAAGGGAACTCACTGAAGAAAACCACAGCCTGAGTGTTTTCAATGTGCTGCATTTTCTGACGCTGCCGAAACATTCACGTGGAATGGGCATGCTTTCTCTCTCAGCTTTTACCACTTTCAAGATGTTCAGTCTGGGCTTGTTCTCTGCTGTGTTTAGGGTATTTTATTCAGCATTCAACTTGAAAGCTTCATGTGATGGACACGACTGAAAGATTGAGGCAAAAATTGTTGCTGTTTATGCTCCCAGCCTTCTGGAAGAGTGGAAAAATACTCACCTCTCCTGAACATTTGCTCCACGGTGGTTGCCAAATTATCTCACAGCCAGTCACTCTCGAATTTGACAGCATGGTTGTTGTTTTTTTTTAATTCTATGTTGTGGTGTCTGTTTCTGCTATGACACGTTCCTTATAATAATAATGGTAATGCTTTGGCCTTTCCATAGTGCCTTTTAATTCAAGAAGCTTCCAGCGCTTTGGACCCACATCACCTCTGTGCCATTTTATAGACGAAGAGGCAAGGGTGGAGATTAAGTTACAAGAAGGGCAGAGCTATGTGGTGGCTTCTCAGCAGCCCTGGCCTCAACCAGCTGGAATGTCTTCTATCTCCATTTTAGCGACCCATTTTCCTTCTCTCTTCCCATCCCCCCACTCACCACCCCCTTCTGCTTGCTTTTTTTAATTTAATTTAATTTTTATTTTATATTGGAGTATAGTTGATTTACAATGTTGTATTCATTTCAGGTATATAACAAGGTGGTTCAGTTATACTTATACATACATCAGTTCTTTTTCAGATTCTTTTCCCATATAGGTTATTACAGATTATTGAGTAGAGTTCCCTGTGCTGTATAGGAGGTCGTTGTTGATTATTTTATATATAGTAGTGTGTGTATGTTAATCCCAAACTCCTAATTTATCTGCGCTCCCCTCACCTTTTCCCTTTGGTAACCATAAGTTTGTTTTTGAAGTCTGTGAGTCTGTTTCTGTTTTGTAAATAAGTTCATTTATATCATTCTTTTAGATTCCACATATAAGTGATATCATATGATATTTGTCTTTCTCTGTCTGACTTACTTCTCTTAGTATGATAATCTCTAGGTCCATCCATGTTGCTGCAAATGGCATTACTTCATTCTTTGTTTAACCTGCTTTCTTGTTAGTGGTGAGCTGCTTCCCAAATCCCGCCCCCCTCTCTCTGAATTGTCCCCACCATTCACAGACTCTCTAAGATGGGTCTGGGGACAAGTAAAGACCCCTCCATTCCCAAGGCCCCATGATATCAGAAGCCCCATTTTTCTCTTTTGCTATTTCTGGATCTCCCTGGGATATTTATAGCATGAGATAGTAACAGGTTAGTACGGGAACTGGATGGATAGATATTCTTTCTTCTCTAAAGGGAAGAAAGACAACCACTTGTCTTATCTGATAGTTCTCTTCCCTAGCCCCATCTAATACCTGACACTTTTTTGCTTGTTTATAAATAAGTGGAAAATACATTGATTCAGTTCCTTTCCACAGATATCCATTTTGAGCAAGGGATTGTGCTGTAGAGATTGAACTATGACACAGTGACGAGGTTAGGATGCATTAGCTGCCCTGGGGGAGCTCTGACTGGAGGATGGGCATTGACGTAAGTGCACACACTTCTAGGAGGAATACAGATCTATTGTAGTTAAGAGGGTAGGGCCTCTTATGTAGCTGGGAGACCCAGGAAAAAGTTTCATCAGAGAGATGAGACTTGAGATGAATTTTAGGGGACAAGAAAGATGTTAGAAGACCGACTGGGGAAAGAACAGTGTAAAGATATACAGAGAACAGAAAGCCATCCACTTGGGCTCAAGTACAGAGCAGAAGTAGGGTGATGGGGGTGGGGTACGGGGGTGGAAATGACTAAACTATTGGCTAGAATTTTATATGGGCAGGTCTCAACTGTACAGGATGAAAATTTCTACATCAGTCTAAAGATGAATAGCAGCCTCTGAACAAGACAGGGCTAAGCAGAGCTATCCTCAGAAAAATCAATCTGGCAATGGTGTATAGAAAAAACAAAGGTTAAGAGACTTACAAATGGAATAAGTGGGAAGTAATTTTGTAGATGAAAAATTGTGATCCCAAAACATTGCCTCCTTGGGCTCAGTAGGCCCAAAAATTTATTTCCAAGGCCCTAAAGTCATTCATTTCCTGTTGTCTATGCAAGCAGATTAGAAGCATCCATTACTAACTGCGAAAAACTCAGCAGTAACAACCCTGACTTACAGCAAGACATTTATGTCATTGTGGGAGAGATACAAAGGAGTTCTTAGAGGGAGCTTGTTGTGAGGGTATTTCCCACATTACTAAATTAACATTAATGTCCTTTTCCCTTGTATAGACTTAGCTCCATGTGTTCTAAATCTATTTCCAAGAAAAGCTTTCTTACTAAGATATTGAAGTTTGCATTTTAACAAGTAAGAAAAGAGAAAGAACGAGAAGTGAGCTAACATGCACACCAGGACAATGCATCCAAACATACATCTATGTGCATCGAGAAACAAAGTCTTTGGGGCTGAGAGTGTATATTTCATTGCCTTATTGGCAATGATGCTGTTCTGTTAGAACGGCCACCTAAAGTTGCTGGAGTGTTGTCTACTGAAAGAGTGGAGTTTTCCCACTAGTTATGGTTGCAAAAGGAGGCCAGGGTCACATCACTTCCTTAAAACTTTATGTGTTCAAGCAAGGGTGCTGGGGGATGGACGTTCTCTGCTAGGGAGCCCAGACCTTGAGCCTGCATTTTCCTTTTGGGTACTCTGTCATTTACTACATTTCTATTCCCGATTATTATTGTTGAGTTAATTTCAGAAGTTGAATAGCTAACAAATGCCCCAGTTGATGCCTGAATACCCTTTGGATTCCAATAACAGGTACTGAGATGCATAGCTTCATTCTTTTTCAACTTGTAAGAAAATCTGTGTCTCTTCTTTGAGGTTCAGTTGTTGCAACTTTTTATGTGTGCATAGTGTGTGTGTGTGTGTGTGTGTGGTGTGTGCGTGTGTGTGTGTGTGTGTGCACAAGAGTTTCTTATCTGCTTTCACAGCACTTGGCCAACCAACGCACAAAACTACTTACCCAAACAACAGCAGCAACCTAAGTAGGGTAACTGACCAGAGTGACTATTTCCTAGGTTAGTGCATCCTGCTGCTTGGAACCTTCTCCAAGGTTTGCTAAAAGTTTATTTTTCAATTGGATCTATACTAAAGGCCTCAGATATGCAAAGATATTATAACTCAGTATTTTTAGAAAATCAAAAGCCATATACTGCACCTCACTTATTCCAACCAGCATGCAGTCACTATGATTTTGTGACTATAACGTGAGCCTGGGAGAAAAATATGACCAAGTATATATTAGTCAACCAGATTCATCTTGAAATGTCATTTTTAAAAACCTGTATATTTGTCAATATCTGATGTGGCACAGGTAGCTATAAGCAGTTATTCTGTTGGTCAAAAGTAACTGAGAAATCTTGCTGTGTTTTAATAGTCACTGAGCTACTATTAAGGGTTTGGCCTATCAGTTCAAGATCTGTTTGTTAACATCTTCACAGTTACTCTAAGTAGAAATAAAGTTCATTGGTCTGAGATTAGTGGACAAATGCATAGATATTTATCATTTGAGTGTTTAGAGCAATGAGGGTTTAAACCTTAATGGTATGCTTCATTACTTCAGAAAACAGAATTTTTTGGAGTACACCAGAACTGAACAACAGTTTTGAAAACCTTGCCGTGAAAAGGATACACCCAAATACCTTAACAGCATATTCATCCATTGAATTTTTAATGGTTGAACTGAGATTTGAAGAACAAATAGGAGTTAAACAGGCAAGAGGGGAGAAAGATCATTCAAGGTAGAGGAAGCAGCATGTGCAAAGTCCCTGTGGTGGGCAGCTGCACAATGTGTAGTATAAAAGGAAGGAGAGCTGGTGGGGCTGGAGCAGGGTCAGGGGTCAGAGAGGATATAGAGCCTGATGAGGGTTGGGACAGGGCAGGAGCAGTCTGTGTGGAGCTCCATTGACCTTGTTAAGAAAATCTGTCCACAGATGTAGAGAACAAACATAAGGATACCAAGGGGGAAAAGGGGGGATGGGATGAATTGGGAGATTGGGATTGAAAAAAAAAAAAGAAAGAAAGAAACTTTGTCAGAGCAATGGTTAGCCTTTAAATACTTTGGGGGAAGGAGTGATGAAAAAAATCTGAGTTTTTAAAAGATGACTCTGACCATGATTTGGAATAAAAGCCAAATCGAGCAGCACGGCTCTACTCCCTCCACAGAGGGTAGGGACCTAAGCTCCAGAGGCAATGGATTTGGAGCTAACTTGATGCCCAAAAGATCAGGTAGGTCAGGCAACACCACTGCAGATTCTGGGAAGACCCAGAGAATGGCCCCGTCAATGCAACAGGAGGAGAAATCCCAAAAGACTGGATAATTTCCTCAAGGAGCGTCTTTAAGCTAGAAAGGATGAAAAGCTCACGTGTTTTGTGCCATCCGCCTAAATGCAGAGGCTAAAGAGCAAGAGGAAATGAGTAAATGGAAAGTGAAGCATGTGGTATGTAAATTCAAAACCAATACAAAACCAGTTGAGTCAACAGTGCGAGATGACTCACTTAAGTTGCCTTCAAAATTGACTAATCTTATACAATCTGATTTCCTTGTTGATGTCAGCTTCCCTTGATTTCGGGAGCTGCGCATTTGGAAACAACTGCTGATCTGGATAATGACTATTGCCTATGTCTCTGGAAGAAGTGAGCTTTGTAAGATGTCATTTTTGACTCAGTTTGAAAACCAGAGAGTTGCACTTAGAATATTAAAAGAGATGCATAACACGTAAGTGTATTAATTGATGATAGAAAATGTAACTCTGGATAGCTCAGAAATTTGCACTGACCTGAGCAATGTCTTCTCCCGCTAGGCAAGCTCTCTGGGGAGCTAGATCATCATAGGGGGATTGGTGAATATGGCATCAGAATTAGACTGGAATGTTTAATGGCATAGAATCTGATAGTTGGATACATCCCTCGCTAAGATGGGAACATAACTCCCATCAGCCTGAGAGCGTCTTCCCCGCTCAGCGGTGCTCGGATAGGCGTTGCCAATCTTATCTTTACAACCTTTCTTTCTCTTTGCACCATAGTGTTTCCATTTTCGGAATCATTTTCATTTCTCAGATATCTGCCCACACAGATGAAGACCCACTGGTCAGAATTTGCTATTTCTTTATATCAAGAGCTTCCTACCAAGCTTAAAATAAGCGCAAATTCTGATGTCTTTTATAGTATGAGAACCAAAATCAAGTATCCTTCAGCCTTCATTATAGCAAGTCTTGTTATTTAGAAGTTAACTGGTTGGAAATTCATTGCATCGTAGCCTCTGATGAATGAACATAGTCATTCATTTATCCCATCACAAATGTGTCCTCCAAATGTGAATAATTCCAATTTTCATGCCTCAGCTGCTGAATCTGCAGGACTGGGTCTCGTCATCACATACTCTGCAGGACAAACATAGAGGCAACGTCCAGAAACTGGGGAATCAAGGGAATTGTTAGCCGGCCTTCAGTTCTCACCTTTGTTTCATTCTTCTTCTATTTCCCTTCTGCCAAACCCAGCTTCCACTCCTCTCTACCCCAGCACATAGGCACAAAGTCTCACCGAGGGAGAAAAACAAAACCTGGGGAACAGGGTGAGACCACAGATGGGGCCGATAAAAGAGCTTTGATATGATTTCACCTCCTGAGTCCTCCATGCTTTACCCGCGACCGGCACTTCTCATGGCCATCGGTCCAGAGCATCTCCTTGCTGCCTTGTCTGCATCCTTTGCTGTCCTCTTAGCATACTCATTGCCTGACTCATGGCTTCCGCTGTCACCTCGGTTATTCTTCCCTTTCCTTCCCACGTGGAGATGAAGGCGTGTGTGTGTGTGTGTGTGTGTGTGTCTGTGTGTGTGTGTGCGTGTGTGTGTGTGTTTTGAGAAATTAAATTGGACTAGAATGGACTAGAATGAATTGAAAGCCAGAGAGAAAGCTATCCACCATTGCACAAACAGCCCCTAGAAGGGAGATAGAATTGATGAGAACAACACATAGAATCCCACAGTCCAATCCCCTGGACCTTCATTTTCTTTTTCCAACAGCACCTTCCACTCTACGTGACTTTGCCCTTTAAAAAAGGAAGTAAGGGTGAGATGCCTTCAGTGTGTGCCCATACCCTGTGCTTCTGCTCCCTCCAGTCGCTAAAGAGACAGAAGCTCAGCTCTGGTTCCAAGGCATGAGTTAAAGCACCATATCATATCACCTAACCTCAGGCCCTTCCTTTTGCTTGTTTGTTGAAACAGCAGATGGCATCATGACCTAGGCCCTCCCCAGACAACGGAGATGGAGAATGGAGATGGAGAACGGAGAGAACACTCAGCAGGGACCCTTTGAATGAATTACATTGGCTTCAGATAATGTTAATGACACCTCATTTCCATGTGAACAAGTAAATAGGTGGACACGTATTAAACAAAAGTAGCCAATGATAAGTTAGACACTTGATAAATAAAGATGGTCCATCACGGTAAAGTTGCCTTGAGGTGCGTTTTCTTTTTTAAATTTAATTATTTTTTCTTCCAGTTTTATTAAGGTAAAATTTTCATACAGCAGCATATGAGTTTCAGGTGTGCAGCATGATGATTTGACTCAGGTAGTTTTCTGCTGTGCCTCTGGCTATGCTGAAGATCCTCAAGCGTTCTTTGTGGTCCTGGACCTTGGCTTCCCTTCCAGGATGTTTTATAAGAACATGATGGCAGCACCTCAGTGCTCAGATATAACTGCCAACTAAAAACAGAAAGGAGGAAAAAAATTCCTACTTTAGAAGAATGACAGATTGGGAGGCTGAAGGTGGGGAAATAGGAACAGGGATTATCTGCTTCAATGGTACCCATTCCATGGTTGTGGTCTCATTAACACTACAGGCATGACTGAGATGGAGTTTCCATTAACACGCCCATTCTAGTTCTCTCTGTTTCCTCTGCTCTCCAGTACTGATCAGTTCCTTAAAAAGCATCCTCAGGGGCTTCCCTGGTGGCACATTGGTTAATAGTCCGCCTGCCAGTGCAGGTGACATGGGTTCAAGCCCTGGTCCGGGAAGATCCCACATGCCACAGAGCAACTAAGCCCATGCACCACAACTACTGAGCCTGTGCTCTAGAGCCCACGTGCCACAACTACTGAGCTCTCATGCCACAAGTACTGAAGCCTGTGTACCTAGATCCCATGCTCCACAAAAAGGGAAGCCATCGCAATGAGAAGCCCGCGCACTGCAATGAAGAGTGGCCCCCACTCGCCACAACTAGAGAAAGCCCACGCCGAGCAATGAAGACCCAACACAGACAAAAATAAATTAAATAAAATAAATTAATTTTTTTTAAAAAGTCTCCTCAGGCTGAAATTCTCCCTGTTTGACATCAATCCAAAGGTAGCTTTGCCTGCAAAGTTTGAGACAAATTGTAATTGTGTTCATGTCTGCTTCACAAAGGGTACAAGCCGCATTTTCCAGTCAATTTTCATTTTTGAGGGTTTTCTCTACAGCTTGGTTAGAGTCACTGACAGTGATTTGATAACAGGCTTTTGCCTGCTGCATTGCCTAAGGAGGAGCTACTTTACTTTTGCTCATTTAAAAAAGAGAGAGTAAACATCATGACCTTATTGTGCCAAGTTAAGTCGCATAAAGTCTAGTAAGTACTAGCAAAACGTATTACCTGGAACTATATTCATGTCATGATAGAGAGACAAAAAGATAGATATAGAAAGATAGATAGATAGATAGATAGATGACAGACAGACATACTCATGTTGGTTTATTTTTATTGATATCTAGACAGATTCATTCATCTCTTCATCAGTGATGAATTTATTTTTAACATCTTTATTGGAGTATAATTGCGTTACAATGTTGTGTTAGTTTCTGCTTTATAACAAAGTGAATCAGCTATACATATACATATATCCCCATATCTCCTCCCTCTTGCATCTCCATCCCACCCTCCCTATCCCACCCCTCTAGGTGGTCACAAAGCACCAAGCTGATCTCCCTGTGCTATGCGGCTGCTTCCCACTAGCTATCTATTTTACATTTGGTAGTGTATATATGTCAATGCCACTCTCTCACTTCGTCCCAGCTTACCTTCCCCATCCCTGTGTCCTCAAGTCCATTCTCTATGTCTGCGTCTCTATTCCTGTCCTGCCCCTAGGTTCTTCAGAACCAATTTTTTTTTTAGATTCCATATACATGTGTTAGCATACGGTATATGTTTTCCTCTTTATGACTCACTTCACTCTGTATGACAGACTCTAGGGCCATCTACCTCACTACAAATAACTCAGTTTTGTTTCTTTTTATGGCTGAGTAATATTCCATTGTATATATGTGTCACATCTTCTTTATCCATTCATCTGTCAGTGGACACTTAGGTTGCTTCCATGTCCTGGCTATTGTAAATAGTGCTGCAATGAACATTGTGGTACATGTCGCTTTTTGCATTATAGTTTCTTCAGGGTATATGCCCAGTAGGGGGATTTCTGGGTCGTATGGTAGTTCTATTTTTAGTTTTATAAGGAACCTCCATACTGTTCTCCATAGTGGCTGTATCAATTTACATTCCCACCAACAGTGCAAGAGGGTTCCCTTTTCACCACATCTTCTCCAGCATTTATTGTTTGTAGATTTTTTGATGATGGCCATTCTGACCAGTGTGAGGTGATACCTCATTGTAGTTTTTTGGTTTTTTTTTAACATCTTTATTGGGTTATAATTGCTTTACAATGGTGTACTAGTTTCTGCTTTATAACAAAGTGAATCAGTTATACATATACATATGTTCCCATATCTCTTCCCTCTTGCGTCTCCCTCCCTCCCAACCTCCCTATCCCACCCCTCCAGGTGGTCACAAAACACCAAGCTGATCTCCCTGTGCTATGCGGCTGCTTCCCACTAGCTATCTACCTTATGTTTGGTAGTGTATATATGTCCATGCCTCTCTCTCGCTTTGTCATAGCTCACCCTTCCCCCTCCCCATATCCTCAAGTCTGTTCTCTAGTTGGTCTGTGTCTTTATTCCTGTCTTACCCCTAGGTTCTTCATGACATTTTTTTTTCTTAAATTCCATATATATGTGTTAGCATACAGTATTTGTCTTTCTCCTTCTGACTTACTTCACTCTGTATGACAGACTCTAAGTCTATCCACCTCATTACAAATAGCTCAATTTCGTTTCTTTTTATGGCTGAGTAATATTCCATTGTATATATGTGCCACATATTCTTTATCCATTCATCTGATGATGGACACTTAGGTTGTTTCCATCTCCGGGCTATTGTAAATAGAGCTGCAATGAACATTTTGGTACATGACTCTTTTTGAATTATGGTTTTCTCAGGGTATATGCCCAGTAGTGGGATTGCTGGGTCATATGGTAGTTCTATTTGTAGTTTTTTAAGGAACCTCCATACTGTTCTCCATAGTGGCTGAACCAATTCACATTCCCACCAGCAGTGCAAGAGTGTTCCCTTTTCTCCACACCCTCTCCAGCATTTATTGTTTCTAGATTTTTTGATGATGGCCATTCTGACTGGTGTGAGATGATATCTCATTGTAGTTTTGATTTGCATTTCTCTAATGATTAATGATGTTGAGCATTCTTTCATGTGTTTGTTGGCAGTCTGTATATCTTCTTTGGAGAAATGTCTATTTAGGTCTTCTGCCTATTTTTGGATTGTGTTATTTGTTTTTTTGTTATTGAGCTGCATGAGCTGCTTATACATTTTGGAGATTAATCCTTTGTCAGTTGCTTCATTTGCAAATATTTTCTCTCATTCTGAGGGTTGTCTTTTGGTCTTGTTTATGGTTTCCTTTACTGTGCAAAAGCTTTGAAGTTTCATTAGGTCCCATTTGTTTATTTTTGTTTTTATTTCCATTTCTCTGGGAGGTGGGTCAGAACGGATCTTGCTGTGATTTATGTCATAGACTGTTCTGCCTATGTTTTCCTCTAAGAGTTTGATAGTTTCTGGCCTTACTTTTAGATCTTTAATCCACTTTGAGCTTATTTTTGTGTACGGTGTTAGGGAGTGATCTAATCTCATACTTTTACATGTACCTGTCCAGTTTTCCCAGCACCACTTACTGAAGAGGCTGTCCTTTCTCCACTGTACATTCTTGCCTCCTTTATCAAAGGTAAGGTGACTACATGTGTGTGGGTTTATCTCTGGGATTTCTATCCTGTTCCATTGATCTATCTTTCTGTTTTTGTGCCAGTACCATACTGTCTTGATTACTGTAGCTTTGTAGTATAGTCTGAAATCAGGGAGCCTGATTCCTCCAGCTCCGTTTTTCTTTCTCAAGATTGCTTTGGCTATTCGGGGTCTTTTGTGTTTCCATACAAATTGTGAAAGTTTTTGTTCTAGTTCTGTGAAAAATGCCAGTGGTAGTTTGATAGGGATTGCATTGAATCTGTAGACTGCTTTGGGTAGTAGAGTCGTTTTCACAATGTTGATTCTTCCAATCCAAGAACATGATATATCTCTCCGTCTATTTGTATCATCTTTAATTTATTTCATCAGTGTCTTATAGTTTTCTGCACACGGGTCTTTTGTCTCCTTAGGTAGGTTTATTCCTAGATATTTTATTCTTTTTGTTGCAGTGGTAAATGGGAGTGTTTTCTTGATTTCACTTTCAGATTTTTCACCGTTTGTGTATAGGAATGCCAGAGATTTCTGTGCATTAATTTTGTATCCTGCAACTTTACCAAATTCATTGATTAGCTCTAGTAGTTTTCTGGTAGCATCTTTAGGATTCTCTATGTATAGTATCATGTCATCTGTAAACAGTGACAGCTTTACTTCTTCTTTTCCCATTTTATTTCCTTTTCTTCTCTGATTGCTGTGGCTAAAACTTCCAAGACTATGTTGAATAAGAGTTGTGAGAGTGGACAACCTTGTCTTGTTCCTGATCTTAGAGGATATGGTTTCAGTTCTTCACCATTGAGAACTTTGTCATATATGGCCTTTATTATGTTGGGGTAGGTTCCCTCTATGCCTACTTTCTCGAGAGTTTTTATCATAAATGGTGTTGAATTTTGTCAAAAGCTTTCTCTGCATATATTGAGATGATCATATGCTTTTTATCCTTCAGTGTGTTAATATGGTGTATCACATTGATTGATTTGCATATACTGAAGAATCCTTGTATTCCTGGAATAAACCCCACTTGATCATAGTGTATGATCCTTTTAATGTGCTGTTGGATTCTGTTTGCTAGTATTTTGTTGAGGATTTCTGCATCTATGTTCATCAGTGATATCGGCCTGTAGTTTTCTTTCTTTGTGACATCTTTGTCTGGTTTTTGTATCAGGGTGATGGTGGCCTCATAGAATGAATTTGGGAGAATTACTCCCTCTGCTATATTTTGGAAGAGTTTGAGAAAGATAGGTGTTAGCTCTTCTCTAAATGTTTGATAGAATTCGCCTGTGAAGCCATCTCGTCCTGGACTTTTGTTTGTTGGAAGATTTTTAATCACAGTTTCAATTTCAGTGCTTGTGATTGGTCTGTGTATATTTTCTATTTCTTCCTGTTTCAGTCTGGGAAGGCTGTGCATTTCTAGGAATTTGTCCATTTCTTCCAGGTTGGCCATTTTATTGGCATATAGTTGCTTTTAGGAATCTCTCATGATCCTTTGTATTTCTGCAGTGTCACTTGTTACCTCTCCTTTTTCATTTCTAATTCTGTTGATTTGAGTCTTCTCTCTTTTTTTCTTGATGGGTCTGGCTAATGGTTTATCAATTTTGTTTATCTTCTCAAAGAACCAGCTTTTAGTTTTATTGATCTTTGCTATTGTTTCCTTCATTTCTTTCTTATTGATCTCTGATCTGATCTTTATGATTTCTTTCCTTCTGCTAACTTTGGGGTGTTTTTGTTCTGCTTTCTCTAATTTCTTTAGGTGTAATGTTAGGTTGTTTATTTGAGATGTTTCTTGTTTCTTGAGGTAGGATTGTATTGCTATAAACTTCCCTCTTAGAACTGCTTTTGTTCCATCCTATAGGTTTTGGGTTTTCATGTTTTTATTGTCATTTGTTTCTAGGCAATTTTTGATTTCCTCTTTGATTTCTTCAGTAATCTCTTGGTTATTTAGTAGTGTACTGTTTAGCCTCCATGTGTTTGTATTTTTTACAGTTTTTTTCCTGTAATTAATATCTAGTCTCAGAGCATTGTGGTCGGAAAAGATACTCGATATGATTTCAATTTTCTTAAAAACAAGGCTTGATTTGTGACCCAAGATATGATCTATCCCGGAGAATGTTCCATGAACACTTGAGAAGAAAGTATATTCTGTTGTTTTGGGATGGAATGTCCTATAAATATCAATTAAATCCATCTTGTTTAATGTGTCATTTAAAGCTTGTGTTTCCTTATTTATCTATTTATTTATTTATTTATTTTGGTATGTGGGCCTCTCACTGCTGTGGCCTCTCCCATTGCGGAGCACAGGCTCCGGACGCGCAGGCTCAGCGGCCATGGCTCACGGGCCTAGCCGCTCCGCGGCATGTGGGATCTTCCCGGACCGGGGCTCGAACCCGTGTCCCCTGCATCAGCAGGCAGACTCTCGACCACTGTACCACCAGGGAAGCCCGTGTTTCCTTATTTATTTTCATTTTGGATGATCTATCCATTGGTGAAAGTGGGGTGTTAAAGTCCCCTACTATTATTGTGTTACTGTCAATTTCCCCTTTTATGGCTGTTAACATTTTCCTTATGTATTGAGGTGCTCCTATGTTGGTTGTATAAATATTTAAATTGTTATATCTTCTTCTTGGATCAACCACTTGATCATTATGTAGTTTCCTTCTTTGTCTCTTGTAATAGTCTTTATTTTAAAGTCTATTTTGTCTGATATGAGAATTGCTACTCCAGCTTTCTTTTGATTTCCATTTGCATGGAATACCTTTTTCCATCCCCTCACTTTCAGTCTGTATGTGCCCCTAGGTCTGAAGTGGGTCTCGTGTAGACAGCATATATATGGGTCTTGTTTTTGTATCCATTCAGCCAGTCTATGTGTTTTGGTTGGAGCATTTAATCCATTTACATTTAAGGTAATTATTGATATGTATGTTCCTATTCCCATTTTCTTAATTGTTTTGGGTTTGTTTTGTAGGTCTTTTCCTTCTCTTGTGTTTCCTGCCTAGAGAAGTTCCTTTAGCAGTTGTTGTAAAGCTGGTTTGGTGGTGCTGAATTCTCTTAACTTTTGCTTGCCTGTAAAGCTTTTAATTTCTCCATCGAATCTGAATGAAATCCTTGCTGGGTAGAGTAATCTTGCTTGTAGGTTTTTCCTTTTCACCACATAAATATGTCATGCCACTCCCTTCTGGCTTGCAGAGTTTCTGCTGACAGATCAGCTGTTAACCTTATGAGGTTTCCCTTGTATGTTATTTGTTGCTTTTCCCTTGCTGCTTTTAATAATTTTTCTTTGTATTTAATTTTTGATAGTTTGATTAATGTGTGTCTTGGCATGTTTCTCCTCGGATTTATCCTGTATGGGACTCTCTGTGCTTCCTGGACTTGACTGACTATTTCCTTTCCCATGTTAGGGAAGTTTTCAACTATAATCTCTTCAAGTATTTTCTCAGACGCTTTCTTTTTCTATTCTTCTTCTGGGACCCCTATAACTTGAATGTTGGTGCATTTAATGTTGTCCCAGAGGTCTCTGAGACTGTCCTCAATTCTTTTCATTCTTTTTTCTTTATTCTGCTCTGCGCTAGTTATTTCCACTGTTTTATCTTCCAGGTCACTTATTCATTCTCTGCCTCAGCTATTCTGCTATTGATTCCTTCTAGAGAATTTTTAATTGCTTTTATTGTGTTGTTCATCATTGTTTGTTTGCTCTTTAGTTCTTCTAGGTCCTTGTTAAACATTTCTTGTATTTTCTCCATACTATTTCCAAGATTTTGGATCATCTTTATTATCATTACTATGAATTCTTTTTCAGGTAGACTGACTATTTCCTCTTCATTTGTTTGGTCTGGTGGGTTTTTACCTTGCTCCTTCATCTGCTGCATATTTGTCTGTTTTCTCATTTTTTTAACTTACTGTGTTTGGGGTCTCCTTTTTGCAGGCTGCAGGTTCATAGTTCCCATTGCTTTTGGTGTCTGCCCCAGTGGGTGAGGTTGGTTCAGTGGCTTGTGTAGCCTTCCTGTTAGAGGGGACCGGTGCCTGTGTTCTGGTGGGTGGGGCTGGATCTCCTCTTTCTGGTGGGCAGGGCCGCATCTGGTGGTGTGTTTTGGGGTGTCTGTGAACTTAGTATGATTTCTGGCTGCCTCTCTGCTAATGGGTGAGGTTGTGTTCTTGTCTTTCTAGTTGATTGGCCTGGGGTGTCCAGCACTGGAGCTTGCTGGCCGTTGGGTGGAGCTGGGTCTTAGCGTTGAGACTTAGATCTCTGGGAGAGCTCTTGCTGATTGATATTACGTGGGGCCAGGAGGTCTCTGGTGCACCGGTGTCCTGAACTTGGCTCTCCCAGCTCAGAGGTTCAGGCCTGACACCAGGCCAGAGCACAAAGACCCTGTCAGCTACACAGCTCAGAAGAAAAGGGAGAGAAAAATAAAGAAACATTAATTAATTAATTAATATTATTAAAATAAAAAATTTTTTAAAAATAATAATAATTTTAAAAAAGACGAGAACAGGGCTTCCCTGGTGGCGCTGTGGTTCAGAGTCCACCTGCCGATGCAGGGGACACAGGTTTGTGCTCTGGTCCGGGAAGATCCCACATGCCACGGAGCAGCTAGGCCCGTGAGCCATGGCCGCTGAGCCTGGGCGTCCGGAGCCTGTGCTGTGCAACGGGAGAGGCCACAACAGTGAGAAGCCCGTGTACCGCAAAAAAAAAAAAAAAAAAGAAGAGAACAACCAAACCAATAAAGTAATCCACCAATAATAACACACGCTAAAAACTATACTAAGATAAACATAAAAATCAGAAACAAATCTGTCGCAGACAGCAGACCCCAAGTCTACAGTTGCTCCCAAATTATACCGCCACAATTTTGGGATGACTTGTTGTCTATTCAGGTGTTCCACAGATGCAGGGTACATCAAGTTGATTGTGGGGATTTAATCCGCTGCTCCTGAGGCTGCTGGGAGAGATTTCCCTTTCTCTTCTTTGTTCACACAGCTCCTGGGGTTCAGCTTTGGAGTTTGCCCCGCCTCTGCATGTAGGTCGCCTGAGGGCATCTGTTCCCTGCCCAGAGAGGATGCGGTTAGAGCAGCTGCTGATTAGGGGGCTCTAGATAACTCAGGCTGTGGGGGAGGAGGGGTACGGAATGCGGGGCGATCCTGCAGTGGCAGAGGTCAGAGTGATGTTGCAACAGCTTGAGGCGTGCCGTGTGTTCTCCTGGGGAAGTTGTCCCTGGATCACGGGACCCTGGCAGTGGCAGGCTGTACAGGCTCCCGGGAGCGGGGGTGTGGATAGTGACCTGTGCTTGCACACAGGCTTCTTGGTGGCTGCAGCAGCAGCCTTAGCATCTCGTGCCTGTCTCTGGGGTCTGCACTGATAGCCACAGCTCATGCCTGTCTCTTGAGCTCAGTTAGGTGGTGCTGTGAATCCCCTCTCTTTGTGCAACCATAAACAATGGTCTCTTGCCTCTTAGGCAGATCCAGAGATTTTCCCGGATTCCCTCCCGGCTAGCTGTGGTGCACTGGCCCCTTCAGGCTGTGTTCATGCAGCCAACCCCAGTCCTCTCCCTGGGATCTGACCTCCGAAGCCCAAGCCTCAGTTCTCAGGCCCCACACACCCTGGCGGGTGAGCAGACAAGCCCCTCGGGCTGGTGAGTGCCGGTCGGCCCTGATCCTCTGTGCGGGAATCTCCCCGCTTTGCCCTCCGCACCCCTGTTGCTGCGCTCTCCCCCGCGGCTCCGAAGCTTCCCCCTGGGCCATCCCCCGTCTCTGCCAGTGAAGGGGCTTCCTGGTGTGTGGAATCCTTCACAGCTCCCTCCCACTGGTGCAGGTCCCATCCTTATTCTTTTGTCTCTGTTTTTTCTTTTTTCTTTTGCCCTATCCAGGTATGTGGGGATTTTCTTGCCTTTTGGGAAGTCTCAGCTCTTCTGCTAGTGTTCAGTAGGTGTTCTGTAGGAGTTTTTCCACATGTAGATATATTTTTTATGTATTTGTGGGGAGGAAGGTGATCTCCATGTCTTATCCCTCTGCCATCTTGAAGGTCCCCCTACCGATGAATCTAATTTTAAGTTTGACAAAGAGATCAAGATTTTGCTCATGGGCCTTTATATATTCTTTCTTGCCCCTGTAGATTAAATGACTTGTATTCTTCTTTGGAAGAACATGGACTCTACTTTAGACTACGAGAAATGCCCACTGATTCATGCCCAGCCTTCCTGGTTGAAGAATGTTCCAAGCCACATTGCTTGGGCTGTAACCAAGGATGTCTGTAACCTAGTAGTCTTGCTACCAGAAAGATGTCTTTTAAGGTCACTGCAACATCAAATCCATCATGTCAAAGGGTGGCAGGATCCCAGGGGGCTAGAATGCCAGTGTGTGAAGCCAGACCAAGGGTGGTAGCAAAGCTGACCAGAATGTGGGAGGTAGTGAACAGGCCAGGGTGTCTGAGTTCTTATGTGGAGTTTCCCTGGGGCTTCCCAATTGTCAGAGATGCTTCTTCAAATGATTCTAGACCATAGCGCTCTCCGTAGCTGCACTAAACATCCACGAGGTTGCTTTGCCTGCCAGGATGGAAATATTATCATATTGTTATTAATTCTTCATTTTCCTTTCCTACAGAACATAAAGGCACCTTTTACTACATCTTGTAGACAGAGAGTCCTTTTCCTTCGTCACAAGTCAACATGTAACTAAAATTTGTAAGAAAGAGAGAAACACGCCACTTAGACTCCATTACTTTTGCCTTATTCTAATTTATGTATTTTCTTCTTCATTTTCTTGGATACAGAAAGGGAAGGAATGAGAGAAGCCTGGATTTTTATTTTTATTTTATTTTTATTTTTATTTTTTTTAGGAAACAAGGAAACAATTGCTTTACTGTACACATGAATAACAAGAAGAAATGGTATGGGGAATATGTAACTAAATTAAGCATATTTTAACTTTCTTATGACTTGAAGAACCAAGGCCTAAAGAGCTAAAATCCTAAAAAAAAGGTTCTCACAGTAATATATAACATAGAAAATATTAGTGTAACATCTTTATATAATACACTGTTAGAAATAACTTTTAAGTGTAAAGCTGTGCGTGTCTGCGGCTCTTAAACTTGAAGAGTATCACGTATAAATTGGACCCTGCCCTATGCTGTATATTAAAATCAAACCAAAACCAAAAAAAAAAAAACCTGTATAGTTAGAATTGACTTACTTCCTTAAAAATTCAGAGTAATAAATGGTGACAATAATAGTAAATCAAAAATAGTCAAGCACATAGTGTCCAAGCATAGTTCATCTTCTCAAATTATTAAGAATATATAATTCTACTTTGTTGAGTTTGGAAACTTCTCTTCTGCAGATACCTAAGAAAAATGGATACCTTCTGCATTGAATCCATGTAGCAATCTGAAGAAATCATCTATGTCCATGGAACGGGCCCGCTTGTCACTAAAACCTGTGCTGGTTAGGATTTGCTGTATTTTATCTGCTATGCTGAAATCTTCTGGTATTATGATATTATGGACCGAACAGTGAATTCTGTAGTTTTTTTCCAGTAGCTGTTGCACTGCACTTGACTTAAATGCAGCAGACAGTGTCTTGTTTTTCCTAACAAAGGTGATCCTTACTAGGCCATCCCATTCCTGAAAATTGATAGGTGGTGGTGGATTCTTGGGTTCTATCCTTACGACACTGGAATCCACCTTGGGTGGTGGTCTGAAGTTATTCTTCCCAACTTTCATTAGATGGTCCACACGTGCTAATAGCTGTGTATTAATTGACAGTCTGCAGTATAACTTATCTCCAGGTTTTGCAACCAGTCGGAGAGCAAATTCTCTTTGAAACATAAGTACAGCACATCTGAAAAAAGGTCGGTGCAGCAACAGCTTGAAGACAAAAGGAGAAGAGATGTGATAAGGCAAATTTGCCACACAAGCATCAAAAAATGGCAAATCTGTTTTCAACACATCACCCACCATTACTTGAAGTTTGCTGGCCAGAGGCGTGCCCTGAACTCTTTTGTGAAGTTCAGCTACTAGCCTTATGTCAAGTTCACAGGCTATTACCTTTTTTGCCTTTTCTAGCAACTTTACAGTCATATTGCCAGTTCCAGGTCCAACTTCCAGCACCACATCAGTTGGTCTTAAGGCAGCCTTATCGATAATGCTGTTAACAATGAGAGGATTTTTCAAAACGTGCTGCCCAATCCCCGTGTTGAACATGAGTCCTCCTACGCTCTTCAGCTCCCGGCGTTGTTGTTGCCGCTCGCGGCACCGGCCCCTCGCCCCTGACTTAATCCGGCATCTCTGCAGGCAGCAGGCCCACAGGCCGGGGCAGTTAGAGAGGACCGGAGCCTGCAACCGCGAGTCACCGAACCACCAAAGCCTGGATTTTTAAAAAGGTATGTCTGTTTTTGTCAAATCTGATGAACGTTACTGTACCAAACATTAGAAATGTGTTAAGAGGAAATATTTGCTTACACCTTAAGCTGCATAAAAAGCAATATTGCTTCAGTCTTGTTATAACAACTACTCTCTGGGTTTTCAGGAGTTGTGATTCCTGTGATTCAAATGATTCTGCATGCCCTCAAAAAGAGCTGAACTTGCAGAATTATTATTTAAAACCTATATGATTCAACCCCTCCAAAAAAACCAAATAGAATCCCTTCTGAATTCACGACTGGACCATTTCAATAGCAAACACATTCATTTATTATTTCTGGCACTCCCTGGGTATGAGGGACTGCTTTGGACATTCAGTTGGGCCCAGCTTTCATAATGGAATCTATCCCTTAGGATAAAGGAAAATAAACAGACTTGGTACCTTAGGCTAACGTGATTTTCTGAGTTTCGGAGGGCAGCAGATTTTTTATTTATTTTCAACCTGATAAGTTTCCAAGGCAAAATGATTTATCTCTGTCCAGTTCTTCTTGGGATATTCACTGGGCAGAAAGTGGATTAAGGAAGAAATAGAGAATGGGCTGAAATAGAAAGGGAAAAAGCTCTCTATGCGCAATATTGACTCGACGAAGCCCTAACCCGATTTCTGTGTATCCTCTAAAGAGAGCAAAAATCAAATTAAATTGGAGAAAAAGAAAGTGAAAAGAGAATATTTTGGTCTAAGGGAGATTGCATTGTAGGCTTAATAGAATTTAGATGGCAACATCATTTTTAAAACTAGATTGGCTTATGCCTATAATTCCTGAATGTACTGTTCACAGGCAAGGTTTGTGTGTGCCTTCCTCTGACATGACACAAGAGAAAAAATGTTCACAAATGATAACTGCCTAGTGCCAGCAGTCACATAATTCCCTTTCAAACGAGAACAGGGAAAAGAGCTGTTGCCAAGGCAAGCTTGGTGGCTGTGAGGCCCCAGAGTTCTCCATTATCCGGGGTCCCACCCACAGCCTGTCATTTCTCTGCAAGACATCTGTCTGGCATCTGGGAAAGTGCCGTTCCCCAGCCTTAGAGGAACTGCCCAGCTGGGATCCACCTAATCCAACACGCATTCTCCAGTCACCACGATCCCGTGGGCTTGAGAGGCTCATCACTTTCTGGGGAAGATGTCCTGAGTGTCACCAATAGTTCTTATCCACCAGAGACAAGACACACATAGATTCGTGAGCAACCCAGTAACAGTCCAAGATGAATAAATGCCAAACTGCTGTAGAGACCAGCTGTTCTCAAGGTTGTCATGATCCGAGGGAAGAAAAGAGTGGAGTTACGTCTACCATTGCTATAGCACCAGATCCCACAACCTGATTTATCACAATAACAGGCAGCATGTATGCAGCACCAAGTGTGCACTGGGGGTGGGGGTGGGGGAAGGCTGGGTGAAGCACTTCCGTGCCTCACTGCAATCCTACGGGTGGTCAAGTGCAGAGAATGAAGAGTACGTATCTCTCAGGAGAGGTTATGTGTATGATGCATTTAGTTAGTACCTGGTGCAAACATGAGCTGTCATTTGCATCATCTTCCCCAAATGACGGATGAGGAAACCGAAGCTGAGGGGTGGGAAGTAATAGGTAGTTTTGGTAAGACTCGAATTCTAACGTTGGTGTGACTGCAAAGGCCATTCTCTTAACTTTGATGTCTTACTGCTCTGTGGTGAGTGGGCAGGTGGGTAGAGCCCCATGATCTCTATCAGTAACTTTGAATCACATCTCCATTAAATGTGGCAGTGAGTAGGAGGAAGTTTTAATGGAAGGTTCTGTGGCAGAAGAAAAATGGTTAAGGTTGAGTAGGCAAAGAGGAAGGAGGTTTAGGTGGTGGAGAGAGCCTGGGAGACAGTGGGTGGGGCGGTCCAGTGGGGGCTGATAGTTAACTGGAGAAAAGGGCACTAAGGACATCAAGCTTATATCACAATCTCATTCTCCACGTGCTGCCAGGCATGTGCCACAAAGCCTCCTCCTCAGACACACAATTCCCACTGAGGTCTTCTTCTCATCTTTCCATAAGGCAGCTGTGTGCTCAGTCAGTCACAAAACCCCGGTATTTCATGGGACCTTCATCTGGTTCAGCCCCCTGGAGCAATGTTCTCTACAGGAGAAACATTTCCAGGGATGGGGAACTCACTACCTCTCAAGGGAGCCCAGTTCTTTAATGGACAGCTTTCTTTCCTAGAAAGCACTGTCTTTTGTAATCTCTGCTTCTTGAGCACCTCGGGTACTTAAAGCCCACTATCCTGTACTGAGTTTCTTCCTCTCAGGCCAAAGAAATCCAGTTTCCCCATTTTAAAACTTGTCCCCATGCCTTCACTTCAATGCAACCACTTCCAGTTTGTAACTTCCTGGACACAGCACGGCTTTGGGGAGCGGGGAGTGAGTTCACATTAGCAGATCTACATATACGGAGCACCACTTAAAAAGAGGAAGAAAGGCTCTGAAAGGAGATGGAAAGTATGTCACCTGCACGTGTGCACAAGTAGCTAAAGTGAAACTACAAAGGAAGCATTGCCTGTCACATGAGGGTTTCCACAGGTCTTAGTGCAGCTTTAATAACCTCGGAAGTATATTTGCTAAAATGTTTCAAAATCACACTGCTGGGAAGTTAACATGTAAATTTCTATTATACTTGTTACAACTTATAAAATTTTAATAATACATTTTTATTGTAATATTTGTTTCAGGCAACCTTTGCCATCTTCAGAGGGTCAGGGGTCCCCTTAGAGATGTGTGACTCTCCCTGCTGACATCCACATAACGGGAATTTTCCATGGCCACTCTGGCTGAATGTAGACGCTTCGTATTAGGAGTAAGTGGCTATTCAAAGCCACTTTGAAAAAATAGAATGACCATATGATTCAGCAATTCCACTTGATATATATTCAAAAAAAATGAAAGCAAGGTCTTGAAGAGATATTTGTACATTCATGTTTATAGCAGCATTATTCACAATAGCCAAAATGTGGGACTAACCCACTTGCCCATCAGCAGATGAATGGATAAATAAAATGCTGTACAATGGAATATTATTTAGTCTTAAAAAGGAAGGAAAATCTAACACTTGCTACAACATGGATGAACCTTGAGGACATTATGCTAAGTGAAATAAGCCAGTCACAAAAGGACAAATACTGTATGATTCCACTTGTGTGAGGTACCTAGAGGAGTCAAATTCACAGAGACAGAACATCGAATGGTGGTTGCCAGGGGTTGGGAGGAGGGGGAAATGGGGATTTGTTTACTGGGTACAGATTTGTCAGATGAAAAGAGTTCTGGAGATTGGTTGGGAAGCAATGTGAATGTACTTAACACTACCAAGCTGCACACTTAAAAATGGTTAAAATGGTACATTTTATGCAATGTATATTTACTATAATTCAAAAATATTTTATTTCATTAGCTTGAACATCCTTTTCCTTTATAGTTTTTGTCTTTAGCAACATGCTGAGAAAGTCTTTTCTTACCTCCACATGATAGAAATATTTACCTGTACTTTTTTCTTCTGTGGTTGAGTGTGGGATACTCAGGTGCAGTTGATTCATTTCCTAAGATATTATCAGTGATTGATCCTTCTTAGGCTCCTCTCTTATTTATTTATTCCCTGTAATCCCCATTTCCTATTCCAATCTGCCCCTTCATAAAACCGTTCTAAGGTGTTGAATATGTATCTTTTTCATTTGCATATGTTTTTGCTAAATACATATTGTATGATGTTGACACATTTTAATTGACATACATAAATGATATTGTGTTATATATCTCATTATGCATCTTACTTGTTTCACTCAGCATTGCATTTTTAAGATCCATCCTTGATGTTCTGTGTGCATTTGATGCATTGCTTCTAACTTCTAGTCAGCCCTCCTTGGTGTGCCTCTAACATTTCACCAATCCGCTCTCCCAGCAATGGGCATTCCAACTGCCTTCAACTTCCCATCACAAACAATCCTGCATCCACTTATGGATCCTGTGAGACAGATTTTGTTGCATCAAAATGAAGGACTTCTGTTCAGCAAAGACTAACATTACTAACATTGGTATTTTTAGAGTGACAAAGAGGAAAATGGTATTTGCAATGTGCAAATTAACAAGGGATTAATATCTAGAATACACAAAGAACCGTCTCAAATCAAGAAGAAAAATACAGAAACCCCAGTAGAAATTGGGCAAAGGGTATAAGCAGGCATTTTATGAAAATGGAAATCCAAAAAACAAAAAAGGATTTGAAGAGATGTTCAAATTCATTAATAATACAAGAAATGCATTTTGAAATAAACTTATGCCTTATTAAATGGCAAAAACTAGAAACTAGATAATATCAGGTATTGGTGTGGATTTGCAGACATAGAACCCTTGCACTGCCAATGGGAGAGTAAACTGTGGTCAAATTAAGTACATACACACCCCTGACCCCAAAATTCCACTCTTCCACCAGCACTTTTATAGTTTGGGGGTTTGTTTATTTTTAGCATATAAATATTTAATCCATATGGGATTTGTTTTGTTGTAGAGTATAAGTATTGAGCAATATTTATTTTCCCCAAATGTTTGGCCAGTTGACTTAACACTTTTGGATAACACTACCTTTTCCTCTACTGTCACTCTATCATTTACTAACTTCTTATAGATTCCTGGGTCTGTTTCCAGATGTTAGGTTTCTAAATAGTGTATCTCGGGGCTGCCAAACAGTGACCCATTTGGAGAATGTTTAATCCCTCCTGTGCTTTGTGCTTTGATGTCGAGAGCCAACTAAGATCCAAAGAAAAAACAGTCACAGAAACCAAGGGCTGTTTTTTCCTGATACGTATAAATTCCTGTTGGATGGAGCTTTGGTTTCTGGCTGTTATTCTTAAATGAGCCCCTTCTCACATTCCTTCCTTCCTTCCTGGTCTCCCAAACTTCTCGTGGCATCTTCTTACTTCCATTTCTTTGACTCAAGAAGTTAGATTTTAAATCTCTCTCTCTCTCATTGACTGCCCAATTCATCCTGTTTCAAAAAGAAAGCTTAAAGTCTTGAGCAGAGTTTGGAAACCAGAAAACCTCTCTGAAGATTAGCAATTTAGCAGCTTGAAGATTTCACACGGACCAAATTTTTTTAAAAAGCCCTTCAGAATTCAAGTGCCTCTTTGGTTCATAATAGCAAGTCTGGTGGGACTCCCGCGCGTTCTGTCTTCCCTGCGCAGGCTCAGTCCAATGACCGGAAACACGATGTCTGACCATAGAGGGTTAAAAGCCTGAGGAGGGCTTCCCTGGCGGCGCAGTGGTTGAGAGTCCGCCTGCCGATGCAGGGCACACGGGTTCGTGGCCCGGTCCGGGAGGATCCCACATGCCGCGGAGCGCCAGGGCCCGCGAGCCATGGCCGCTGAGCCTGCGCGTCCGGAGCCTGTGCTCCGCAACGGGAGAGGCCACAACAGTGAGAGGCCCGCGTACCGCAAAAAAGCCTGAGGAGCTGCTCAGACACCTGAAAACCATCTTCACATCAGGGCGATCAAGTCACATTTCCAGGCTGCAGGAAAGTGTGCTCTTCTTGAAGAGTGTCAGTCACTTCATTTTAAAAGACGCAGACAAGCACTTAAAGGCTGTCAATCACGTCCTACGACGGGAGACAAGAAACTTTTAACATCTGAATTGCCAATATTTTCCACAGTAAGTACAAAAAAATTTTTAATGTAAAAAAATGATTATTTCCCAGACCAAAAGGCCAGGTCTTTTCCATGAGAATATTTGGAGCAGCATTACCTGTCAGATTAAGAAATAGTAATAGTAATAATAATAAGAAATCTATTAAAACATAAAGAAAAAGATCTGGTCTGACTTCCCTTGACTATAATGTTCTTTAGGCAACCTGGAGACTGAAAATGTGCTAGAATAGGACATTTCCTGCTGGAGAAAGCTGACAACCAAATTGTACTGTCCAATGCAGCAGCCACCAGACACATGGGGCTATTTAAATTTAATTAAAATTCAATAAAACCAGTTTTAGTCACTCTAGCCACATTCCAAGTGCTCAACAGCCCCATGTGGCTAAGTGGCTGCTGTATTGAATAGCACACATATAGAACGTTTCCATTATCACAGGAAGTTCTGCTGGACACCACTGATTAGACCTTTGCTACTCAAAGTATGGCCATGGGCCAACAGCACTGGTGTCACCTGGAAGCAGGGTTGCCTTCATGGGCGTGTGGCCTGTGGAGTAGCCCAGGGACTCGTGCTTAAGAATCTGCATGTGGTTTTATACTTTGTTGTCGCCATTTTGAAATTGTTAATTTTTGAACAAGACATCCTGAATTTTCATTCCCACCAAGCCCCGCGAATTATGTAGCCACTCCCACCTGGGAGCTTGTTACAAATGCAGAACCTCAGCAGTTACACCTGCTGAATCAGAATGTGAATTTGAACAAGACGCCCAGCTGACTCTTATGGACATTAAACTTTGAGAACTAAGATCTAGAAGCATAATTCTCAAACTTATTTTAAATCTACAAACTCTTTCTTTAAATTGATTAAAATAAAATTTGCACAGATCCAAATATATAAAATAGATTAAAATAATTATGCCTATCAGGCAATTTATATAGTCATTTATATAGTCATTGTTCAGCTGTCAATAATATCTGGTTATTTGGGGATCCCTAGGATTTTATGGAAGATCTTGAACACCTTTAATCTAGAATTACTTGGTTGGAGACAGTTTGTTGTTGAGACAACCCCAGTCCTATACCCAAGAACCTGCAAACCCCAGGTAAGCCAACTTTCTTGGAATAAGCAAATTAGAACCATGGTACTGTGCAATCTTTGTACATGATATTAGCCAACCCACATTAGGGCATATTAGAGGCTTCCCACTTTGGGCTGGGCACTTCACCACGTCACCTCATTTAAACTTCACAGCACTGTAAAGGAGGGGCTGGCATAAACGACATCTTACACACAAGTAAGTGAGGCTTAGATTGGTTAAGTAACTTACCCAAGCAGAAGCAGGATTTACACCCAGGTTCAGAATTGGGATTAGGATGGGATGAGTGAAACACTCTCCTCAGGTGCAAACTGTGAGAGGGAAGGGCTACAAAAAACTCAGTAATCAAGGTAAATCATATTTAAATTCAATATTTTTTTAAAAGTCTAAATGAATGCAAAAATATCCATAATGAACAAATTCTCATAATTTTATTTTTATTATTATTTTCTTGGCCGTGTTGGGTCTTAGTTGCGGCACATTGGATCTTTTATTGCAGCGCGTGGGCTCTTCGTTGTGGTGCACGGGCTTCTCTCTAGTGTGGTGCGCAGGCTTACTTGCCCCGTGGCATGTGGGATCTTAGCTCCCCGACCAGGGATTGAACCAGCGTCCCCTTCATTGGAAGGCAGATTCTCAACCACTGGACCACCAGGGAGGTCCCCATAATTTTAAATAAAGACAGACTGTTGGTTTGTTTCACGACCCTGCATTATTGTGCAGCAGGAA